>NW_011494732.1:3395316-3413156 GCF_000754665.1 Bison bison bison | reverse complement strand
TTGCCGGGAGAAATATCAATAACCTCAGATATGCAGATGACCCCACCCTCATGGCAGAAAGTGAAGAGGAACTCAAAAGCCTCTTGATGAAAGTGAAAGTGGAGAGTGAAAAAGTTGGCTTAAAGCTCAACATTCAGAAAACGAAGATCATGGCATCCGGTCCCATCACTTCATGGGAAATAGATGCGGAAACAGTGGAAACAGTGTCAGACTTTATTTTTGGGGGCTCCAAAATCACTGCAGATGGTGACTGCAGCCATGAAATTAAAAGACGCTTACTCTTTGGAAGTAAGACCAACCTAGATAGCATATTCAAAAGCCGAGACATTACTTTGCAAAAAAAGGTCCGTCTAGTCAAGGCTGTGGTTTTTCCAGTGGTCATGTGTGGATGTGAGAGTTGGACTGTGAAGAAGGCTGAGCGCCAAAGAATTGGTGCTTTTGAACTGTGGTGTTGGAGAAGACTCTTGAGAGTCCCTTGGACTGCAAGGAGATCCAACCAGTCCATTCTGAAGGAGATCAGCCCTGGGATTTCTTTAGAGGGAATGATGCTGAAACTGAAACTCCAGTACTTTGGTCACCTCATGCGAAGAGTTGACTCATTGGAAAAGACTCTGATGCTGGGAGGGATTGGGGGCAGGAGGAGAAGGGACGACAGAGGATGAGATGGCTGGATGGCATCACCAACTCGATGGACGTGAGTTTGAGTGAACTCCGGGAGTTGGTGATGGACAGGGAGGCCTGGCGTGCTGTGATTCATGGGTCGCAAAGAGTTGGACACGTCTGAGTGACTGAACTGAACTGAACTGGAAGCAACATATTGATTCCCAGGTGGTCCCCTGTGGTCAGCTTAAATGACCTGGTCTCGAGGAATTAGTATGATTGTGGTCTTTATCGTTTGTATTTTACTTGCCCAAAGTCCTTCCCCATTTCATACAAATGTCGATCCCTAGTGACTTAGCATAGCATAGCATAGTGAGTAAGGAAAGAGGCCGTAGAAATTCCTCATCCACGACTGGGAGGACCAAAGTTAAGGGCTCACACTTCAGCATCATTAGAATGGCCTGCGGGGCTTGTAAACCATCCCTCATTGGTTCTCAAACTGCCTGACAGTCATTGGTTGGGGGTGGAGCTGCTTTGAAAATTATTGACTTCTGGGTCCCACCTTAGACAATGTGCTTTAATTGAGTGTGGCAAGGCCTGGGAGATGGAGAGAGAAATTAAGAGAGAGGAGGTTATGGAAGCATTATATTTGATAACAAAAAAATATTTTGCAGTCAGCCAAAACTATGGCATTCATTTCCTTTGGAGTGGGAACACACTTACATTTTTGGTATATACTTTGATTACATGATTGTAAAAAAAATTTTTTTTTGGCCAGGTAACAATTTTTAAAGACATGATATGGAGGGTAGGCTATTATGTTTCTCTCCCTAACCCCAAGTTTCCATACTTACCAAGTCTCATCTCCATGAATAGTGCTGTCCAAGGACCTGATATTGAAACCAAATCGGCACTTCATCCTCTAATTCACATCAAAAGTGCAGAGTAAAATTATTTTTAATAGCTATTACTGTGGAAAATTTTAATAGTATATTTTAAAATAATGATAGTGATTACTGACAAGTATACTTGAGAGACAGCAGTGGTGTAAAATTACTTACATCTTGTATCTCATACAATCTTTCCAATCAGCCAATGGACCAGGTACTATAATTTCCTCTATTTTATGCATGAGGAAATTGGAATTTCCTAAAAGATGACTTTTACCTGCTAAGTATCAGAGGCAGAAATGAAACTCCATTCTCTCTGACTCCAAAGTGGTGCTGGTCACCACTGAAGATGAATCCATTCAAGTGACCTTTCCACAGGGTGAGTAGGGGCTGCCAGCAGGACCGATTTGCCTGTCCCCACCTCCCATCCCACAAGAACCTAAGGTGAAGAACTTCAGCCTCGTAGCTAAGGAAGGCTGTGACCGCTAGGAGTCCCACTGCAGACTGGGAAGGAGAGGTCTGACGGTCATTAAGCCATTTCCGGCTTCCATCTCATTCCCCAAATACAGATCAGCAGTGGCTATAAATTAACATTTTTATAAATGCCATAATTATTTCACAACTAGTACTGTTATGCCACAATGGTTTTGCCTGTGTTGACAGTGTTTATTTAGAACATGTCAACATTTACAATACTCCACAGTTTCTGTCAACTTGTGTTGGCATTTCTCCTTTTTAAAAAAAATGAAAGGAATTAGCTGGGCTTTTGTGCACTTTGCAGGGGGCCTTGATCTTGTAAGCGAGTTGCTGCTGGTGTGAAAAAAACTGTAAATGAGAAGGGATGGATGTCAAGGAGAGGGTACACTTCCATCAACCGGAGTGATTACGGTCACGGTCAATGTTTGTTCGTCCGGGGATAATTTTGTCTCCCTGGAGAATTAACAAAGGCGTCTCTGGGACTTCAGTCGTCCAATGGCTAAGACTCCTCTCTGCCAGGGCAGAGGGCCCAGCTGGATCCCTGGTTAGGAAACTAGGTCCTGCATGCCGTAGTTAAAGATCCCAAGTGCCGCAACTAAGACTTGGCACAGCCTAAATAAACAAATAAACATTTAAACAAACAAACAAAACACTCCAGTTTAAAAGCAAACAAACAAAAACCCAAAGAGGTCCCTAAAATGCCAAACAATCTCATCCTCTCTTGAAGATATGTTTTCTTCCATCCTGAGGCAGCACTGCCCTGAAGTGAGGTTTAAATACTTTCTCTCTCAAGGGTTAGAGGAATGGATGGGAAGAAAGATGTCACACACCTGTCCGCACAGGTAAGCAAGTGGCTAAGGAGAGAGGCGGGCCTTACGATCCTGGAGCCATGACCAGGGGACTTTGCACTCCCGAGAGCAAGCAGAAACACAATTGCGCACCTCTGGCTCAGAGGCACCTGCTTAGCACCTGACCGTGCCTACATTTCTCTCCGACTCTTGATCCTCAATGGGTACCCCAATTCAGCCCCATATTTACTCCATTAAAACCTTCGGTGTCTCCAAATGAACCTATCTATGAAAGAGAAACAGACTCATTGACATAGAGAACTGGGGAGAGGGATGGAGAGGGAGGCTGGGGTTAGCAGATGCAAACTATTATAAACAGGACAGATAAACAGCAAGGTCCTACTGTGTAACACAGAGAATTAGATTTGAACCATAATTGAAAAGAAAAAAAAAAATTTTTAATGTGTATATATACATATACATTCTTTAAAATTATTTTATACATATATATGTATAACTGAATATAGATACGTATATAGGTATATATGGGCTTCCCGGGTGGCGCTAGTGATAAAGAACCTGCCTTTCAACACAGGAGACGTAAGAGATGCGGGGTTCGATCCGTGGGTTGGGAAGATCCCCTGGAGAAGGGCGTGGCAACCCACTCCAGTATTCTTGCCTGGAAAATCCCATGGAAAATGGAGCCTGGCGGGCTACGGTCCACAGGGTCGCAAAGAGTTAGACACAACTGAATGGACCTAGCACACACGCATGTGTATATACAGTATATATATGTACATATTATATCTAGAGCTTCCCTCATAGCTCAGGTGGTAAAGAGGCTGCCTGCAATGCAGGAGACCCCAGTTTGATTCCTGAGTCAGGGAAGATCTGCTGGAGAAGGGATAGGCCACCCACTCCAGTATTCTTGGGCTTCCCTTGTGGCTCAGCTGGTAAAGAATCTGCCTGCAATTCGGGAGACCTGGCTTTGATTCCTGGGTTGGGAAGATCCCCCGGAGAAGGGAAAGGCTACCCACTCCAGTGTTCTGGCCTGGAGAATTACATGGGCTGTATAGTCCATGGGGTCACAAAAGTCGGACACGACTGAGTGACTTTCACTTTCACTTTTCATTATATATATATACTATGTATATATACACTCTTTTAAAAAATATTCTTATATATATATATGTATAATTGAAGCATTTTCTGTACAGCAGAAATTAACACAGCATTGTAAATCAACTATACATCCATAAAAATATTAATAAACAAGAAACACTTTTGTTGTCTCATTGCAGAAATTAATACATTTTGTGACCCTGCTGTAACAAGAAAGGCATGTTTGTTAGGGCAACAATCCTTTCAAAATAAAATGTTTTTCAGAACACGTTTGAAGGACCTGGCTGAAAAAAGGTGTTGGCTGAAAATTTTCTCTTTTCATGGTATTGTGACTTTTATCTCGTTAGAATTCTATCCCCTAATTCTGAGGAGGGAATTGTCTAGATTATTTAAAAACTTCCAAATATAGAGAGCATTCCAAAAGCATAGTGGTGTTGATTCCGATGTTTTTGAAGTAAAAAATCATTCTGCTTGGGACTATAGAACCTTCAATCACTTAATAAATGGATTGCCCCACACAGAATGTCCTAGCTAGCCCAGATACTTTCTTCTGAAGGGGAAAATTGGTTTTGGTAATAAATGCTTGTTATATTCTCTATGGCTTAAATGAACAGAAATGGAATCTACATATTTTAAAGTTACATTCATTGATGTGCAAGAAAGTGCAGCGTCCCCTAGTGGACTCCTGTGTACCACCTCCATCAGCGCTTACCCTGCGCCAGGGCTTGAATGGAAATCCTTACACCACGGTTTCTTCCAAGGTCACACCCAGAAATGTTGTTGTTGCCCTTCAGTCGCTCAGTCATGTCAGACTCTTTTTGACCCCATGGACTGCAGCACGCCAGGCCTCCCTGTCCTTCACCATCTCCCAGAGCTTGCTCAAACTCATGTCCATGGAGTTGGTGTTGCGATCCAAACATCTCGTCCTCTGTTGTCCCAGTAACGTAGAGGATACGAACAGACTCCCCAGAGCTTCCAATATACCTATCTGGAGTCGCTCAGTCGTGCCCGACTCTTTGCAACCCCATGGACAGTAGCCTGCACCAAGCTCCTCCGACCATGGGATTTTCCACGCAAGAGTACTGAAGTGGGTTGCCATTTGCTTCTCCAGGGAATTTTCCCGACCCAGGGATCAAACCCAGGTCTCCCGCATTGTAGACAGACGCTTTACTGTCTGAGCCACCAGGGAAGTCCATCTGGAGACTTCAATAAACTTAAATTCCGCACCAAAATGTTGATTGCTTGAGTCACACACAGCCACAATCAAAGAGCTTAAACTTATTTTTTACTGTAAAAGGCAGTATGAATTCTTATGGCTTTCTGTGCTTCCAACACACATTTCTGTTATTTTTCTAACTCTGCTGCTTCCCTTAGTGTATTGAAGTGTTGCCCGTATAGAATGTTGGCTGGCAAGACCAGGACGATGCACTGAAATAGTTTAATCAACACTTGTCGTTCAAGGGAAATAATTTCTTACTCAAACAAACTTGGACTTAACAGGATTTAACACCTTGTATTTAAATTGATGATAACTATGAGTCACTTGAAAAATTAGCTACTGGGCTTGTTTCCAAAGTTAGGGAAAATTTATGACAAATTTAATATTGACCAATAATATTTTAAAAGTGTTAAAAAAATTTTCAGCACTGCTGGTTACAAGGAATTTATTAAAGACTGTAAAATGTTATGAAGTAGACTAGTTCTCTTTTTGAAATATTTTAGTAGATGATATACCAGGTAACAGTAAATGTAAAACTCCTTTATGCATAATCCTACTTCAAATTATGGATGTGCTTTAAAGTTTTCATGCTAAGAATCACCCCAAAATCCAAAATTGAAAAAATAACTATTAGAGAGGAAGGACAAATTGGGGAATTAACAAACTACTATGTAAAATAAATAAGGATGAATTTACTGTATAGCACATGGAATTATACCCAATATCTTGTAATAACCTATGCTGCTGCTGCTGCTGCTAAGTTGCTTCAGTCGTGTCTGACTCTGTGCGACCCCATAGATGGCAGCCCACCAGGCTCCCCTGTCCCTGGGATTCTCCAGGCAAGAATACTGGAGTGGGTTACCATTTCCTTCTCCAATGCATGAAAGTGAAAAGTGAAAGTGAAGTTGTGTCCGACTCTTAGCGACCTCATGGACTGCAGCCTACCAGGCTCCTCTGTCCATGGGATTTTCCAGGCAAGAGTACTGGAGTGGGGTGTCATAGCCTTCTCCCTAATAACCTATAATGGAGTATAATCTGCAAAAATACTGAATCACTATGCTCTGTACATGAAACTAACATAATACTGCAAATCAACTCTTCTTTAATAAAAAATAGCTTTCAAATGTCACAAAAAGTGAATACCGAGACACTAAATTAAAGTAAATGTTAATTCCTTCGGTTGTTGTCATAACTAAGCTATGTAATTAACTTATTTGCAAATGGACACATATGAAACTTGAGCGGTAGAAACCACTTGAATTTTTGCTCAAATACGGTTGCATGAACTGTTTTATTTATATGAACTGTGGGTTTGTTTCTGTCCAAGTTGATGTAGTGTTTCTTTCAATGTTTAAGACAGTTTATGAGAAATTATTCTTTGAGAATGAGGATCAAAGACCAAATGTCTTATGGTGGATCCACTTTGTCCCCAGATTAATGGTGTTCTGGAAATTTCTCTATTTGTTATGATCTGTAGACAGAGGTTCATGACTGGACTAGAAGTAGTTGCAGACTTCACTTTATGAAGGACAAGCTGAGGAAGACACATTAGCTTCATCATCAGAAGCCCTGAAGAGCATCTTTCTATGTGATCTGCTTAACTTCTCTTTCTAACTAGCTCTTTATGTACGGAGTTATGGGATGAACCCTGGTGGTCTAGTTGTTAAGGTTCCACACTTCCACTGTAGTGAGTACAGGTTCAATCCCTGGTTAGGGAAATAAGATCCCACATGCCACATGGCATGGCCAAAAATAAAAAGAAGCGTCATAAAGATTTGTTTATGTGGATTCTTGTCTTATTATTCAGGCTTCCCAGGTGGTGCTAGTGGTAAAGAACCCGCCTGCCAATGCAGGAGATGTAAGAGATGTGGGTTTGATCCCTGGGTCAGGATGATCCCCGGGATGAGGGCACGGCAATCCACTCCAGTATTCATGTCTGGAGAATTTCATGGACAGAGGAGCCTAGTGAGCTATGGTCCATAGAGTTGCAAAGAGTAGGACATGACTGAAGCAACTTAGCACACACGCATGTCTTATTATTCATCTTATATACATACCTGGGTCCACAGCTTGGGAAGCTGCAGGACTTATTCCAGAAATTTCTCTCTGGCTTGTGTTTGAAATAACGTTTCTTCAGCTCAACTCTCAGCAGACAAAAAGTATGGGTTTCAAAACAGCACTCAAAGTGATCATGATTGTTTTTCTCATCCTCTCACCTCCAACAAAACAAAAGTTCCATTTCTCTCATTACAGTGAAGAAAATATGATGTGTGTCCACATAGACTTGCAAACAACACATAAGGGTCACAGACTCTCTCTCGCTTATGAATAATGTTATCTCTCCAAGGTAGGGACTAAGAAAGCCCACCACCTAATCTGGGGCAAAGAGCAAGGAAATTGATGACTCTCCACTGTCACCTGGACTTTGGACAATATGCCACTAATTCACTGGGCTTTGTTTTTTTATTTTTTATTCGAGTACAATTGCTTTACAATGTTAGTTTCTGCTGTACAGCAAAGTGAATCCACTATCTGCAGCCTACCAGGGTCCTCTGCCCATGGGATTTTCCAGGCAAGAGTACTGGAGGGGGTTGCCATTGCCTTCTCTGCTATATGTATACATATATCCCCAATGTTGGGGGTTTCCTTCCCATTTAGGTCACCACAGAGCACTGAGTAGAGTTCTCTATGCTATACAGTAGGTTCTTATTCAGTTCAGTCACTCAGTCGTGTCCAACTCTTTGTGACTTCATGGACTGCAGCACACCAGACTTCCCTGTCCATCACAATTCCTGGAGCTTGCTCAAACTCAAGTCCATCGAGTCGGTGATATCATCCAACCATCTCATCCTCTGTCATCCCCTTCTCCTCCTGCCTTCAATCTTTCCTAGCATCAGGGTCTTTTCCAATGAATTGGTTCTTTGCATCAGGTGGCCAAAGTATTGGAGTTTCAGCATCAGTCCTTCCAATGAATATTCAGGACTGATTTCCATTACGATTGACTGGTTGGATCTCCTTGCAGTCCAAGGGGCTCTCAAGAGTCTTCTCTAACACCACAAAATGTGGTCCACTGGAGAAGGGAATGGCAAACCACTTCAGTATTCTTGCCTTAAGAACCCCATGAACAATATGAAAAGGCAAAAAGATAAGACACTGAAAGATGAACCCCCCAGTTCAGTAGGTGCCTGATATGCTACTGGAGAAGAGTGGAGGAATAACACCAGAAAGAATGAAGAGACGGAGCCAAAGCAAAAACAGTGCCGAGTTGTGGATTAGTTATCTACTTTATACAGAGTATCAGTAGTATATATATGTCAATTCCAGTCTCCCAGTTCACCCTACTCCCCCTTCCCTCCTTGGTGTTCACACAATTGTTCTTTGTGTCTGTGTTTTATCTCTATTTCTGTTTTGCAAATAGGTTCATCCCTACCAGTTTCCTAGATTCCACATCTATGCGTTAATGTGCGATATTTGTTTTTTCCCTCTGAGCTTTAATGTCTTTACTTGCAGGAGGACCCGTTACTGCTGTTGCCTGTGCAGAAGGCATTATCAGGAAGAGTGATAGGACAGAGGTGCTTTACTGCCGATGGTGCTTTTGGATCCTGAGTTTCCTGCTCCCCAGTCGGGGGTTTAAGGCTCTCTTCTGCCTTGATGGAGGGTTTGACCTTCTAAGTCATATTTTTACTGGTGAGAAGGAGGTCCTGGCTTTCCTAGAAAATTTCCTAGGAATTCTTAGGAATTTTACCTTCTACTTCTAAAGGTGGCTCAGATGGTAAGGAGTCTGCTTGCAATTTGGGAGACCCAGGTTTGATCCCTGGGTTGGGAAGATCCCCTGGAGAAGGAAATGGCAACCCACTCCAGTATTCTTGCCTGGAAAATCCTATGGATGGAGGAGCCTGACGGGTTATAGTCCATGGGATTGCAAAGAGTCTGACATGACTGAGAGACTTCACTTTCCTTCTTTCTATATCTAAAACCTACCTCCCTAAGCCTCTCTCTCCCTCTTCAGTCATGCAGTCATGTACGATTCTTTGCAACCCCATGGACTATAGCCCGTCAGGTTCCTCTGTCCATGGGATTTTCCCAGCAAGAATACTGGAGTGGGTTGCCATTTCCTTCCCCACCCCAAGGCTCTACCCCATTAAGATAGAAAGCCCAAAGTCCAATACTAATGTCACCATTAGCCCGTTGTGTGATTTAAATCCACTAATTTCAAACCTTGACAGTTTTCATGTGGGAGTGTTACTATGTGCTTCATATAGTGTGAAAATAGATAATCAATTTTGTTTGAGTCACTGGAAACATGATGCATTTATTAAGAAATAAAAATGAAAAGCACTAACTTATCCTCAGGAGGACTTCCCAGGTGGCTCAGTGGTAAAGAATCCGCCTGCCAGTGCAGGAGATGCAGGTTTGATCCCTTGGTTGGGAAGACCCCTGAAGGAGGAAATGGCAACCCACTCCAGTATTCTTGCCTAGAAAAGCCTATGGACAGAACAGCCTGGTGGGCTATATCCCACAGGGTCAGAAAGAGTCAGACCGAACTGAGCACACATACACCCTTGGGGACAGTCTTTAATTTATTATTAAAAAAAATTTTTTTTTGATGTGGACCATTTTAAAAGTTTTTATTAAACTTGTTACAATACTGCTTTTCAGTTTTTGTTGTTATTGTTTTATGTTTTGATTTTATGACTGTGAGGCATGTGAGATCTTAGCTCTCTGACCAAGGATGGAACCCATACCCCCTGCATTGGAAGGCAGAGTTTTAACCACTGGACCATCAGGGAAGTCCTTCAAGGACAGTCTTTAATTTCTTTCTTTCTTTTTTTTAAAGGAAATTAGTATCCCAGTGAAAACAAATGTCTTTTCCAAGTGCTCACCGTCTACCCATGGAACCTTAACCTCAAATACCTCAGACTGGGAGCTTACTTGGAAAGGGGGTAATTAATTAAAATGAGGTCATACTGAAGTAGGATGGGGCCCTCATCCAACATAACTAGTGACCTTAAAAAAACAGAAGTTTGGAAAGAGAGACATTGTATAGGGAGAGTGGACCATGTGAAGACAGGAATTATGCTGTCATAAGACAATGAACTATCAGAGGCCAGGAGAAAGGTCTGGAACACACTGATCCCTAGAGCCTGTGGAGGAACATGGCCCTGTTGACACTTTGGTCTTGGACTTCCGGCCTCTGGAACAGACAGAGAATACATGACTGTTGTTCTCAGACACTCAGTTTACAGTGTTTTGTCATGGCAACCCTAGGGAAACTAATTCAGCTGGTCTGGTTGATTATCACCCTCTTCCAGCCCCACCCATCTGGATTCATTTGTGACCATGAATTTTTTTTTTTTTTTTTTTAACACATCTCTCTGGGAGACCAATTGGAACTGGGTTGTGAAAGGCAAGCTTGCTGCAGTTCCTGCAGCAAATGGGAGGCAAATGAAAGCCCAGACTTGGAGACAATCATTTATCATCTCCAGGCCCCAGTTTGCTCTTTTGTAAAATGGGGGCAAGAGTACCTGCCTCTTACATTTCCTGTCACACCCTGATGTAGCCTGTCCTGGGTAATGAATACATCATCTTGGGACCTCCCTGGAGGCCCAGTGGCTAAGACTCCATGCTCCCAATGCAGGAGTCCTGAGTTTGATTCCTGGTCAGGGAACTAGATCCCACATGCCACAGCTAAGGCCTACATGCTGCAACTAAATATTCAGAATACTACTAAGATGCGGCACAACCAAATAAATGAATAAAATAAAATAGAAATGGGATTTAGGGAAATAGCTTGGTATTACTGAGCTCAGTTTTGAGAAGGGAATGGCAACCCACTCCAGTATTCGTACCTGGAGAATTCCATGGACAGAGGAGCCTGGTGGGCTACAGTCTACGGGGTCACAAAGAGTCAAACATGACTGAGTGACTTATATTTCACTGAGCCCAATTATTGGACATGCCTTTTATCCCAAACAGCAAAATTACAAGGAGAAAGTTAAACATGAGTGATGATTTGTAGCAGACAGAAGAGGCAGCTGAGAGCATTCTGAGCCTAATTTTTCATGTGACTCTCTTAAACTCAACTTCTTAAATGACCAGAAAAGCTACTTTGTGAAAATATGTGTACTTGGGAAATAAGTCCAAGTTCCTATATGATACATAGTACTTTTTATTTTTATCATCAAGGCAAAACCTGATTTGGATGCTAAATTATTAATAACGTTCTTTCTACAGTTGGGGAAACGTTTTAATTTTAAAGATGATACAACACCATTGAAATGGGGGGAAAATATCACAGAATTTGAAAACATTTATAAATAGGTAACTGAATGGCTTATCTGCCAAAAACATATGCTAAAAACAAGAAAACAGATCAAACAGCAAATTCATCTGTCAGGTGAATATTTTTGGTAGGCTCCATGCTGCTAATGGAAAAATAAAGATGGCTTTTGTTTCAGTTTTGGGTGAGTTTGTGAGTTGAAGTTCCCTATTTGTTGTTTGGAAACATAATTTTCCTGTATGTGATTACATCATTGCATTGTCAAAGGACAGACATAGTTAAAAGGGAACACACGTTACCTATAGCAGCAGAGATGGGGAGAGAAGGAAAGATTTCTCTGCTCTTCTCTGATGGGGTCCAAAGTTGTGTGAATCCTGGGGACCCAGTACAACACAGCCAACAGAGCAATTTGGTTTGGAGTGATTTTAAGAGGAGCATCTGGCCGGAGCGAGAAAATGCAAACTGAAGGAGGCTAGCCTATCCTGCCTGAGACAGGGGTAAAGGGCTTAAGGGTTAGATGCTGCTGCTGGAGAAATGGGACTTGTGGGTACCAAGGAAACTGTGCTTGGATAGGAAGACCAGAGGGGTCTCTGGAGAATCCATGGAGCTGTCCATCAGAAGAAGAATCAGCTTTTAATACTTGTAAAGCCACCTTCCTAAAATGCTTCTCAAATAAGAATATGCTCACTCTATGTATCTCTCTGGGGATAAAAACCTTAGCCACCCCAATCTTACCTTACCTCCCCAGGTAAAAACCTGGGGAGGGGGAACACATTTAATGAGGAAAGAGCCAGATCTAATCAGGGAAAGCATCTTGTTCACGTCATTTAAATATTTGATTTATATAATTAACATCATTTTTGGATTACACATTTGGACTTTGTTGTCTTCAAGATAGCATGATTCTGGGACTTCTTGGTGGTCCAGTGGTGAAGAATCCACCTGTCCATGGTTGAGGTTCAATCCGTGGTTGGGGAACTAATATCCCACAGCTAAGCCTGCACACCAGGAATAGAGAGAAGCCCACACTCTGCAACGAAGAGCCTGCAAGCTGCAACTAAGACCTGACATAGCCAAAAGAAAGAAAGAAATATTTTAAAACTATTTTCAATGACAAAACAACAACAACAAAAGATATCCTGGGACTGCTTATATGAAGTGTATTAATTAGAATAAGAGTAAAGTGAAAGCTTTAGTCACTCAGTCATGTCCAACTCTTTGCAACCCCATGAACTGTAGACCACCAGGCCCCTTTGTCCATGGGATTCTCCTAGCAAGAATACGGGAGTGGGTAGCCATTCCCTTCGCCAGGGGATCTTCCTGACCCAGGAATCGACCCGAGTCTCCTGTATTTCAGGAGGGTTCTTTACCGTCTGAGCCAACAGGGAAGCCCAGAGTAGGAGTAATTGGCACAGCAAATAAATCCCCCAATCTCAAAGCATCGATTGACACAAGAGAATTCTTTCCCCCTTAACTCCTGGAAGTCTTTTCAGGTGGTGCCTGGATCCTTCTATTTTATGAGTCTATGGATGGAGAAGAGAAACAGGAAGAAGACACTCTCATTTCCTACACACCTTGGTCCAGAAGTGTTGCATCACTGCTGCTCACACCTCACTGGTGACAACTGGTTACACACCCCTGTCTAGATGCCAGTGGGGGGCAAAATCCATCTTAGGCTGGAAAACTGCTTCCCTGAGACAACTTGGAGTTGGAAGAGTGAGTAACATTTTTAGTGGATAGCAGCCTCTCAGTGTCAGAAAGTAGGAGCTACCAACCCATGGAACTTCCTAGTCCTTCACCAGGCGGTGTGGAAAGGCTCATTCTCTTCTCTGAGCTGGAAGGCAAGAGACAAAGAAGGAACTGTTTCTCTGATGGCTTCCCTGATGTCCTGATGGTTCAGGGTAACAGTTATATACGACGGCAGGGCTCCTGTGGACATGACAGGTTTCCACTGAAGCCACAGGAGAGACATTGAACTCACACAAGAGGGTCAATACAGACAAGTATTGTCTCTTTCAATACAGACAAGTGTTGTCTCTTTCATTTTCTCTTTTTTTAAAATGGAAATACAGCTGATTTACCATGCCGCGTTAGTTTCAGATGTACAGCAAGATGATTCAGAAATATATATATATATGTGTGTATGTACACATATATAATTATTTTATTATATGAGCGTCCCTGATAGCTCTGTTGATAAAGAATCCACCTGTGATGCAGGAGACCCCAGTTTGATATACATTTATTATATACATATACATATACATATAATATATGTATATATAATACATATATAATAAAATATAAACTAATATTGTATATAAATGCATGCATTTGGAATCTAGGAAGATGGTACTGATGAAACTATTTGCACGGCAGCAAAGGAGACATGGATGTAGAGCACAGACTTGTGGACACAGTAGGGGAAGGAGAGGGTGGGACGAATTGAGAGAATATCATGGAAGCACGTACATTACCATATCTGAAATAGATAGCAAGTGGGAATTTGCTGTGTGACACAGGAAGCTCAACCCATGCTCCATGACAGCCTAGAGGGATGGGATGGGGTGGGAGATGGGAGAGGGGTTCAAGGGGGAAGGACATATGTATACTTGTGGCTGATTCATGTTGGTGTATGGCAGAAACCATCACAATATTGTAAAGCAATTATCCTCCAACTTAAAAAAAATGAAAAATATATATTCATTTTCAGATTATTTTCCCTTATAGATTATTACAGAATATTGAGTAGAGTTTCCTGTGTTATACAGTAGATCCTTGTTGGTTACCTGTCTTATATGCAGTGACGTGTATCTGTTAATTGCAAGCTCTTAGTTTATCGCTCCCCTCCACCCCCTTCTCCTTTGGTAACCATGAGTTTGTTTTCTATGTCTGTGGGTCTGTTTCTGTTTTGTAAATACTAATAAGTTCCTTCGTATCATTTTTTTTTTTTTTAATGTTGTCTCTTGAGATGGAGGACTTCAAGTTGAGACGAGGCCAGTCAAACATCCAGGGACAACACCCTAGAAAGAGTGGGACTTTGGTTCCCGACCAAAGATTGAGGTCGGGGCAGAGAAGCGAGAGAGCTGAATCCTAGCCGCTAGACCAGTGGTCAGTGACCAGGCCCTGGCCCTTTGGCTTTGCAGAAAAAGAGTTCCCACAAAGGCGGAGTATAGTGAAACAGGTGAAGTGTTTATGAGGAGGAAAAGAGGACAGTACGTGTGGACAGACACTCAAGTGAACTCAGAGAGTTGCACCCTCATGGTGATTTGAATCACTTTATAGGGCGATTGTCCCAGGTTTCCTTTGGCCAATCATTCTGATTTGCCTTGTTCTGAGTCTGTATTTGGTCAGTCTCAGGATCCTCCCATGTGTGCGCACATCAACATCTCTCAGCCAAGATGGATTCCACCGAAGAGGCCTATGGGTAGTTAGCATCACTTAGCATCACTCTCCTTTTGGCCTCCAAGGAGCCTTCCTGCACATGTGCAGTTGAGAAGGTCTCCTGATTTTGAGAATGAGGAATATATGATCTCTCATCTCTTATCTTAGCCAGGCCTAGCCTCCTCTCTCGATTGTCCTGCTATTGGTATTTTGAATTTTTGTTCACAGGGAATGAACTCAAATTGCTCACTCTGGGTTGGGGGCAGGGAGGGCATCCACCTCCTTTCTCAACATGAGCAGAGGCATCACAAACTCTGGGATCTACATGGTTCCCCTGGTGTGTGGAGGGAAAAGTGATGGGGTTGGATACTTGGGCAGGTGGGTGTGGGGTGGGGACTCCTGATTTCAGCCAAAAGCTAAATGATGACAGATTTTGTTACCCACTGAGGGTTTGGGGCTTTACCCTGAAGGTAATGATGAGCCTTTGGAAAGTTGTCAGCAGGAGGTGGCCTAATTAGATTTGCACTTTAAGAAGACATTCTCCCTGCCTCCTTCTGTCCCTGGGCTCACATTAGAGTGTGTATCAATACTTTATCTTTAATTACACATTCCATAAACAAACAAACTCCAAATGCCACTGAAAGGGAACATTATCTTACATAGCTCTAAAAAACAAGCACTGCATATGTTAAAACACTGATGGCAAGATGGACCTAAAATTGAGTGATAAGAAACTGAGAAAAAATGTCACATGAAAATAAAAAATGCTCAGAGTTCCTTAAATGTCTTCCCAAGTTCTTTCTCCAGCAAGCTTGCAGGTTCTTTGAGTGCTGACCAGAACTTATGGCTCTGATTTACTTACTTTTTGCTGTGCTAGGTCTTCATTGCTGCACGGGCTTTCTATAGTTGTGGCCAGTGGGGGCTACTCTAGTTGGGATGCCCAGGCTTCTCACTGCAGTGGCTTCTCTTGTTCTGGAGCAAGGGTTCTAGAGAGCTGGCTCAGTAGATGTGGTGCATGGACTTAGTTGCTCCATGGCATGTGAGATCTTCCCAGACCAGGAATCGAACCAGTGTCCCCTGCATTGGCAGGCAGATTCTTAACCACTAGCTCACCAGGGAAGCCCCAGGATTTATGTTTTTATGCACCTGGTTTTATAGAAATATATACTGCCTGACTGTATATCCTTCAACCTGTTGTGTAGTAAGTGTTAAATGGATGCATACAAAAGAGCTGAACTAGAAAATGTCAGATCATTTGAAAGGAAAACCAAAAGTTCCAATGTGGATGAGAAAAGAAATGAAAATGCTAGATATTTGGGAGAAAAGCTGTAAAGAAAATTTGTCAAAATTAACTATATGAAAAAAAAAAATCGAAGCCCTGCATGATATAATTTAACGACTCATACATTTCAACCAGACTTGTGACAAATTTAAACTGAACAAAGCCCAAACAGTCCCATCTGCCCATTTTCCCTTGCCTGGAGGCAACCATTCTATTTTGACAAATTTGGGGCATTTATCTCTATAGTTCTAAGTAGTATGCTTTATTGAAATGTTCCTTTTCATTTTGGTTCTTGCTAACTCTGCTAAAAGAAAATTCAGAGAGGGCTTCCTTGGTGGTCCAGTGGTTAAGAATCTGCCTTGCAATGTAGGGGACAAGATCTTTCTGGTCTGGGAAGATCCCACATATCGCAGGGCAACTAAGCCTGTGCAACCTGCTGAGCCTGTGTTCTAGAGCCGGTGAGCCACAACAGTTCATGTGCCTAGAGCCTGCGCGTTACAAGAGAAGCCGCTGCAGTAAGAAGCACACGCAAAATAGCTAGAGAGTAGCTCCCACTCGCCTCAGCTAGAGAAAGCCCTTGTGCAGCAACAAAGACCCAGAGCAGCCAAAAGTAAATAAATAACGAATATTTTTTTAAAAACACGATTCAGAGAGCTTCATTTATGAATCTCAGGACTCACACCTGAAATGGGCTTAATGATCTCTGCCTTTCACACACTAAAAGAAAGTTGTGGGAATCACATTGGTTAATGGAGGTGACAACGATTTCATATATTATGTGTGACATAAATGGAAGGCCTATTATTACTCCATTGTATACTAGAATATTGAAAACTAGACTTATGTCTAGGTCCTAGTATAGAATACTTAGCAAATGATGGGATTTCAGTACATGCATGTGGCATGAATGCATGAATATATTTATACACATTGTCCAAAACTAAGTTATGTAACATACAGAAATTTTCATGGTGGGTGTGAATCTGAGTGTGCTACTGAAGATAATCCTGGTTGCTGTGACAAAGAAACAACACTATGATGGATATATTTAGTACCTTGATTGTGGTGATGGTATATAATGTTATGTGCGTGCTCATTTGCTTCAGTCTGTCTGACTTTTTGTGCCCCTATAGACTGTAGCCTGCCAGGTTCCTCTGCCCATGAGATTCTCCAGGCAGGAATACTGGAGTGGGTTGCCATGTCCTTCTCTAGGGGATCTTCTTGTCCCAGGGTTCGAACCCACATCTCCTATAGCTCCTGCATTGCAGGTAGAGTCTTCACCACTGAGCCACTGGGAAATGATCTGGTATTATGTTTTATGTATGCATCAGGAAGCAACAGTTAGAACTGGACATGGAACAACAGACTGGTTCCAAATAGGAAAAGGACTACGTCAAGGCTGTATATTGTCACCCTGCTTATTTAACTTATATGCAGAGTACATCACGAGAAACGCTGGACTGGAAGAAGCACAAGCTGGAATCAAGATTGCCGGGAGAAATATCAATAACCTCAGATATGCAGATGACACCACCCTTATGGCAGAAAGTGAAGAGGAACTAAAAAGCCTCTTGATGAAAGTGAAAGAGGAGAGTGAAGAAGTTGACTTAAAGCTCAACATTCATAAAACTAAGATCATGGCATCCGGTCCCATCACTTCATGGGAAATAGATGGGGAAACAGTGGAAACAGTGTCAGACTTTATTTTTTTGGTCTCCAAAATCACTGCAGATGGTGACTGCAGCCATGAAATTAAAAGACACTTACTCCTTGGAAGGAAAGTTATGACCAACCTAGA
>NW_011494732.1:3388244-3395216 GCF_000754665.1 Bison bison bison | reverse complement strand
CTAGTCAAGGCTATGGTTTTTCCTGTGGTCATGTATGGATGTGAGAGTTGGACTGTGAAGAAAGCTGAGCGCCAAAGAATTGATGCTTTCTTCAGTCCATTCTGAAGGCGATCAGCCCTGGGATTTCTTTGGAAGGAATGATGCTAAAGCTGAAACTCCAGTACTTTGGCCACCTCATGTGAAGAGTTGACTCATTGGAAAAGACTCTGATGCTGGGAGGGATTGGGGGCAGGAGGAGAAGGGGACGACAGAGGATGAGATGGCTGGATGACATCACTGACTCGATGGATGTGAGTCTGGGTAAACTCCGGGAGTTGGTGATGGACAGGAGGCCTGGCGTGCTGCGATTCATGGGGTCGCAAAGAGTCGGACATGACTGAGCGACTGATCTGATCTGATCTGACCAAGGAATGGGAGTTGGTGATGGACAGGGAGGCCTGGCGTGCTGTGATTCATGGGGTTGCAAAGAGTTGGACACGACTGAGCAACTGAACTGAACTGACTGATGCCCATATTCATCAAAACATATACATTAAATAAGTACAGTTTTTTTCTCTCCATTATACCTCAATAAAGATTTAAAAATAAACCTAAAAATACAAAGAGATTCAAGAGAAGTATATTTCTTACTGGTAGGACCCTCCATGTGGTTTTTCTAAATTACTGAAAAATTCAACTTACTCTTCTAAGCAATAATTTGTTCCATATATGGCTTTGCCAGATTCAACACAAGGCTTCTAAAATGTACATATTACCAATATTATCCCATGACAAGATGAAAAAAAAAAGGAAAAAAGAAAAAAAAAGCAGAGAAGGCACATATGCATCATTTTCCCCTTTGATGTTTATTTATTTGGCTGCTCAAGGTCTTAGTTGCAGCACATGAATGTGGGATCTTTAGTAGCAGCATACAAACTCTTAGTTGTGGCGTGTGGGATCTAGTTCTCTGACCAGGGATCGAACTCCTGCATTGGGAGTGTGCAAAGTCTTAGCTGCTGGACCACCAGGGAAGTCCCACATCCGCATCTTGAGATACTTACTATCTACTCATATTTCCTAGTCAAGGTTTGGTCACCTGACTCCATCTAGATGACAGAAAATGAGATGCTAGCATGAGTGACTGCTCCCAGCAAGAGCATCAGAAAGGCGTGTTTGATGAACAGGTGGCCATGCTGTCACTGTCTGTATCTCGTCAACCCAGACATTCTGGTTCAGAGCCGATGCTCTGTTTAGAGCTTTCAGTGCCTGTGTTAAACTGTGTGTGTGTGTGTGTGTGTGTGTGTGTAAGATGCAAAAACTATTCTTACTATGTTTGAAAATATAAAGACATATGCAGTATTTTCCACATTATGGCACAAAATTTCTTTCCTGTTTTTTTCTTTACAGAGATCTCCCTAATCCATATCCATGATTGGTTGGGGGTTTCATCAGGGCAAGGATTCTATATGTTCTTCAGACTGTCAAGTCAAACCCTGGACACTGAATTGGTACTGAGTAGATATATTAGCCCGGAGAAGGCAATGGCAACCCACTCCAGTACTATTGCCTGGAAAATCCCATGGGCGGAGGAGCCTGGTAGGCTGCAGTCCATGACGTCGCTAAGAGTCGGACATGACTGAGCGACTTCACTTTCGATTTTCACTTTCATGCATTGGAGAAGGAAATGGCAACCCACTCCAGTGTTCTTGCCTGGAGAATCCCAGGGACAGGGGAGCCTGGTGGGCTGCCGTCTATGGGGTAGCACAGAGTCGGGCACGATTGAAGCGACTTAGCAGCAGCAGCAGCAGCAGAGAAAAATATTTTTAAATATGGAGGTATACTGACTAGACTTTTTTTTCTTTGCAAGCAAATCAACTTGGGTTAACTTAAGCAAAAGGTGATTTGATGAACAGAGGTTGGGACATTCTCAGAATTAGTGAGCTTGATATCAGCCTAGGGAGAACAAGGCAGCCCAGGGAGACTGGGAGTGGGGACTTCATTAATGCTTCTTTGGCACAAAGGAACTAGAAAACAAGCCACTTTTGGAGTGAAATGGAATACAAGCTATATTCTGTTCTTTGGATCTCTTTTCAAGGTGATGGGGAGGGTAAAATTGGTCTAGCTTGGCTCACATGACCAGCAGAATAGAATGCATTTGATGTTGTAAAAGAATTCTAATGCAAACAAGTAGGGGATTGTCAGGAAAGAGCAACTGGTTCTGGGGGAGTATATGGGGAAATGAATACATAAGTGGCCAGCACATTCAATAATTACCTTTTTTATTTTATCAAAGCACCTAGTCCTCTGGTAGATAAGTATTATTTGCACTACAAGACTCTATAATCACTCACCATTGAAGGGAACACCAAAGGAATTTTGACCCTCCTTTGCTAGTTGATGTTTAACATTAGCATTACTTGAGGTCAAGGAAACATATTACTACATCTCATTCTTAGTTCAAAGCTCAGAAGCGGTTAACTTGCCATTGCTGTTGTTCAGTTGCTCATATGTGTCTGACTCTTTGTAACCTCATGGATTGCAGCATGCCAGGCTTCCCTGTCCTTCACTATCTTCTCTATGAGTTTGTTCAAACTCATATCTATTCAGTAGATGACGCCATCCAACCATCTCATCCTCTGTCGCCCCCTTCTCCTGCCCTCAATTTTTCCCAGCATCAGGATTTTTCCCCATGAGCCGGCTCTTTGCATCTGGTGACCAAAGTATTGACTTATTATAAATTACTCCTCATCAGGGGCTTAAGTAGGTACCATATAGATTAAGTCAATTGTTATCAGGAGCTGAGATTAAGTTTCTTCCACTTATGGGTTCATCATAGAATTGAAATTCAGTTAGAGAAAACTCTTTCTCTTTCTCTCTCTGTATACACACATTCCTCCCACCTTCTCCACCCTTACTATCACACACACACTTAACAGTTTGGATCAGAGAAATTTTTATTGCAGGGTCTAACAAAGAGAATAGACAGTTTTTGTTCAGAAACCTGGAACTCCCCAAATGGTTTAGGGGGAAAGTTTTTATAGGTAAAATTTGGGAGGAGGGCTGCAGAGCGTGTGACTTTCTTCTGATTGGTTGGTGGTGAAGTAACGGGGTGGTGCTCCAGGAATCTTGTGCTCAGCCTGAATTTACCATCCTCCACTTGCGTGGAGGCCTAAGTCCCTGCAGAAAAACTCAGAGATACTCTTATGTATATTCCTTGAGGAGGAACCAGGACCCTGCCCCAAGGCTGCACTGTTGTTTCCGGACTGCTCTTCCTTTGACCCTGTATTCCCTCCCTCCCCTGATTAGTATCTGCTGGAATCTGCCCTTTGGAACTCAGGCAAGGTCATGGAGGCTGAAGCCTTTATCCTACAAATAAGAACGTTTGCTCAGTAGTGTTCAACTCTTTGGGACCTCAGGGACCTGATAGGTTCCTCTGTCCATGGGAGTCTCCAGGCAAGAATACTAGAGGGGATTGCCATTTCCTCCTCCAGGAGATCTTCCAGACACAAGGATCAAACCCACGTCCCCTGTATCTCCTTCACCGGCAGGTAGATTCTTACTACTGTGCCACCTGGGAAGCCCCACGAATAAGAATGGGGGATCTGAAAAGGCTTTTGTGCCCAGGAGGGCCACAGGGTCTTGCTTGGTTTCAGCCTCAGATCCCACCTGCTCTCCTTCATCTAGAATATATGCACATATGTGGAATAAAACTCACATACGTGAATTTTTTGTGGCAAGATCAGAAAACTTTAAACATGAAAAATTCTTTTCTGCCCTTTGACCTCTCTTCTCTCCACATCGTGCATTGAGTATGTGCATTAGGGATCCACCAAATCTTCCCCTTTGGCAGAAATACCTGCTCAACCATTAAGATCAATACTCTCCTAGTGTTAGAGGAAACCCTGACTGAAACTATACCCCTGGCCAGGTGAGATAGTGGCCATCTGCATGGGTTATCATACCAACAGGAGGTCCTGGTAAGGAACGTGGGCCTAACAAGCTAGCACCATCTGGAAGAATTTGGTAAATATCAAAAGGAGAGAGGAGACAGCAGTCCCACCAACCTTTCAGAATACTCCTCCCTGGAATCCATCTTGGCTGAGTGATGCAGATGCCACCAGTAAGGCCTCCAAGTCAGAGACAACCCAGAAACGAATCCCATCACCCTAAAAGCCAAGACTGTGAACCACGTGGCAGAGCTGTCCTCCTGGGTTCCCTGACCCTCCTGCTCTCCGCCTGGGTGCCCCTTCCCAATAAAGTCTCAGCATGTGTGTCTCCTCAGACAATTCATTTCAGAGTGTGAGACAAGAGCCCACTCCTGGGCCCTGAAAGGGGTCCCTCGACCTGCAACACTAGAACCAACAAGACAGCCCCTTAAAAGATAACATTTCTTCTTGATCGTGTAAGGGGGTCACATGACTCACCATAATGGCACCTTAATCTGGATTATGTAAACTGTCAATAATACGACATCATTTCCTGTACAGCCCTCTGTATCAAAAAAACTATATAAACTGCATCTTGACATCTAATGGGTGGAACAGTTCTCAGAGCTTTCTGCAATGCTCTTCCCAGGTTATAATCCTCAAATTTGGCTCGAATAAAATTTTCCATTTCTTTCTTAGATTGACTGATTAATATTTTGTCAACATATACCTCACCTTGCCTGATTGTCTTTGGAATTCTTCATACTTTTAGGATTCCCTGTGCGAATGTTAATACCTTTGTTTTTTTTTTTCCTGGTAATCTACCTTATGTCATTTTAAATGCCAGCCGAAAAAACTGAGAAGGAAAAGGGAAAATCTCCCTTCCGCCATCTGCCCAAGCTTGGGCTGATTTCATTCATGATGCATTTCTGACTTCTGTGCAAGGGGTGGAGTGAAGAGTCTTTAGGCTGAGTCCCAAGAACTTATTTTGTTTCAATGAAATTGATAGGGACAGAGTAAAGGGACAAAGTAGGTGATTAAATAGTAAATCCCACTAGAGGTTTATAAGTAGAAAAATATGGGGAACTCCTGAAAGTTAATGATTACTCAAAAAAGCAGTTTGGTGGCTCAGCTGGTAAAGAGTCTGCCTGCAATGTGGGAAACATGGCTTCGAGAAGATACCCTGGGTCGGGAAGATCCCCTGGAGGATGGCATGGCAACTACTTCAGTATTCTTGCCTGGTGAATCCCCGTGGACAGAGGAGCCTGGTAGGCTGCAGTCCATTGGGTCACAAAGAGCTGGATACGACTGAGAGACTAAGCACAGCACAGCACACAGCAAAGCAGGTTTGCTTAACCGCAAAACCAAGCAGCCTCGCTTAGCAAAAGAGCCACGGGACAGACGCAGAAGACGTGCCCCCAAACAATAAAATAATGGTGGCATGAGCCCCACATCCTGCCCAGTGAGCTCAATCAGTTAATGATCCGTAGGACATGCTCTCTGTACACATAAAAAAAACACAATAATCTGTGGACCTAACTTGACCATGTAGGGACCAGAAGACTTCCCTGCCCAACCTGGAGGAGGAGCTGATGATGGACACGTGATGTCTACTCAAGAAAGACAAATAAGATTCCCCCCCTCACTTTTCCTTTGATTATAAAACTATAATCCAAAATGTTCTTGGGATGTGACACCCCCTTGCTCGCCCACTTGTAAACTTCACAAGCATCCTATTCTAATAAATCACTTATCTATCATTTTGCCTCTCACTGAATTCTTTTTGGTGCAGAGACATAAAGGATGATGGTACCAGAGCTCTTTGGAGCCCCTGGAACAACACCAGTCAGTTTCAAAATAGTGTTTAGTACTTGCATTTGCTGGCGCTCACCACCCAGGAAATGATGGTGCCCTTGGAAGCCATGGTGTCCTTGCAGAAGACCCCACACCTAGAGAAGGCACCAGGAGAAAAGAGAAGCCTGAGTCAGGCAGCTTTAACCCTTGTCTTTGTCTTCTCGGTAATTCTTGGAAATGGAAAAACCCAAAGACAACCTTATGAGTAGCTTGGCTTTCCATATCGATTCACCTTCCTGAGAATGACATCAGTGAGTGCAGCTGACATTAACAACAGAACAAGACTTTGAAATATGCATCACTTGTATTAACTGCATCCATCTACTGCCCAAGTATGCTCTTGGCTGATTTTACATAATTAGGATTTCTCAACCATGGCTGCACAATGGAGTGAATAATCTTAGGATCTTTTGAAAATAAACGTGCCTGGGACTCAGCCCCTGAGAGTCTGATTCAGTTCCTGTGAGATGAAACCCAATTGATGGATGACATTCTTACAAAGCTTCTCGGGTGATTATAATGAGCAGCCAGAGCTGAGGATCTCTGACCAGCTTCTATAATCTATGCCAGGGAGATTTATCATTTGGATTGGAATGTATGTCAAGGCAGCTCCACGTTCTGACAGGCTACCCAGGATTTCTCCCACATGAAAGTGTGACAGTGACAGAAAACTTGAGAGTCGCTCTGCTGTGACCATCTTTAATGAACACGAGCATGCATGTGTCACCTGTGTTATAACTAGTGGCAGAAGACCCTTTAGAGTCAGGATCTGGGGGATGTATTTCTAATGATTAAAAAAAAATGTTCTAATGTCAAAGACTAGCCATGGTGTTACTGAAAGTGGGGTCTGGCTGCTCGCCACTCAAATGCCAATAAAGAGGCAAGTTGATAGAAAGGGAAGTTTGCTTTCTTCTGGATGCTAGCCACTGGGATTGGGGTGGGGGAGTTTGGGTGCTTGTCCAAAGGCTGAATTCTCCCCGACCTCCTGATAATCAGTGGGCAAGAGTTTTTATGGACAGAGGGAGGGGGCTACATGCAGAAAGAGCACACTCAGCTCTGACAGTCCTCTTGAAGTTGGTCATCAGCAGTCTGATTGGTAACCTCTTGATTGTTTTTTTTTTTTTTTTTAACTTTACAATATTGTATTGGTGAATCTTCAGTTCCAAGGTCGGTTTGCTCCCATTTCTTTCAGACCATTTATTGGAATTGTGGC
>NW_011494732.1:3360632-3388144 GCF_000754665.1 Bison bison bison | reverse complement strand
ACAATATTGTATTGGTGAATCTTCAGTTCCAAGGTCGGTTTGCTCCCATTTCTTTCAGACCATTTATTGGAATTGTGGCGGCTTGTGTCGTGGCTTCAGTCTGGTCATCATGTAGTTAACTTCTTCCACCTGGTGGGGGTTTCAGTATCTATAAGACAGCTCAGCGAACATGGCTCAGGATATGATCTATCGCCCCTGAGAAGGAACTAGAAGTCTTTGCCTTTGCTTAATGACTAAACTATCATTCTTTGATCTCCTTTGATTATTTTCCTTTGTTTCTACATCTTCACACTTCTCTGATTAAGCTTATTCTTTCACTAAAGTTTTTCCACAGACAAAAGGCAGGTGGAGGACAGGGGAGTGGGAGACGGACCCGCTTCTCCTGCTCAGAAAGTCCTGCTCCTTCTCAGTGGCGCAGGGCGGTAAATCGTAGTGGGGTTAAGTTTAACAAAATAAGCCAGAAAGGTGGGGGTGAGCATCATCAGTTTTCCAGTCTACTAGACTGGAGTTGTGTGGGACTATAGGACAACAATCAATTCTCATTAATTGGGATTCTCCCTATCTTAAACCTTCTCTTACCTGTTATGGCCAAAAGGACAGAAAAGGGAAGCTCATAACAATGAAGTTGTCATGATATCTAAAAAAAATTATGGTGGTTTAAAAATACCTATCAGTCATGTCCTTCAGTGTTTGTTTTTCAAATGGTGGTTTTATTGCAATGCAATTGATGTGACACAAAATTCATTTTTTTAAAGGATACAGTTTAGCTTTTTTTGTACATTCACAAAATTGTACAACCATCACCATTACCTAATTCCAGAATATTTTCATCACCCTGTTAGAATATTCTGCCCCCTCCTCCACTGCAACCATTGGCTCTGGCAACTACTAATCAGTCTTAATGAATTTTACCATTATGGATATTTCATATAAATGGACTTGAATGATATAATGATACAATGATACCATGATAAACAAAATCATAGGATAGCCTTTTGTGTCTGGCTTCTTTCACTTAGCATATTGTTTTCAAAATTCATCATGTCTTACCATGAATCAATACGTCATTCCTTTTTATTCTAATGGAATAATATTCCATTGGATGGATAGGCCATACTTTGTTTATCAATGCATCAGTTAAGGAACCTTTTGTTTCAATTCTTGTCCATTATGAAAAATGATAATATGAGCATTTGTGTACATGTTTTGGTGTAGGCATTTATTTTCTATTCTGTTGGGTGTTATTTAAGAGTGGAATTTCTGGGTAATGTGGTAACTTTATGTTTTACTGTTTGAAGAATTGCCAAAATGTTTTCAAAGCAGTTGCACAATTTTACATTCCCACCAGCAATGTGTTAGGGTTTCAGCTTTTTCATTTCTTTTCCAATACATACTATTGTCCAACTTTTAGATTCTGAATTTAAAATGATATCTCACACTAGTTTTGATTTTCATTTACCTAATGACTAAAGATGTTGAACAAACTTTCATGTGATCATTCACCATTTCTGAATATTTTTTACATATAACTTTTCATTCAAATTATTTGCCCGTTTAAAAAATTAGGTGGTCTGGTGTTGAATGTGAAAATGAAAGTCACTCAGTCATATCTGACTCTTGTGACCCCATGGACTATACAGTCCAAGGAATTCTCTAGGCCAGAATACTGGAGTGGGTAGCCTTTCCCTTCCCCAGGGGATCTTCCCAACCCAGGGATCGAACCCAGGTCTCCCACATTGCAGGTGGATTCTTTACCAGTTGAGCCACAAGGGAAGCCCTGTTATGGGTTATTTATATCTTCTACATACAAGTCCCTTCTCAGATATATGATTTTCAAATATTTCCCCCCATTGAGGGCTGTCTTGTCACTTTCTTAGTGATGTCTTCTGGTGAACAGAAGTTTTAATTTTGATGAAGTTCAATATCCATTTTTTTCTTTTGTCACATGTGTTTTTGGTGTCATAACTAAGAAACCATTACCTGGTCCAAGGTCATGAAGATTTACTTTCATGTTTTCTTCAGAGATCTTTAGAATTTCAGAACTTACATTGAGGTCTATAATCCAATTTTGAATAAGTTTTGATGTATGAGGTAAAGAAAAAGTCTAATTTTATAGGCAAGATGGGATGACAGTCCTGCCATAATCTGAATTTTAAATCTCTGAAATTCAGAGAAATCTGAATTTTTAAATATGAAATCCTATGTACTTGAAACTTTGGTAACTAATTTTTTAAATATGATAGGATCAAAAAGTCAAAAACATCTGTGGGTCTGATTTGGCCACCAGACCACTTCCAACCTCTTACTTTAGCTCTCTGCACCTGGTTTTCCTCAACTATAAAGTGCAAATTAGAATGCTTGACTTGAAGAAGAGCAAGGATTTACAAATTCATAATATTAAATCACGGCTCTTAGAATATCCCGAATATTCCATAAATGTTGGTTCCTCCAGTTATCCCCAGTAATTTATTGACCTACAAATTCTCTTTTGGTTCCTTCCCCAGAGAAATCTGTATACAACAGGCAGAATTAAATGACCACACAACTGACTGATCATCCAAAAGGGAATCACCATTTTGGGTTCTAACTCAGTGGCATATGAAATTCCAGAAAGAACAATTTGTAAGCCCAGAGGAAAAATTCATAAATCAGGTCAAGCCTTTGACTTACTCTCTAATTTACTGATGCTCTTTGAGCAGCCCTTGTATTTTGGATACATACCCCACGCTCAGTACATTTGGTTGAATTCCTCTTTCTTTCTTTTAGTCTCTGTGTCTTCTTTGCTCTCTTTTTATTTCAGAAATGAAGGTATTATGAAAGCATTCCATTTGCCCATTTTTCTTTTTAGACATTACACAAGAATTAAGCCCCATGAAGGCAGGAGTTCATCTACTTGGGTCACTGCTACAGTCTGCTGTCTCTCAGCTGATAGAGGGTCAAGAAATCATAGTTCAATGATACATAAGCTTTCAATGTGCTGGGTTCCTTCCTCTGTTTGCCAGGCATAGGGTGCATGGTTGAAATGAAGGGTGAGGCTGAAGGTGTTCACGATCCAGGTCCTCGCCCCAGTGCGCGGGGAATGACAGGTGATGGAGGCGGTCCCGGGCATCAGGGCGTCACCAAGGACCCTGCCGCGTGCTCCTCTCCGCCCTCTGGTGCAGCGCTTGTGGCTTATTGAACAGCTCACCTGATGAATGCCGTTTTAAAAGCTTCTTTGCTGCTTCATTTGAATAGAGATTTTTATTTATTCCTCCTTACACTGAATTTTGTATCATGGGTGGGGTGAGCAAGAGAGTGGCCCCATCAGTGAGTTCCTTCCATCTGTTTACCATCCATCTCTGGGCCAGGGAGCGACATCCGTGTCACCTGCGGAGGCAGGCTCTAGCCGCCAAGATGAAGGTTCTGGAGCATCTTTAATTTCCCCGAGTTAGCTACTTAATCAGCATCCAGGCCTCTGCCAAGATTGATGAATTGCAGAGAAGAGTCATGGCTCCTGGGCTTTCGGTGCCCCGTGTGTGCTGGCAGCTGCCACCGGCTCCTACCTGTGACCCGCTTAAAGGCTTCCCAAAACAGCCAAAAACAAACTTTCTCCACCCATTTCACTTTCTTCTTCAAGTCAGTCAGCAATGTCAATCAAGTCTGTGTGCTCAGTTAGCAGTGTGAAGGCGTCTGAAAACCAGACCGCCTTTCCTGGAGGCCGAAAGTTGCTGTACATCTGCCAGATAAATAACCTCAGTGACTGTGTCAAGGGCGGGAGGAGGGGGCCACAGAGAAAGATGAGAAGTGAGCTGGGGTTGGGTATCAGAAGACCCCCAGTGACCACTCTTTGGATTCTTTACATAAGACATGTGGGTTAGATCCCTGGGTGGGGAAGATACCCTGGAGGAGGGCATGGAAACCCACTCCAGTATTCTTGCCTGGAGAGTCACATGGACAGGTGAGCCCAGCAAGCTACAGTTCATAGGGTAGCAAAGAGCCAGATAGGACAGAAGCAACTTAGTGTGCATAAGCATGCATGTGTATGCTGCTGCTGCTGTTGCTACTAAGTCGCTTCAGTCGTGTCTGACTCTGTGTGACCCCATAGACGGCAGCCCACCAGGCTCCGCCGTCCCTGGGATTCTCCAGGCAAGAACACTGGAGTGGGTTGCCATTCCCTTCTCCAATGCATGAAAGTGAAAAGTGAAAGTGAAGTCGTTCAGTCGTGTCCGACTCCTAGCAACCCCATGTGTATATATTATATTAAATTATAATATATAATATATCCCATAATATATTAATATATATACATAATTTTTTGTCTTTTTTTCTTTAGGTAATCAGTTCTCTAGGTAATGAGTTTGTTACGTTCACTGCATTGTCTGAACCCTCACAGTATCCTGTGGGGAGGTGCTATAGTACATGGTTGGATTAACGTGGACAGTTTGAATAACAAATCATTTTGCATTCTTTAATCCCTAATCCCATTGCATGTATGATAAAATCTGTGTTTAAGGAATTCCATAAAGAATGGGTTCAAAAGGTCCAAACTATTAGTTATAAGAGAAATATATTTGGGGCACATAAGATATTCACTTTCCTGCATTGGAGAAGGAAATGGCAACCCACTCCAGTGTTCTTTCCTGGAGAATCCCAGGGACGGGGGAGACTGGTGGGCTGCCATCTATGGGGTCACACAGATTCGGACACGACCGAAGCGACTTAGCAGCAGCAGCAGCAAGATATAGCAAGGTTACTGTAATTAATAATACCATGCTGTGTAGTTGAAAGTTGCTAGGGAAAGAAATCTTGAAAGCTCTCATCACAAGGAAAAAACTTAACTATGTGAGATGCTGGATACAAAAAATTATAACTACTATTTATAGTTTAACTGTAAATTAAACTCATAGTAGTCACCATTTCACAATTTATGTAAATATCAAACCATCACATTGCACACCTAAAATCAATATGATGTTATAAGTCAATTAAAAAAAATAATGCAGGGATTTCCCTGGTGGTCCAGTGGCTAAGACTCCACACTCCCAAAGCAGGGAGCCTGGGTTCCATCCCTGGTCAGAGAAGTAGATCACGCATGTTGCAACAGAGAGTTCACATACCGCAACTAAAGATCCCACGTGCCCCAGACAAAAATGGGAGACCTCATGTGCTCCAACTAAGACCCGCCACAGCCAAAAATAAATATTTAAAAAATAATGCAGTGTTGTCAAAGGCTTTTAAGTGGGAGGGTCGCATGATTCATTTCATTATTTAAAACAGTTGCTCCAGCACAGACATGAGACCCATCAGGAAGGCAATTAGGGGTTCTTCAACTCTCCACCCGAGAGGAGATGATGTGTGGATCAGATTGGTGTCAAAGATGTAGACAGATCTGCTGACTGTGACTCTACAGGTTACTTTAGTAGCGTGATTCTGTTCCCACTGCTGTTTATGGGTTGGCTGATCCTCTGCGTGATAGAAATGGGGGTACTTTCTGAGTTGAATCTCCTTGGGGAGCCCTCAGGAACCACTTGGCTTCTAGTGAATTAACCCCAAATATTCCCAGCTAAGCAGTGCAGGTGGATGTCCCTGGGAAAATGGCTTCAGCTGATGAAAACTGGAGTACGAGCACATTGAAAAAAGCCTACCCATTATCAAGTGTTGCTAACTAGAAAATAATAATGGTAACCAGCTGCACTGGGGATACTGAGAAGAGATAGTGTTTCCTTAAGCATGGTACCCCAAACTGTCTTTTTAAAGCAAAGGTAACTCTTTAAAAATATTTGGTAATAGTAGTAGCCAGCATTTACAGATGGCCTCCTATGTATGGGCTTTCCAGGTGGCTCAGGGTTAAAGAATCCACCCGCCAATTCAGGAGATGCAAGAAACTTGAGTTAAGTCCCTAGGTCTGGAAGACCCCCTGGAGTAGGAAATGGCAACTCACTCCAGCACTCTTGCCTGGGAAATCCCATGGACAGTGGAGCCTGGAAGGCTCCATGTTGAGGGGGTTGCAAGAAGTCGAACGTGATGGAGTGCGTGTCCGTGCACACACACATGTGCACACACACACCCCTATGTCCCGGGCACAGTGCTTTTGTGTTTAAGGTGGGAAAAAGTGGTTATTGGATAATGTAGCATCCATTACTTAACTCCCTCTCCTGATCATCTTCGTGTTGCAGTGGCCAAATCCTAGTCAACGTGGTAGAAGTAGAACTCTTCCGTAAGGTTTTGTAAAAAGCATTTGTTTTGCTAATCATCAACCCGTCCCTTCTGTCTTTCTTTTTCCTCTTGCTATGGACACAGCTATGATGGCTAGAGCTGCAGAAGCCACGTTGTGACTTTGAGTCAAAGGACCAAAAAAGTCAAAACTTTTGTCCAGACATCATTAAGCCCCTGAAGTAAAGTGAAGTGAAGTGAAAGTTGCTATGGGGTTGCAAAGAGTTGGACACGACTGAGTGACTAAGCACAGCACATTATTTAAGTTACTGTGGTCAAGTTTTATTAACTGTAGCTAAAAGAATTTCTCACGGACAAGCAAATGCTGTATCATTTAATCTTTAAATAGCTCCCCTTGTTTAAGAGGAGAAAATTTAATGCTAATTATGGTGGTTCAGCTAGTAAGTAGAAGAGCCACATTCTGTGCCCAGATATGGCTAACCATTTTATTTTGTCTTGTGGCTTCTCTGAAAAATGTTAGTCTTAGAGAATAAGTCCTTAATATACCATGTTATGGATTATTTAGAAAACCACTCTGAAATAAAATAGAATTATCCTCCTAGAGACAACAGCTATAATTTTTCAGAAGGGGTATCATTTTCTTGTATATTTTTCCTTTTATTTAAAATCACCTCAATGTATTCAACCCTCTTGCCCTGCCTTACTAGGTATTTTTATAACACTGCTTTCCAGTATTCTTTATAATTTGCTTACTTATTATTTATCACCTCCCCCTTACCAGAATATAAATGCCACAAGAGAGATCTTTTTTTTTTAACTAGCAACTCCACATGAATGAATATGATGAACACAGCTCTGTTTGTTCCCACAGCTACACATGTGTTTCATAAAAACGGTTCCATTTGTTTCTTGAAATAATTGGCTCCCTGAATAAATGAAATGTAATTAACACATGTATAGATGCATAGATCATAAAACAGTGCTGAGCCCAGCATATGGTTAGGGCTTAATAACTGTTAACTATTGCTTTGATATTATGAAATTGGTCTTCTGTCTTCTAAATGGAGCAGCGGTCCCCAACCTTTTTGGCACCAGGGATCAATTTTGTGGAAGATAATTTTCCCATAGACAGAGGTTGATGGGAAGTGGTTTTGGGATGATTCAAGAGTATTATATTTATTGTGCTTTTTATTTCTATTATTTTTTATTATTTATTTTTTTTAAATTTTATTTTATTTTTAAACTTTACAATATTGTATTAGTTTTGCCAAACATCGAAATGAATCCACCACAGGTATACCCGTGATCCCCATCCTGAAGCCTCCTCCCTCCTCCCTCCCCATACCCTCCCTCTGGGTCATCCCAGTGCACCAGCCCCAAGCATCCAGTATCGTGCATCGAACCTGGACTGGCGACTCATTTCATACATTTCATTCATTCATGTTTCAATGCCATTCTCCCAAATCTCCCCACCCTCTCCCTCTCCCACAGAGTCCATAAGACTGATCTATACATCAGTGTCTCTTTTGCTGTCTCGTAACTGAAGGATGATTGCTTTACAATATTGGTTTGATTTCTGCCATACATCAACATGAATTAGCCATAGGTGTACATATGTCCCCTCCCTCTTGAACCTCCCTCCCACCTCCCTATTTCTATTATTATTACATCAGCTCCATCTCAGATCATCAGGGATTACTTCCCAGAGGTTGGGGACCCCTGAAATAGAGAAACAGAAATCCAGTCCAGAGGTTAGGTGGGAAACACATGCCATGCCACTCTCTCTCCATCATTGCTTGCTTTCGCTGCATCCAATCAAGCATCCATCTCCAATTAGAAAACCAAACCCAGGCTTGCCTGGTGGCGCAGTGCTAAAGAACCTGCCTGCCAATGCAGGAGACAGGGGATAGAGCCCTGGCCTGGGAAGGTCCCACATGCTGGGGAACAGCTCAGCTGGTGTGCCACAACTGTGGGACCCGTGCTCTAGAGTCCATGCCCCACCACTACGAAAGCCCTCATGCCCTAGAGCCTGTGCTCCGTAACAAAAGAAGCCCACTGCACATTGCAACTAGAGAGTAGCCCCTACTCACTGCAACTAGAGGAAAACCCATGATGTAACAAAGACCTAGCACAGCCAAAAATAAATAAATATTTTTTAAAAAGAAAAACAAACCCACCAAAGACACATGTTACCAGGCTGCTGCTTCCCTGTCGCTGCTACTCGTGTGCGATTGCAGCGCGAGTTGCCTACACCTATGCCAGCAGAAGTGAACTTTCAAGAGAATATTATTCCAGCGTTACTCTTTATAGTATTATATAAAAACCATTTACTGCAGCTATTAAAACAATCTGTGTAAACATAATCTTTATGGCTGAATGATACGCCAGCATATGGCTAAACTATCGTTTACTTAACTCTTTCTCTATTGTTGGATATTTAGGACGTTTTTGTTTTCCCTGATGATGAGCAGGGTGATGATATTCCTCTTGGAACATAAAAGGCAAAGTCCTCCTTGAGGGGAATCTTGATGATGGTATTAAAAAGACAGAACACAGCTATAACCATCTGCACAGGAATGATTGGCTGTAGCTGAGATTCAAGGCACCTTAGTTGGGGAGGGGCTTCACCAAGACTCTGGGAAGGGAGCCCTGACTTCCCAAAGCCTGGTATGACCTGTACTCAGGTCCAGAGAAAAGATGGCCTGTGCTGAGGACATGTTGTCAGGTATGCCCAGGGATTTATCAGTAAGCAAGAGACACGATAGAGTGTTCATTCATTTATTCGTTTAATGAATATTTATTGAGCACCTACTATGTGCCAAGAATTTTTGGAGCCATGGTTCTCAAAGTGTGGTTCCTGGACCATCAGCATCAGCGTCACCTGGGAACTTGGCAGAAATTCAGATTTTTGGGTACCACCCCAGACCTACTGCATCAGAAATTCTAGGAGTGGGAACCCCAAATCTCCATTATGACAAAGCTTCTGGGAGACTCTGATCCATTCTAACATTTGAGGATTATGATTTAAAGTGGCCCAGATTACAGCAGTGAATAAAACCCCGGCTTTTTTTGTACATTCTAATGAGAGGAGATGGGAGAAGGCAATGGCACCCCACTCCAGTACTGTTGCCCAGAAAATCCCATGGATGGAGGAGCCTGGTAGGCTGCAGTTCATGGGGTCGCTAAGACTCAGACACGACTGAGCGACTTCACTTTCACTTCCCACTTTCATGCATTGGAGAAGGAAATGGCAACCCACTCCAGTGTTCTTGCCTGGAGAATCCCATGGACGGAGAAGCCTGGTAGGCTGCAGTCCATGGGGTCGCACAGAGTTGGACATGACTGAAGCGACTTAGCAGCAACAGCAGCAATGAGAGGAGACAGACAGCAAACTTGTGTTTAAATACAAAACAGTATGTCAAGTGATGAGTTTGGAGGAGGAGAATGAAGCAGGGGTCTTTGGGCAGATGGGAAGCCCAGTGGCTCAAAGGGAAAGAATCCTTTTGCCAAGCAGGAGACATGGGTTCGATCCCTGGGATGGGAAGATCACCTGGAAAGGGAAATGACAGCCTACTCCAGTATTCTTACCTGGGAAATCCCATGGACAGAGGAGCCTGGGATTCCAAAGAGTCAGATAGGACTGAGTGACTAAACAATTTGAAGGAGATAAAGATATAAGGAAGCATCTGGATACTTGGATAATTTCCGACAGAGGGCACAACAAGCACAAAGACATACTAAGATGCTCTGGGTAGACTTGTAAGATTTTCTGTCTCCGCACCAGCCAGTGGACTAGATGGCCGGTCTACTGTCTCTGTGCTGCTGGGTTTTGCTGTTCCTGATGATTAATTTGATGTGTCAACTTGACTGGGCTAAGGGAGATCCAAAGAGCTGGTAGAGCACTATTTCCGGGTGTGTCTAGTTGGGTGTTTCTGGAAGACATTAGCATTTGAATCGGTGAACTCAGTAAAGAAAATTGCCCTCACCAGTGTGTGTGTGTGTGTGTGTGTGTGTGTATGTGTGCATGCAAACTCACTGTTATTCTGACTTACACAGGAAGAAACAGATGAGCTTCCAGATCTGAAATGGCCCAAGGTAATTTAAAAAGCATTATGGGAAATTCCCTGGTGGTCCAGTGTTAGGACTTCCTGCTTCTGCTGCAAGGGGCATGGGTTCGATCCCAGGTTGGGGAACTAAGATCCTTGCATAACTCACAGTGTGGCCAAACCAAAAAACTATAAATTAGAAAAAAAAAAAAAAAGCACAATGAGTTGATGAGTTTCTCGTCCTTTCCTCCCGTATTCAGCCACCTCAAATAGGATGGTGAAGAACACTCTGAAAAGCTTTGTAGAACAGAATTAGAATCATTGACACGTTTGGAAAAGCTCTCCAATTTACATCATCTTCAAAGAGCCTGAGATGACTACAGTCCTTTGCCTGAAGTCGTCAGGTAATGCAAGGACATGAAACTGTTCTAAAGTCGACTCCTTCAGAACTACTTTTTTTAACTCCAAGAGAGAGACTCATTAACATGAAAATCTGCCATCTGCATTTGGTCAGCCTGTCGACACTTCCTGAACACGTTATCTGGAACATTTTCTGTTACTGAGCTGTCATCTTGCGAATGAAAGAGATGAGGCACTGAATGGGTTTTGATGTGCATGGGAGTCTGAAGTTCCAAAAGATCTCAACTCATTTCTTTGATGGTGTGATGACTTGGGCTTCCTGGTAAAGTCTTGGTTTGATTAATAGGAAAGTGTATACATCCTTGGGGCTTCCCAGGCAGTGCTAGTGGTAAAGAACCCACCTGCCAATGTAGGAGACATAAGAGATGCAGGTTTTATCCTTGGTTTGGGAAGATCCCCTGGAGGAGGGCATGGCAACCCACTCCGGTACTCTTGCCTGGAGAATCACCTGGACAGAAGAGCCAGTGGGCTACAGTCCATAGGGTCACAAAGAGTTGGACACGACTGAAGAGACTTAGCATGCACTCACGTGTGTACATGTCCTTAAGTGACATTTCAGAAGAGGAGCAAGATATCCACATATTTGAATGGCATCCCCCTGTAACTTTGGTCATGTAAGTGATGAAGTCTAACCTATGATTAGCCCTTGAATTGTATGCCCCACCCTTAGGGAGGGGGTGTGGAAGCTCTCACTGCTATGTTCATAACTAAGACCAGAACACAGTAGCCAGCAAGAGTCTTGTCTTGCAAGTTTATAGCTGAAATTAGATGGCAAGAGTTAGTATTTCTGTTTTCCATGTGGAGGGACCTGATCATAGCTTTATATTTGGAAAAGGGAAAAGACAACCCCCTTCGTTTAGATATTGAATTTGGTTACTCACATGGGCCTGAGGCAACCTTTGAAAAATACTAGATGTCTCCTATGAGACGGCATCTGGAAACACTTGGCAACAGCTGTTGATATAAATTATTCACTGTTAATTGATTACAGAGGTGCTTCTGAAACTGACATGCCATATTGAGTAATAGGATGACTGTGTAATGGAAGGTGATAATGTGAACATTATTTATTCTTACCACACATCTGTAGGTTATAACAGAGAAGACCCTGTCCCCTTTTCATTCATCTATGGATCAATCACAGACAGATGTTTAGAGAAACTGCATGCTCTGTGGTCTTTACACTTCGATGGTACTGTTAGGTTTTTTAAATTTTATTTTTAAAATTTTTATTTAATTGGCTGTGCCTGGTCTTAGTTAAGGCATGGGAGAACCTAGTTCCCTGACCAGGGATTGAACATGGGCCCTCTGCACTGGGAGCATGGAGGCTTAGTCACTGGACCAGCAGGGAGCCTGGTCCATTTAAATTTAATGATGATTTATTCTCTTTTAGATTCTAGTTCTAATCAGCACTTTTGAAATAACATCTATTTGGTGAAAATAACTCAACTGGAGTCATGGTTTGGCTACTCAAGTGTGCAGAGCTTGAGGGAAGCTAGAAGGTAGAGAGGATGTTTATCCAGGTCTGAAACTCAAATTTGTTGTTGTCATTCAATCACTAGGTGATGTCCAAATCTCTGTGACCCCATGGACTACAGCACACCAGGCTTCCCTGTTCTTTACCATCTCCCAGAGTTTGCCCAAGTTCATGTCCATTGAATTAGTGATGCCATCCAACCATCTCGTCCTCTGTCATCCCCTTTTTCCTCCTGCCTTCAATCTTTCCCAGCATCAGGATCTTTTCCAGTCAGCTCATTGCATCAAGTGGTCAAAGTATTGGAGCTTCAGTTTCAGCATCAGTCCTTCCAATGAATATTCAGGGTTGATTTCCTTTAGGATGGACTGATTTGATCTCCTTGCTGTCCAACATAGGACCTCATATATAAGTATATCACTTTATGTTGAAAGACCATTGTTCTACTTGGGAGCATATGTTTGAAAAACAATAAATTTGTAAGTATTTAAAATTTGATGTGATTTTTGCTATTGCTTCCAGAAATTTTAATAGACAGAGACTTGTAAGTTCCTGGTCTGGGTGTGACTCAGCCTCTGAGAGATGAAGGCAAACCCATTTTTCTAGGACTTTCACCTTCTCTGGATTTCCCACTCCCTCCTTGCACTGGAGCTCATTAACCAAAAAGACATTTTAACTGAACTTTTTCTTCCCAGAACTGAACTATTGAACCGAATGGTAATAAGCTCCTTATACAAGTAACTACAGTAAGTCCCCTACGTATGAACCTCCAAGTTGCAAACTTTCAAAGATGTGTGTTCTATCGATTTCAGGTGAGAGTGACGTTGCAGATTGCCCCCCGTCTCCTGTTGCTGTCAGTCCTCTCGCTCTACCATTTCCCACCTCTTCTACCTCCTCCAGTCAGTAACTCTTCTTGCCTCTTCACTTGATGCCAGCCCCTGTATGCCAGCTGGTGTACTGTACTACTGTACTTTTCAAGGTCCTGTACTGTAAAATTAAAACTGTTTTAGTTTTTGCATTTTTTAAATGTATTCCATTCAGTTCCGTTCAGTCACTCAGTCGTGTCCGACTCTTTGTGACCCCATGGATTGCAGCACACCAGGCCTCCCTGTCCATCACCAACTCCCAGAGTTTACTCAAACTCATGTCCGTTGAGTCAGCGATGCCATCCAACTATCAGAGTATTATTTGTGTGAAAAGCATTATAAACCTATTACAGCACAGTATTATATAACTGATTGTGTTAGTTGGGTACTTAAGCTAACTTTGTTGGACTTATGAACAAATTAGACTTACAAATGTGCTCTCAGAATGGAACTCGCTCATATGCAGGGGACTTACTGTCATGGCTTAATGCCTTCTCTGCCCCTAGATTGTGAGTTCATGTCTGCATTTTATGAGTATTTCTTCTTATTGTTTCAGCATCTTTTTGTAAGGATCTGATACACAGTAATATTTGAAAGCGGATTCATAAGATTAAAGCACAATCATCTTGGAAGATTTGGAGTGTTCCTGGAATCAATGAAAATGTAAATGCAAATAGAAAAAAAAAAAAGACTGCAGGGAACACGGGCCTTTTTAAGTCAACTCATAATTTTCATTTGTGACTGGCAGGCAGCTTGACCAGAAGTGAGTCTGAACAATATCACTTCTAGTTCCTCACAAAGATTTCTGAGTCAAAAGCTCAGCTTTGTAACTAGATTAACAAAAATAAGATCTCCACTGTCTAAAGGACATTTTAAAGAAATCCTTGATTCGTCCAGTGTCACGATCCATTCCTTTTCTCCTCTTTCAGGAAGTCTTCTCTGACTGCTAAAGACCATCCCTTTATCTTGGCTCCACTGACAGACTATTCAGATGGAGAATGCTCTGGATCATCTCAGGGTGTGCTCTCCAAGCCACCAGAAGATGATATAAAATATAAGTTGGGTTAGCCTTTTGTTGTTGTTTAGTTGCTAAGTCATGTCTGGCTCTCTGTGACCCCATAGATCACAGCATGCCAGGCTTCCTTGTCTTTCACCATCTCTTGGTGTTTGCTCAAACTCATGTCCATCCAACCATCTCATTCTCTGTCACTCCTTTTTCCTCCTGCTCTGTTTGCTCAAACTCATGTCCATCCAACCATCTCACCCTCTTTTCTTCCTGCCCTCAATCTTTCCCAGCATCAGGGTCTTTTCCAATGAGTTGGCTCTTCGCATCAGGTGGCCAAAGTATTGGTGCTTCAGCTTCAGCTTCAGCATCAGTCCTTCCGATGAATATTCAGGGTTTATTTCCTTTAGGACTGACTGGGTTGATCTCCTTGCTAGTTAGCCTTAGTGTGAATTATTTTTTAGTGCAACCGAGCAGGACCCTACACGGCCTTCCCAGAATAGACCCCCACCCATGTCTTCCACTTGCCTTTTGTCTGTAGAAAAACTTTAGTCAAAGAATAAACTTAATCAGAGAAGTGAGAAAATGCAGGAAGAACAGAAAACAATAAAGCAAGACAAAGGAATAATACTGTGGACATTAAAGTCAAGGATCTTTAGTTCTTCCTTGGGAACTATAGCTAATATTCTGAACCATGTTCTTTGAGCTGTTTTGCAGGCACTGAAACTCCCACCCAGTGGGAGAAATTAAGTGTCTGCTGCCCACAAGCACGGAGACCCCAGACCAGTTGGAACCAGAAGGCTGATGATGCTGACTCCCAATTACCTCATCACCAACCAATCAGAAGAATGTCCATGAGCTGACCACACCTTGATCCTTGAAAACTATAAAACTCTTCGCTACCCCTACAGTGCAGGATAGAGTCTAAAGGACACTAGCCCCCTGTGGCCCCCTTTGCCTGGCAAAACAGTGAAACTATTTCTTTCTGCTTTATCCAAAACTCTTGTCTCTGAGATTTAATCTGGCTCCAGCATATAGAGGCTGAATTTTGGCAACATTAGTGCTAAGTATTTTCTCTTGTGTTACTCTATAATCTTATTCATAGTACTTATCTCTACCTGGTATAGCTGTGTCTATTTCTTTGCTAATTGTTTATTATCTTCTTCTTCCCATTAAGAGATAAACTCCAAGAGAGAAGGAACCATATATGTCCTGTTGAGTGAAGTAATGCTGATGACAGACACCGTTCTTGACTTCTGATATGTCCTTAATAAATATATTTGTTGATGGAATGAAATGAGGCCATGGTTCCTACACAAATAAATATTCATCATTTCTGCTGAATAGCTGATGTTTCTTTATGCAAACACCTGCTCCAATGACATTTTCCCTCAAATGATGCATCAATAAATATTCTTGTGCCTGTACTTTTGGTGGCTGGTGAAACATATAAATTAGATATATTTCTGAAAGTAGATTGCTGTGCACTTGAAAGTTTCTATGGATATTGTCAAGAGGCCTCCAAAAGGTTAAGCAAATTTGCATCCCCACTAGAAGAGTGTAAGAAGGACTTATTCCCCCAGACCCTAAGCAAATTTGGATAGTATCGATGTCTAGAACTATAGATGGGAGTTTTAAAGTGTGAAAAGATACTCTTCTGGAGAGTTTCATTGGGAACAAGTCTCAAGTGTATAGTGGCAGGAAGAGAGGAGGGTTCAAGCTGTCAAAATGTGTGTGTGTGTGTGTCTGTGTGTGTAAGTAGATGTAGGTATGTAAGTGAGTGTCTGTGTATGTAAGTGTGTGTGTGTGTCTTTATGTGTAAGTATGTGTAGGTTTGTAAGTACATAAGTGTGTGTGTGTCTGTGTGAGTAGGTATAGATGTGTAAGTGGGTATCTGTGTATGTGAGTGTGTGTATGTGTATCTCTATGTGTCTGTGCAGGTTTGTAAGTACATAAGTGTGTGTATGTGCGTGTGTGTGAGAGTGGGTATAGATATGTAAGTGGGTATCTGTGTATGTAACTCTGTTATGTGTGTCTCTGTGTGTAAGTGTGTGTATGTGTGTAAGTGGGTGTCTGTACATAAGTGTGTGTGTATGTATGTGTCTGAAAAGATTGAGTTGCTGCTCAGAACAGTTGGAAACTCCTGGAAGTGTCACACTGATTCTAAATGAAGTTCCTTAGGCGAGGTGTGGAAGTTCACATGGGCGAAAAGTTCCTGACTTCGTTAGACTCAAGGTGCCACTAGAGCTGGTGAATGAGTGTGAGAATCCAAGGGCCTTCTTTTCCTGGACATGATTTCGTGACAGAACAGGGATGAAGGAAATATCTTCCAAGTGTAGGGGCAACTAGGAAAACATTTTTAAAGCATGCTGCTGCTGTTAAGTCGCTTCAGTCATGTCCGAGCCTGTGCGACCCCACAGACAGCAGCCCACCAGGCTCCCTCATCCCTGGGATTCTCCAGGCAAGAACACTGGAGTGGGTTGCCATTTCCTTCTCCAATGTATGAAAGTGAAAAGTGAAAGTGAAGTTGCTCAGTCATGTCCTACTCTTAGTGACCCCATGGACTGCAGCCCACCAGGCTCCTCTGTCCATGGGATTTTCCAGGCAAGAGTACTGGAGTGGGGTGCCATTGCCTTCTCCATTTTAAAGCATAACTTCCTGTTATTTAAACCTGGAATTAAGGGACTTCCCTGGTGGTCCAGTGGCTAAAACTGTGTGCTCCCTATACAGGGGACCCAGGTTCAATCCCTGGTCAGGGAACTAGATCCCTCATGCCACAACCAAGAGTTCGAATGTTGCAACTACAGATCCCTCATGCTGCAACCAAGACCCAGTGCTGCCAAAATAAATAAAATAAAAATTAAAAAAAAAAAAAAACAACACCTGGAATCAAAACCTCTGTCAAAGTCAGTTAAGAGGCAGATTTGCCATGGAATTTGACAGCTGGGACAACTTCAAAGTTTGCTAATCATCATAGTGAGCTGTTAATAGATTAATACAAGCTCACTTCATGTGCCCGTTTTCAAATAGCAGTTTTACCAAAAAGTAATAATTCACCTACAATCACAGACTTTAAAATGCATAAATTCAATCATTGCAGTAGTAATGACACTTTGACTAATAATCAGATACCCCTGCTACTCTTAATGAGGATCAGATGAGAATTATGCAAATTTGGAATTATTTTCCATTTCCAGGAATGCACTGTTCTCAGAACATAGCCCTGCTCTGTGTTAAAAGCATGCCACAACACAGAGGCCTGGTACTCCCTGCCTTGGATAAGCACTGAATGGCTTTTAAAAAACACTGGCTCATTGCAAAAAGATGAAGCAGTTAGAAGTAGGTGAATTATTTTAAAATCCTCCTAATAGAATAGATTTTTACTGAGTCCTTAATATGTAAGTGCTCTCAGTGCTAGGATCTATATTAGATGCTTTCTAGTATTTATCTGAATTAAAGCTCACAATAATCCTGGAGGTGGAAACAAAGACTTTCTTCATTTTATCAATGAAGACACTGAGTCTTAAAGAGAATAAACAATTTTTCTTTCTTTCTTCCTTTCTTTTTTAATTCTTATTTTGTACTGGAGTAGGGCTTCCCTGGAGGCTCAGTGGTAAAGAATCCGCCTGCCAATTCAGGAGACTCGGGTTCGATCCCTGGGTTGGGGAGATCCCCTGGAGGAGGAAATGGCAACCCACTCCAGCCTTCTTGCCTGGAAAATCCCATGGACAGAGGAGCCTGGTGGGCTACAGTCCATGGGGTCACAAAGAGTTGAACAGGACTGAGTGACTAAACAACAATGTTGATTAACATTGTTATGTTAGTAGTTTCAGGTACATAGTAAAGTGATTCAGTTAGACCTATAGTGTATCTATTTTAGCAATTTGTCTACACTTATACTGTCAGTGAGTCATAGAGCCAGTTCTTTTTTTTTTTTAAGAGATTACAGGTGATTTTTTTTTTAAGTGTTTATTCCTTTATTTGACTGTGTTGGGTTTTAGCTGTGGCACACAGGATTTTGTTCCATCATATAGGGTCTTTCATTGTCGCACTTAGGGTCAGTAGTTGATGGACCTAGTTGCCCTGAGGCATGTGGGATCTTAGTTCCCCAACCAGGGACTGAACCCATATCCTCCACATTGCAAGACAAATTCTTAACCACTGGACCACCGAGGAAGTCCCTCGTACCTATTCTTGAAAGTTCTTAAAGTGTCCCAAGCAAAACCTACCTAATACCTATGCCTTGGAAAAACAAAACCCAGAGGCTTGTAGAGGAAGGGAAGTAAGTGCTACCCCATCCCCACCCCAGGGCATAGGTGAAGCCTCTGTTTTTTAAGAATTGGCAACATTATTGCCAATATTCGTGGGAAGGACTGATGCTGAAGCTGAAGCTCCAATATTTAGGCCACCTAAGGTGAAGAGCCAACTCATTGGAAAAGACCATGATGGTGGGAAAGATTGAGGGCAGGAGAAGGGGCAACAGGGCATGAGATGGTTGGATGGCATCACCAATTCAATGGACATGAGTTTGAGCAAACTCTGGGAGACAGTGAAGGACAGGGAAACTTGGCATGCTGCAGTCCATGCGGTGGCAAAGAGTTGGACACAACTGAGTGACTGAACAACATCATTACTGCCGTGTGTGTGTGTGTGTGTGTGTGCGCGCACATGCACACATATGTGCTCAGTCACATCTGACTCTTTGTGACCCCATGGACTGTAGCCCACCAGGTTCCTCTGTCCATTGAACTATCAAGGAAAGAACACTGGAGCGGGTTACCATTTCCTTCTCCAGGGGATCTTCCCGACCCAGGGATTGAACCCACATCTCCTGTGTCTCTTGCATTGGTAGCTGGATTCTTTACCACTGAGCCACCTGGGAAAGCCCTTATTGCTAAGTACTTATTAAAATATATATATTATTTACTTATGTATATATTTGGCTGTGCTGAGTCTTAGTTGTAGCGTGTGTGATCTTCTTCCCTGACCAGAGATTGAACCCAGGCCCCCTGCATTGGGAGCATGGAGTCTCAGCCACTGGACCACCAAAGAAGTCCCCATAGGTGAAGACTCTTTGTACTGGGAAAACTGTATCAAATAAAATTCCTCTCCCCCTGGGTGGGGGGAAGGAAACCTTCCTGGGCAAAGAGCATTAGACATCTCTAACAGAAGTGTGTGGGACGTCTCTGGTGGCTCTAGTGGTAAGTCTACCAATACAGGAGACATAGGAGATGTAGGTGACTTGGGTTTGATCCCTGGGTCAAGAAGATCCCCTGGAGGAGGACATGGCAACCCACTCCAGTATCCTTGCCTGGAGAATCACATGGACAGAGGAGCCTAGTGGGCTACAGTCCATGGGGGTCTCAAAGAGTCCGAGATGACTGAAGAGACTGAGCACGCGTGCATGCAATAGGAGTGTATTAGTCAGCTCATGCTGCTACAACAGAAGACTTCCCCCAAACCCCTCACCTGCTAACAGCATTGCATGTCAGGTCTGGAATGGATGGTTTCCTGGGGTTTGGGTATAGGTCAGACCTAGTGGCACTAGATGGATACAGAGTAGGGAAGGGCTGCTTTCTCTCCAAAAACCACAAGCTACCAAGCAAAGGAGAGATGGTGGAAGCAGTGAGAAGAATCAAGTGTTCATCACAAGCAGTTGTTAGAAGACGAAACTGGAAAGCAATCTGGGGCCACCTTGTGATCTAAATTGAAAGTTGGGGGAATGTAGCTGGAGAGGGAAGAAACGGGACATCCAAGGGCCAGATAAATAGCTCTCTTTCTATTGTTTTGCTCTGTTATGAAAATAAATAAAATGCTGAAGCAATTTGAGAAACAATTTCCTCTCTCTGGAGCAAAACTCTAGCTTGGCTCAGAAATATTGCTTTTATTGTCTTCCCACTGTTTGCAAGGCTATGTGAACCATTTACAAGAGTGCTATTAAGATGAGATGGAAAGTTTTTATTTGTCCCCAAGTTTATAGATAAGAGTCAAGACTGTAGATGTGGATGTGTGTGTCTGGTGGGGAGGGGTGGTGGACTTAAAGGTACAGTTTATAGGATAGAGCAAGCCCTCTTTTTCCTCCATCTATGCAGGCCTACAGTCCTTGAAGGAATGATGTAGGCATGGACACACTGAGAGGATGGCATGTGAGTCTTCTGAATGGTGGTGGTGGTTTAGTCACTCAGTCATGTCCAACTCTTTGTGACCCTATGAACTGTAGCCCGCCTGGCTCCTCTGTCCATGGGATTTTCCGGGCAAGGATACTGGAGTGGGTTGCCATTTCCTTCTCCAGGGGAACTTCTAGACCCAGGGATCAAACCCAGGTCTACACTGCGGGCAGTCTCCCACATTGCAGGTGGATTACTGATAAAACAATCCCCAGTCCAGGGTGGGATGTGGTCGTTCTTTCGATATCTCAGTTCTGGTCTTGGTACTAACATTTAAACACCAGGTTCTAGGAACTGTGTATTTAACTAAGGAAGAGACAGGAAAACAAGCTCCTGGGTCACTGGTTTGAAATATATCCGTGGGTCCTTCTCCTCCTTCCTGTTCTAAGTGGGCAGAGACTGCCCCCTGTCTCTAGTTTAGCTGAAGCTCAGGTGTGAGAAAGGATAGAGGATGTTGGATGTCCTCTGTGTGCTGATGGATGCTGTATTCACGCAAGGCTGGAATACTCCTTTCCTCTGTATGAAAAGGGGGTGTTAAAAAATGTCAATTTCATATTAGTCAACATCGTAGTTGCTTAATTCTGATAAATACCAATGCAAATGGGAAATTTTTGCACCTGTGATTTACCAAAACTCCAACTGCTTCATCCCACTGAGTGTTGATATATTTTGCCAAGTTTCCTTCTTAGGCCAAGTGTTTAGAGAATTTCCGCAACCCAATTATCTCCCTAGAATTAAGAATTTCACCTATTATGACTGGAGTCTTTTCAATAGGAGCAACTTTTCTTCCATCATAACTTTTCATTTATTCTGTGTCCTCCATTCCCTAATAGCTTCATTTTCATGAGGATAAAATGATTCTGTACTTAGAGGGTCCATGACTAGCATTTTGGATTAAATCCAAAGTCTACCCACATCAAATAGCAGTGACTTCATTAAAATGGTACACTTTCATTCAAGTTGATAATGTAATATAATGTATTTGCTAGTATATTAATGTTAGTCGCCCAACGGACTGTAACCCATCAGGCTTCTCTGCCCATGAAATTCTCCAGGCAAGAATACTGGAGTGGGGAGCTATTCCTTTCTCCAAGGAATATTTCCAAACCAGGGATGGAACCTGGACCTCTGGCATTGCAGGCAAATTCTTTACCATCTGAGCCATACAGGAAACCCTGTTTGTAGTTGGTAACAACTGGCTTAAAGATGAGCTATTGAATTAAAGATCCTCAAACAGCATTGGGATAAGGCTCTAATGCACCACTCAGGATTTTTGTATTGAGGAGGGGTTATATTAGGAGGGTGTGTCAGTTGTCCTTTCTTTGCAGCCCTGGAGACAGAGGAGTTTACACACCAGGGATATCGGTTATCAGGTGGCTCTAAAGTGGGGAGGGCAACTTTGATGCTGAGCTTCAGGGAACTCCTGAGAACTTTCCCAGCTCCGAAGTGGGTCTGAAGGAAATTAATTACCTTTATAGACCTACCCCCACTGAAAATGGTAACTGGGGTCTGTGATATCATAGTCCCGCAGGAGACTAGTTCCAGAAGTTGTATAAGCCATGTTTAGCATGCAGTCAGGGACGTGTCCATGGATGTCTTTTCATTCCAGTGCATTCTCTGAAGTTTTCATAGAGTGGATATGGTTGCAATTGACATGGCCGGTGACAGCTCCATCAAATAGGATGGTGAAAGCCCTTAGTAAGAATAGGGCTGATGTGTAGGAAGTGGCACAGTGGTCCTCAGAGGATGGATGTCCAGCCACAAGAAGTGAGCGCCTCCTGGGAAGGTGGATCTTACAGTTGCTGTGTCTGTCTTGCTCTGTTGGCCTCAAGCCTTGTCCTTTGCACGGACAGCTGGGTGGCTGAGCTGGCTTCAGAGAATTCTTCCATGTCTTTCCCTGAGCTCACAACAGCCATGCCCTGTTGGTCCATGTGTAGCAGGCAGCTTTGATGCCTGTCTGAGCTGCTCATTCTCTGTCTTGTGGGTCAGGCAGGGTCACCGTCAGCAGAAGAAGGAGACAGCAAGAATGTCAGTCAGTTATGAGGAAGTCTTATATACAATAAGATCTGCATGTCCTGTTCCTTTTTCAGTCTCTCTGCAGTGTTGACAGCAGACCATGCCCCATCTGTTCATTCGAGACCCAGCCCCTTCAAAAAGAGACAATATGCTTAAAAAAATAAAATAAAAATAGACAACATGTGTGCATTGGAGTTCCTTTTCAGCATTCTCTCATGACGTAAAATATTCTGGTGATCCAGTGGTTAGGACTCCATGCTTTCACTGCTAAGGGTGAGGGGTCAATCCCTCATCTGGGAAATCAGATCCTACAAACCACACTGCTCAGCCAATACATAAATAAATAAGAAAATGCATTCAGACTTTTCCCCCCTAAAATTGAACTTCTCTTATTCCTCTAGGCCTTACTGAAGTATAATTGACAAATTAAAATTGCATATTTTTTTTAAATTGCATATATTTAAAGGTATAAAATGTGATAACTTGATATATTCATTGTAAAAAATTGCACAATTAAGCTAATTGACTTAATCCATCACCTCACATGGTTACCTTTTTTTTGGGGTGGGGGGATAACATTTAATATCTACTCTCTTAGCAAATTTCAAGTCTACAATATAGTATTACAGTATTATTGGCTCTAGTCATCCTGCTGTACATTAGAAACCCAGAATTGAAATTGAAATAGTAAGTTTGCATTCTTCTGAAAGAAGAAGAAAGTTTTCTTCTGAAAAGAAAGAAATACTCAGAATACTTTCTGTATTCTGAAAGTTTATACTCTTTGACTAGCATCTTCCCATCTTTGCTCTACCCTCAGTCCCTGGCAGCAACCCTTCTATTCTCTAAGTTGAACTTCTTAGATTTCAATATAAATGAGATCACGCAGTACTTGTCTTTCTATGTCTCTTATTTCACTTAACATATGTCTTCTGGGTTCATCCATGTTGTCACAAATGGCACGATTCCTGTCTTTTCATGACTGAATAACATTTTATTATATACAGTTGACTTGAGTAACACAGATGTTAAGGGCATCAACCATGTCTCAATCGAAAATCTACGAAGACCTTTATAAATTATTCTCACTTTCGATTGACAGAGTTTGCATAAGCAGATGAGGGGCAAAGATAAATGGAGGGGTAGGGTAAAGACAGAGGAGGAGAACTCTTTAATATTTATATCTTTAGTATTCTTTCAGGCAACAGCCATAGGAGACCAGCAGCTAATGTACAGACCAGTTCATATTTGTGTCTTCAGGAGACGTCCACGATATTTATATTTTCTGAGAAGCCCCATGAACTGTATCTATAATTTAACTCCAGCCTGGGGCTGCTATTAAATTAAGAGCCACTAAGTCCCAAACAGAAGAGAATGTCCTATAGTCTCTGAAGAGTTGACATCTTTGGAAACTTCCTTGGTGGTCCAGTGATTTGGCGCTTTCACTGCTGGGGCCCAGGTTCAATCCCTGGTCTGAGAACTAAGATCCCACAAGCTTTGTGATGCAACCAAAAAAAAAGAGTTGCCATCTTTTACTCCAGAGCCAGCCACACTATCGTGTTCACAGCTCTGCTGCAGCGGCAAAGCTAAGCCAACACATCTCTGTACCCTTTCTGCTAAGCTCCGAGTATTGACATATTTTAGCAGACTTTAGTCTGTATAAAACCAGAATGTCATTTTTCTCTTTAGAGCATTAGAAACTGATTTGAGCATCTTTTGTGGAGGGAAGGGGGGATATTTTGACTTTCTTTTAACATTAACATTTATTTCACCCCAAGGAGCATCTCCATGCTTCTCTGAAAGTGTTTGGATTGATCTCTGAGAGGGAAGGCTCAGCATGTTCTTAATTTGCCTGTTTTAGAACCAATTAAGTTTCCCTGCTCTCAGCCAGCAGTGCAGTTGGTGAGCCTGCAAAAGACGTTTGGTTCCATCCCGCGTGATGTATTAATGGTGCAGGTGAGTGCCTGAGGCATCTTCTCTGACAACGCAAATCCCCAGGGAGTGCTGAACACACCAGAAACATGAACTCTGGCCATTTGGCAGCGGATTAGCAGATTTCTGATAGAGATCTATTACAAAATAGGGAGGTTATAAAGATTGAAATCCACATGTGATGTTTCTGTAGATTTCTCTTTCATTTCCTTTTTGTTTTGCTTCCACCCAAGGATTTTTATTTCTGTAGCAGAGCAGAGGGCGCTGAGAACGAATGTTTGGGCAATGAAGAAATAGGATAGAGACTCAAAATAAAGCGATGAGGAAAGAGTCGATCGATTGTGCGGAAAGGATGGCCAGGATTTCCAGCAAGAGGAAGCAGTGAAGAATGGATGGGCAGGTTTTCTTCTTCTGATCCACACAGGATGGATGGTACCCAGGCTACTCTGCAGCCCACAAAGAGTCATAGCTGTGATATACAATATTTTACCAAAAGCAATGACTATTGTGGTTTAAAGTCAGGGGGGAAAAACTCAGAACTTCACACTCTTGGTGATCTAAAGCCACTATTGTGGAGAGATACAGCCTCTGTGAAAGCCGAAGCTCATTTGGTGGGATCTGGGAAAGCTTACCTGCACTTACCTTAGAGCACAGCACTTTTTGCTCCCAGGTGTATACACAAGAGAAACATAGGCTTATGTCCAACAAAAAACATATACATGAATGTCCACTACATTTTAAAAAAACATAGACCATTTTTAAAGTCTTAATTGAACTTGTAACAATATTGCTTCTATTTTATGTTTTGGGTTTTTGTCAACAAGGCATGTTGGATCTTAGCTCCTTGACCAAGGATCGAACCTGCAGCGGAAGCTCAGTCTTAACCACTGAACCACCAGGGAAGTTCCCCCTAATCATTTTTTTAAATTGAAATATAGTTGTTATACAATGTTGTGATAGTTTCTGGTGTACAGCAAAGTGACTCAGTTATACATATGTACCCATATTCTTTTTCATATTACAGGTTTCTTACAGGAAATCCCCTTTTCCCTTTGGTAACCATAAGTTTGTTTTTTATGCTGTGACAGACTTTCTTACTTTTGATGACTTTGATGGTTTTGTCAGTATTTTGCAGGATGACCCAAGAGTGGAATTTGTCGGATATTTTTTTCTCATGTTTACGCAGGGGTTATAATTTTGGGGGACTTAGACAACAGAGGTAAAGCATCATCTACATAATGTCACACCAAGGGTATACACCACCAACATGGTATATATACCAAAGTGACTTAGCACTGTTGACACGGACCTTGATCACCTGGCTGGGGTCTCTACTGTAAATTTATTTGTTTCCTTCCTTTTCCAGGCTGTCCTCCTTGAAAGGAAATCACTATGTACAGCCCACACCTGAGGAGTTGGGGAAGGGGTAACACTCATCCTCCTTGAGGGCAGAATATCTACATAAGTTTTCCATGCAAAATTCTTGTTGCATGGAAAATTTGTCTCTTCTCTCCATTTACTAATTTATTCAATCATTTACTTATATCAACTCGGGCTCCTGGACAGTTATTTTATACTTCCAGTTACAATCCAATACTACCTCATCTGTTTATCTTTGCTCCAAGTGTTCCAACTTTAACCACTGGAAGCTCTTTCAGTTGGCTCCTGTGTTCCAGGACATACCACCATCAATGTGGACTTCTAACAATGCATTTCCTTAGTTTCTGGCACTCTAAGATGCTCCAGACTCATCTTGTATATTTCATGCTCCAGTCCTAGAATCAGCCTTTCTCAAAAGAACCCTGGTTCCTTCTACTGAACAAAAGATATTAAAAACCAAGATCTAGATGCAAGAGGTGCTCATTGCTATGGGGTGTCATTTCTTTTAAGTCCTTTCAGCTGACAGAACAAGGAAATGTATGTGTGTGTACTAACCCTTGTATTATCCAACACATATCTATAAATATTTCTATACATAGCCATCTGTATCTATATGAAAGTACACATGAATTTGTATTGATGTCTCTGACTCTAGTCCATTACCACAGGAATTATTTCAGTGACCTCCTCTTTTTTATCTGTAAATTCTCACTCCCACAGTCAGAAATATGGTTCCTACCTCCTGCCATCTGTTTACTGAATTGTTCAATTCTATGTGAGTGCTATTTTTAAAAACTGTCAAAATAATTTTAGACTCACATAAAAGTTGCAAAAATAGTGCTGAGAGTTTCTATGTACATTTCACTCAGCTTTCCTAATAACATTTTACATAACCACAGTGGAATTATTAAGACCAAGAAATCAATATTGCTGCATTACTCTTAACTGACTTTTACAATTCATTTGGATTTTACCAGTTTTACACGTATTCTGTGTGTGGGTTTTTGTGTGTGTGCATGTGAATGCCTGCATGTTAAGTCACCCCAGTTGTGTCCAACTCTGCAACCCCATGGACTATTGCCCTCCAGGCTCCTCTGTCCTTGGGATTTTCCCGCAAGAATACTGGAGGGGGTTGCCATTTCCCTCTCCAGGGGATCTTCCTGACCCAGGGATGGAATCTGCATCTCCTGCAGCTCCTGTATTGCAGGCAGATTCTTTACCGCTGAGCCACCAGGGAAGTCATGTGAATAGTTCTACAAAATTTAATCATATCTACAGATTCATAGACCCACCACCACAGTTAAGAAACAGAAGCAGCCCATCACCCAGGAAACTCCCTAGTGTTACTTTTTATGGTCTACCTTCTCTCCGACTCTGACTGCTGTTCTCCATCACTATAATTGTGTTAGGGAACCACTGACTGAAACCACCCGCCCTGGCCAGGCACAACAGTAACCACTTGCATGAGTTATCCCAAACAGCAGGTCCTGGTAAGGATGCAGAACTAACAAGCTACCACCGACCAGAAGAATTCAGGGAAGGACAAAAAGAGAGAAAAAACTCTAATCCATACATGCTACCAACCTCCCAGAATTCATCTTGGCTGAGTGAGTGTGTGCCAGAAGGAAGGACCCAGAGTCAGAATGATTGGGCAGAGACTACCTAGAAACTAAACTTACCACCATAAAACCTGAGACTGAAAGCCATGTATGGATCTAACAGAAACAGAAGATATTAAGAAGAGGTGGAAAGAATATACAGAAGAACTATACGAAAAAGATATTCAAGACCCAGATAATGACGATGGTGTAATCACTCACCTAGAGCCAGACATCCTGGAATGCAAAGTCAAGTGGCCCTTAAGAAGCATTGCTACGAACAAAGCTAGTGAAGATGATGGAATTCCAGTTAAGCTATTCCAAATCTTGAAAGATGATGCTGTGAAAGTGCGGCACTCAATATGCCAGCAAATTTGGACAACTCAGCAGTGGCCACAGGACTGGAAAAGGTCAATTTTCATTCCAATCCCAAAGAAAGGCAATGCCAAAGAATGCTCAA
>NW_011494732.1:3350912-3360532 GCF_000754665.1 Bison bison bison | reverse complement strand
GCCAAAGAATGCTCAAACTACTGCACAATTGTACTCATCTCACATGCTAGCAAAGTAATGCTCAAAATTCTCCAAGCCAGGCTTCAGCAGTACGTGAACTGAGAACTTCCAGATGTTCAAGCTGGATTTAGAAAAGGCAGAGGAACCGGGTATTAAATTTCCAACATCTCTTGGACCGTTGAAAAAGCAAGGGAGTTCCAGAAAAACATCTACTTCTGTATTATTGACTATGCCAAAACCTTTGACTGTGTGGATCACAACAAACTGTGGAAAATTCTGAAAAAGATTGGAATACCAGACCACCTGACCTGCCTCCTGAGAAATCTGTATGCAGATCAAGAAGCAACAGTTAGAACCAGACATAGAACAACAGATTGGTTCCAAATAGGAAAAGGAGTATGTCAAGATTGTATATTGTCACCCTGCTTATTTAACTTATATGCAGATTACATCATGTGAAATGCCAGGCTGGATGAAGCACAAGCTGGAATCAAGATTGCTGGGAGAAATATCAATAACCTCAGATATGCAGGTTACACCACCCTTATAGCAGAAAGTGAAGAAGAAACTAGAGTCTCTTGATGAAAGTGAAAGAGTTGGCTTAAAACTCAACATTAAGAAAACTAAGACCATGGCATCTGGTCCTATCACTTCATGGCAAATAGATGGGGAAACCATGGAAACAGTGACAGACTTTATTTTGGGGGGCTCAAAACTCACTGCAGATGGTGACTGCAGCCATGAAATTAAAACGCTTGCTCCTTGGAAGAAAAGCTATGACCAACCTAGACAACATATTAAAAAGCAGAGACATTACTTTGCCAACAAAGGTCCATCTAGTCAAAGCTATGGTCTTTCCAGTAGTCATATATGGATGTGAGAGTTGGACTATAAAGAAAGCTAAGGGCTGAAGAATGGATGCTTTTGAAGTGTGGTATTGGAGAAGACTCTTGAGAATCCCTTGGACTGCAAGGAGATCCAACCAGTCCATCTTAAAGGAAATCAGTCCTGAATTTTGATTGGGAGGACTGATGCTGAAGCTGAAACTCCAAAACTTTGGCCACCTAATGCGAAGAACTGACTCATTGGAAAAGACCCTGATGCTGGGAAAGATTGAAGGCAGGAGGAGAAGGGGATGACAGAGAATGAGATGGTTGGATGGCATCACTGACTCAATGGACATGAGTTTGAGCAAGCTTTGGGAGTTGGTGATGGACAGGGAAGCCTGGAGTGCTGCAGTCCATGCGGTCACAAAAAGTCAGACACAACTGATTCACTGAACTGAACTGAACTGAAAGCCACGTGGCAGAGCAGTCCTCCTGGGTTCCCTTACCCTCCTGTTCTTTACCTATATTCCTCTTTCCAATAAAGTCTCTTGCTTTGTCAGCATATGTGTCTCCTCAGACAATTTATTTCCAAGGGTTAGACAAGAGCCCACTCTTAGGCCCTGGAAGGGATCTCCCTTCCTGCAACAATTTGTTCATTTGAATCATATGGTATGTAACCTTTTCAGATTCGCTTAAAAAAAAATCAGTATAATACTCTTAGGATCCATCCAAAGTTGTTTTGTGTTCAGTAACCATTGTTTTATTGCTTAGTCTGTCCCTTAGTTCATTCATCCTTCCTTTTGATGGACAGTAAATTGTTTCTTGTCTGTGGCTATTACAATGAAAACTGCTATGAACATCTGTGCACAGGTGGGAACCCATGTTTTCTTCTCTCCAGGATAAATACCCAGAAGTGGTAATGTTGGTTTACAGATGTCGTACCTGGAATAGGCAGCCATTATGGAACACATCCAAGTTCATTCATTTTGTAAGGTGAAGACCTCAGATTTGGCTATGAGAAGTCTAATTCCAGATCCTGTGTTTTTAACCAGCACACTATGCTTCTTTTTAACAGCCATACTCATTATCATAATAATATCCATGTTAACTGGGCATTTATCACAAAAGGACCATACGTGAATCTCTGTAATTTAACTCTAATATTCACAGCACCCCTGTGTGAATAAAATAGATAACCTACTATATAGCACAGGGAACTCTACCCAGTGCTCTGTGGTGACCCAAAGGGGAAGCAAATCCAAAAATGAGGGATGTATGTATACGTGTAGCTGATTCATTTTGCTGGACAGTAGAAACTAACACAATATTGTAAAGCAACTGCATTCCAATAAAATTAAATATAATAATCAAAAAGAAACCTCCTGATTTTCCCAAAACTTTGGCCACCTGATCCGAAGAGCTGCCTCATTAGAAAAGACCCTGGTGTTGGGAAAGATTGCGGGCAGGAGGAGAAGGGGACAACAGAGGATGAGATGGTTGGATGGCATCATCGAGTCAATGGACAGGAGTCTGAGCAAACTCTGGGAGATAGTGAAGGATAGGGAAGCCTGGCATGCTGCAGTCTATGGGGTCGCAAAGAGTTGGCACGAGTGAGCGACTGAACAACAACCTGGTTTACCCAGATTGAAGAATTTTAAAAATATATATTCTGAATCATATGCAGGTGGGAATTAGTTCTCTAGGCAGGGAGGCCTCCTTTCACATTTAATGTGTTGCTACTTGAGCCCCCTCCCCGGGTGTTGGCATTTAATTACAGTATTGGCTGCCCACAGAGGATGTTCATTCTGGGGGAGAAGGCAGAGGCAGATGGCAGGGTTCTAGCAGAAACACCATCAACACAGGCTCTCAGGGCGCTAATGTTGGCCAAGTCCTGTGTATCGTGTCAAGGTGATCACTCAGCCGCATTTTCTGGTTCAGAGCCACTTTCCTCCTCAGAGAAGGCAGTGTGGTTGCAGCCACAATTCCAACAGAGAAAAGTTGGGTCACTGTCCTGGATTCTGAGACCTGGGGTGAAGCGAGGTGCCAAATGAGATTGAGGAAAAACATCCCATCTCAGGCCACACCTTCAAAGCCCAAGCACCAGTATTTTGATTTATCTTTCAGCCCTTCCCTCCATGTAGTGAAAGCTCATCTCTATTTCCATAGCCTCAAGGCTTCCTCCCCATAAAAATCTGCCCAATATCCCTCTACTCCCTGCTTTTCACTGTGTTCAAGTCATAGGTCTTGATCTTTTCACCCAGAAAAAATTGAAGAAACATTTAATACATGGGTTCGTATTTAAAAAAAAAATACCTTTCCACCATGTGTATCATATTCTTTTTAAAATATTTATTTTTATTTATTTATTTGGCTGTGTTGGGTCTTAGTTCCAGCACGTGAGATCTTTAGTTGCCCTCTGTTCCAGTGCAACCAAGCTCCAGTCCCCTCACCAGGGATCGAACCCATGCCCCCTGCATAGGAGTGTGGAGTCTTGACCACTGGACCAGGAGGAAGTCCCTGTGCCATATTCTTAAAGCTGTATTTTGTTCACAAGGTACATGCAGGAGAAGTGGGTATGTCAGTCTGAAATCCTCTTATCTGATCCTTTTGTGTTCTTATTATTTTTCCATCTTTCAGCCACTCAGTGGTCCGTAGACAGCATGACTGTCTGCCTAAATGAGACACCTTTTCCAAGCCCATCCCCTGTGCCTGTATTGTCACCTGACACTCACATCCTTGTCATGAACGCCTCATGCTCACCTGCCATCAGCCACGTCTGATCAATCCTGGTGCTGGGAACACCTTTTGCTCTTGAATTTCTCCTGACTTCTCTTAAAAATTCCTCTTCATTCTCCCTACTCTTAATGCTGGACTCTCAAGGCTCAGTGTTGAACTCCCTACTCTCCTTCCCCGGGACATGTGGTTTGACTCTTGTGGGTTTAAGCACCATCTATTCACTAGTGCCTTTCAAGAGTCTTCCCTCTGACTCTAGGGCCATATATCTAAGTTTGTACTTAACATCTCCTATTACGTGGATAAAATATTTTTCAAACTGAATGTCTCCCAAATGAATCCTCATCCTCCCAGCGCATCTTCTACAGTTTTCATTATCTCATTCAATGGTGCCATCATTCATGGAGCTGCATAGTCAGACTCCTTGGAATTGTCCTTGACACCTCTCTTTTTCTTATAATTGCAAATAAGTCCCCATATAGGCAGAGGATGAGATGGCTGGATGGCATCACTGACTCGATGGACGTGAGTCTGAGTGAACTCCGGGAGTTGGTGATGGACAGGGAGGCCTGGTGTGCTTCGATTCATGGGGTCGCAAAGAGTCAGACACGACTGAGCGACTGATCTGATCTGATCTGCTATTACTTTCTCGACAAGAATGTAAGCACCATGAAGGAGAAATCTGGGGTTTGTTCCTTTCTGAATCCCGAGTCTAGAAAAGTGCTGTCATGTGTCAGGAGCTCCAAACATTTAATGAATGAACAAATCTTTTACCTAGCTGATCCCATTAGAGTTTTTTATTCTAAACATTTAGAGGAATAACATTACTTTTTCTTAAAGATTTTTTTTTAAACGTGAACCATTTTTTAAGACACTATTGAATTTGTTACATTTGTTTCTATTTTAGGTTTCAGTTTTTTTGGCCACAAGGCATGTGAGATCTTAGCTCCCCAACCAGGGAAGGAACCAGCACCCCCTGCCCTGGAAGGCGAAGTCGTAACCACTGGACTGTGAGGAATAAGATTACTTAATAAAAATAATCCCTAAAAAAAAATAAATAAAAATAATCCCTGCCTAGAAAATTCAAGAGTTGTGTTTCAGGACCAACAGTGTCTGACATTTTGAGCTTCCATTTTCCTGGTCCTCAGTGCCCAAAAGATTTGCAGGGCTGATGCAGAGTAAGTTCTGGGGAACAGAGCATCTCAGCGAATAATTTATACTGCACATAATTTATACCATGTCCTTGTCTGCAATCACATACAGAAGAGACTGAACTCAGGGTGTGCTTTAGAAAAAGCTTTTCCAGTCTAGATTCCCACCCCACCCACCCCATCATGTTTTCTGTTGGGACAGCCCAGTCTGCTCAACCAAAAATACACTGTTTCCCTCAAGTCACTGCTGTCATAAAACAGTATTTAACAACACAGGTGCCACCTCGTATTTTTAGCTCTTGGCTTTGGATGAGGGAAGCAACAAGAGATTTATGTGCCTGTCAAAGAAGGGCAAGATGAAGCGTATTCTACCCGTGCCTCATATATTTTTAGTTATACATTTTGTTCACGGTGTTGGCGATTATTCATTCTTTCAGTTTCTGTCTTCTCACTCTGCTTTGGTTCCTATTAATTACTGGGAGACAAAGATATCATTTCCATGGGTGAGACTTAAAAGAAATTTGCCAATGAAGGAGAACATTATTTTCTATGGTGGGCACTTTTCCTTCTCATCCAATCAATTCTCAGAATGTAGTGTGATGAGGACAGACATAGAGGCGTGCAGGTGAAGTTGTTGTGTACACACACTCAGGTCTTTTAACTCCTGGGTGGTTCCAAAGAAATGGCCTGTGCTATTCATTATTGACTACTGACAACAATTCAATACCAGTCAGAGTTGATGGATGTCTGGCCTCCAACTCTTTCAGCAGCTAAATGTTTGATTTGCATTGTGCCTGAATTTTCAAGAGCTGTAAAAGATTTCAGCCCATAGGATAAATCAGACTCTGGATTGATGGTTTGGTTGCTATGGTAATTGATATTGTCATCATTTTAATGACCTCATCAAATTTGAGTCTTCAGTAACAATGAAGCACTGATACGTAATTTAAAAACAAACCATAACAACTTGTGACTTCACTTGAAAGAATCCAGAAAAAAAAATTGAAAGCAACTGGAAATGAATCACCTCAAGCCTGAGATGTGTAAATAGTGAGCTGTGAGACTGGACATTCCCTGGAAAAGATTTTGTGATTGGAAGCACTATTTTTGATGAATGGTGAAAAACCATGATTGGTTGTAAAGGAAATACCTTTGTAGCCAGACCAGTTTTTCCCCATCACTTTCAAGCAGGCAAAGAGAAGTACATGCTTTATCACAAGTTTCAGTGATGGGTTTATATCACTGATTCTGGGGTTATAGAACATGAATTTTGGGCATGGATTCTGGTATTTCAAGATATAATTACTACAAACTGAATCTGGGTTGAAAATATTGCCAGGAGGCTAAATTGTTAATGGCCTTGGTCTTGATGACATGATTATTTGTATTTCTATATATTCTCTTTTTAAAAAAACTCAAATGTATTTTGTGAAGAAATTACATCTTTATTTTTCTGATTTTCTGAAGTGTGTCATGTGGTCAAGGTGGTTGAAATAAATTACAGTTAGGAGAGCCCTGCACCCTCCATAGCCAGGTTTCCCCAAATTCCACATCACCATCACGATCGTGTAACAGACTATTGGTACGGGTGTGTCTATGTCCAGTCACTCAGTTGTGTCTGACTCTTCGTGACCCCATGGACTATACTCTGCTAGGCTTCTCTGTCCATGGGATTTCCCAGGCAAGAATACTGGAGTAGTTTGCTCTTTCCTCCTCCAGGGAATCTTCCTGACCCAGGGTTCCAACTTTTGTCTCCTGTGTCTCCTGCATTTCAGGAAGATTCTTTTACCTCTGAGCCACCAGGGAAGCCCGATGTTGGTGTGTAGGACATACCAATCTCATATTTGTTTTCACAGTCAAATACAGAAGGAGTTGTTAAAACGGCTGAATAGATAAAGAATTTATAGATTAGGTCAGATCGTTTTCTCTCTCTCATTTTTTCCATGTTAATCTCTCAACTCTACCACCACTAAGCTCTGCCTTGTATCAAGAGTTAGTTATGCGATATCTAAATCCTGAATTCTTGAAAGAATAACTTATTTCTTGACTCCTGTCTTCCTAGCTGCTGCTGCTGCTAAGTCACTTCAGTCGTGTCCGACTCTGTGTGACCCCAGAGACGGCAGCCCACCAGGCTCCCCCATCCCTGGGATTCTCCAGGCAAGAACACTGGAGTGGGTTGCCATTTCCTTCTCCAATGCATGAAAGTGAAAAGTGAAAGTGAAGTCGCTCAGTTGTGTCTGACTCTTAGCGACCCCATGGACTGCAGCCTACCAGGCTCCTCCGTCCATGGGATTTTCCAGGCAAGAGTACTGGAGTGGGGTGCCATTGTCTCCCTAGCAACTTAGCCCAATTCTTCATTGCATTTAGTATGTTCTCAGTCAACCTTTTTGAAATCACTCATTGGGATTCCAAGATTCTGGGGGCTTCAAGCAGTGAGGAAGTGAGGTCATTGTTTCTTTTTAAAATTTGCTTAATTATGTTATTGGATCTGCACTGAATATCTTTTCTGCAAAAGGTGTTTTAAATAGATAAAAAGGAGAACAATAAACACTTGTCTCATCTTAATATCTTGAGCAAGTGGTTACCTCCTTACTCATCAAATTATTTACATTTCTGGGGTATAAGCACAGCATAGTATCAGTCCAATAAATCTTTTGTTGTCCCCTCTTAGTCAAGATTAAGCAGAAAGGACTTCCCTAGTGGTCCAATGGTTAAGAATCCGTCTGCCAATGCAAGGGACACAGGTTCGATCCCTTGTTGAGAAAATAAGATCCCACATGCTGAGGGGCAACTAAGCCTCTGTACCACAACTACTGAGCCCAAGTGCCACAACTAGAGAGTCCATGCACCGCAATGAAAGATCTGCATGATGCAGGGCCATAACTAAGACCAGAGGTGGCCAAATAAATTTTTTTTAAAAAAAGAAGAAGCATAAAAAAAACACATGTTTCTAGAAGTCACTTAGCAGCCTCTCTCCTTGTGTACATGATATCTTCACATCACCAGCCGGAAGCCACCTGCAGTTAATAGAATTTCTGGTTGGGTCTTCGAGTAACTGGACTGGTTTTAAGCTAAACTAGTCCTGAATAGGATTTTGTGTTTGTCAAGGCATCATGTCAGTCCTGCACAGTTAGAGATACTGGAGCTCTGGAGCTGTGTATGTGTTGCTGCTGCTGCTGCTAATTCACATCAGTCGTGTCTGACTCTGTGCGACCCCATAGATGGCAGCCCACCAGGCTCCCCTGTTCCTGGGATTCTCCAGGCAAGAACACTGGAGTGGGTTGCCATTTCCTTCTCCAATGCAGGAAAGTGAAAAGTGAAAGTGAAGTCGATCAGTCGTGTCCGACTCTTAGCGACCCGATGCACTGTAGCCTACCAGGCTCCTCCATCTATGGGATTTGCCAGGCAAGAGTACTGGAGTGGGGTGCCATTGCCTTCTCCGTGTATGTGTACTTCACCTTTTTTAATTATTCCACTTGCCTGTCCAGCCTGGCTGTCTTCAGAGTCCACTGCCTCATGCTTTGCTGAGTGGATGGTGAGTCTAGTGATCTTGACCTGGTGTCAAGATGATTAGATCAGAGTGAGCACTGAAACCAGAGCCAGACCATTCAGAACCTCTTTCCTGGGACTCTGGACTTGAGTCGCAGATTTTCTATTCAGTCTCTGTCAGACAGCTGAGGGCCATGGCTGAGTCATCTGTGAAAAGTCAAAGAAAGTCCATGTAGAGGAGGGAAGAGATAGTTGAAGGTGGTCAGAGAGAAGCAGAGGAAGAGAGATCAGAAGGCTCTAGAGACAGGAGAGGGAGAGGAGCTGTCTTGTTATTGGCAATGGTCACTCTTTGAATCCTTATGTCTTTCCAATAAACCCCTTCTTTGTCTCAGCAAGTCAAGTGGATTCTGTTCCTTGTAAATAAAGCAAGAACTGAGTGAGTCAAATTAATTTCTAAGATAAACCTCTAGGGGCTTCCCTAGTGGTCCAGTAACGAAGACTCTGTGCTTCCAGTGCCCGGGAACCCATGTTCAACACCCCTGGTCAGGGAACTAGATACCACATGCTGTAACTAAGAGTTCACTTGCCATAACTAAAGATTCCTGTGATCTGCAACTAAGACCTGGGATGGCCAAATAAATATTTAAAATAAAATAAACCTCTGAAGCATGTCTCTTCCCTCCTGAGTGGACCTGAAATGGACTTGCATTACAGCTTCTCTTTGGTTGCACTAGTTTCTATTTCTTTTCAAAATACAGCCAATGGATAATATACAAAGGAAGTGATAAAGCTATTATATAAACATCCTTAGATATTTAAGGAAGTGAAATTACTTGGTATTCAGATCAATGTTTATTTTTCAGTTTTTTTTTTCCCCTTCACTTTCTTGGTTAAAATACAACATACTATTGGGATAAAATGATCTACATAATGATTTGAGTAAGAAAGAAAACCCCCAAATATTTGGCTTTGGTCAGCATTTGGCATTCAGTTCAGTTCAGTCACTCAGTCGTGTCTGACTCTTTGCTACCCCATGAACCACAGCACTCCAAGCCTCCCTGTCCATCACCAACTCCCGGAGTTCACTCAGACTCATGTCCATCGAGTCAGTGATGTCATCCAGCCATCTCATTCTCTGTCGTCCCCTTCTCCTCTTGCCCCCAATCCCTCCCAGCATCAGAGTCTTTTCCAGTGAGTCAACTCTTCACATGAGGTGGCCAAAGTACTGGAGTTTCAGCGTTAGCATCATTCCTTCCAAAGAAATCCCAGGGCTGATCTCCTTCAGAAAGGACTGGTTGGATGTCCTTGCAGTCCAAGGGACTCTCAAGAGTCTTCTCCAACACCACAGTTCAAAAGCATCAAGTCTTCAGTGCTCAGCCTTCTTCACAGTCCAATTCTCACATCCATACATGACCACAGG
>NW_011494732.1:3346708-3350803 GCF_000754665.1 Bison bison bison | reverse complement strand
AAGCGTCTTTTAATTTCATGGCTGCAGTCACCATCTGTAGTGATTTTGGAGCCCAGAAAAATAAAGTCTGACACTGTTTCCACTGTTTCCCCATCTATTTCCCATGATGCTGACAATTGTCAGATATGGGGGTTGAGAAACATCAGAAACAAATGGGATAATAAAAATGTGACAGAAGCAATATCAATAGTACAGCTTTTTGTCCCAGGAGGAGACTCATCTAGGGGTTCTATGTCGATGTGTTTGAAGACTTTTCTTTTACACAAAACGCATTCAACACACAAAGACCTGGATCCAAGCAGTGTGTCAAAAGTGTTTAGATAACGTTGATGGAGTGACCGGAAAAGGGTGTGAGGAGGGGGAACAGCTGAAGATGAGGGGAGGGAAGCGAAATTTGCTGGAGTTATTTCCTTGAACAGGTGAGGGCAGATGCAACCTCATCTGGGGCGGACGGGGCTAGAAATAGGAGCTTGGCCGGTTCCCAGGATGCTCTAGAGTGGGAGGCACCGGATACGGCACCAGGCAGGTGGGGGCCTGGGGGAAACCTCGGCTGCTTCAGTCCTCAACGCTAACTGAACGTGTTACGACAGCGTTTGGCCAGCGACCCCAACTCGGAAAGCTCCAGTTTTGTTCCTTAGACCCCAGACCCCTGGACTTTATGTTCCGCTCAGACAAGGTGCGCTGGGAGGGCTCTGCTCCTTAAAGGAAAGAGGGTGCACGAAGCCGGTTCCCTACGTGACCTCTGTCGGGTCGACCTCTTTCCATTTCAAGTCTGAGACCTCCCCAGGAAGGCGGGCCTTCAACCGTGGGGAGACAGGGCGGGTCTACACCGCCTGAGCAGGCGTGGGTCTACACTGTCTACAGGACGCGGGCCGAATTATTCCGACGCGGGGCGGATTATTCCGACGCGGGGCGGATTATTCTGCCGCAGGGCCGCATTATTCCTCCGCGTGGCCGCCAGGTGGCCCACGCGTCGTCTGTGTCATTTCCTACTCAATCCACACCCGCTCCTGAGGATGCCAAGGACTTTGGGGGTGTCGATGTCATCTGCGCGTACTCGCGACAAGCCGAGCTGTGTGCCCGGAAGTCCTGGGAGGAGGTGGTGCCTCCTCTCGGCCCCGCCCCCGTGGTTTCCAGCGCAACGGGTTGGCCCCGCCTCCACCGCAGAGAGCGCGCAGGCGCAGAGGGAAGGCTGAGAGGCTTGTGGGGTGAACTGGGGCAGATCCCCCACGCAGGCGCTGAAGCAGTGGTGGAATTTGGGTGAGTGTAGGCTAGCAGGGTCTGGGGTCTTGGGGAGAGAGTGGGACAGATCAGGATAATTTTTTTTAAAGTTTCTTTGAAAAACAGGGTCCTACTGTATAGCATGGGGAACTGTAGTCAATATCTTTTATGATAAATTATAATGGAAAAGAATATGAAAAAGACTGTGTATTTGTATAACCCAGTCACTTTGATGTATAGCAGAGATTAACATAGCATCATAAATCAACTGTACTTCAATAAAAAAAAATTTTAAGTTTCTTTGCACGTTTAATTTATAGATGTTAGCATTTTTAAGAATCACATTTCTGGAAGAAAGAATTCCCCTCTCAAAGTGAAATATCACAGTTTTCCACTATGGCAAGGATATGGATGGGGAAAGGGGGAGCTTTGCAGATAAAAGGGCAAATTGGAGCTTTCCATTCTTTTTTCTGGATGCTGCTGCTGCTCAGTCGCTTCAGTTGTGTCCGATTCTGTGTGACCCCAGAGACGGCAGCCCACCAGGCTCCCCCATCCCTGGGATTCTCCAGGCAAGAACACTGGAGTGGCTTGCCATTTCCTTCTCCAGTGCATGAAAGTGAAGTCGCTCAGTTGTGTCCTACTCCTAACGACCCCTTGGACTGCAGCCTACCAGGCTCTTCCGTCCATGGGATTTTCCAGGCAAGATATTGTCAAGTAATTGTTGAATAAGTCTGTGTCAGCCCTGTTTTCCTCTTTTTGGTAACATTAAACTGCTCATTCCTAATATAGAACATCCCTAGATTTTGGAGAGTGTTGAATACAATTGAAAGCAAAATTCTCTCCCAACCTAGAAAACCCTCTCCATAAAGATGGTAGAGAAAGAAAACAGATTTGTTGTTGAATAACCATTAAACCAGAATGTGATATGCATCAGAGGGTAATGCCTAAGAGCTGAGACTGGGAAAACAGAAATCTCACCCTCTTCTGCAGCCTACCCATTATGATTTTTTAAAAATATCAAACTATTTATTTGGCTGCACCAGGTCTTGGTTTCAGCATGAAGGATCTTTTCTTTGCGGCGGGTGGGACCTAGTTTACCAGTCAGGGATTGAACCCTGGTCCCTGTGGCCCCCGTCATTGGGAGTGTAGTGTCTTAGCCACTGGACCACCAGGGAAGTCTCAAGCCAACCAATTATATGCATGTCTTCAAGTGAGAGAATGTGGCAACACTATTTTTCACAGGGCTTTGGCCCTAACCTTATTTGATCACTGGATTGACCCTCTGCTTTAGCTAACTGGCTTTCTCCAGAGGAAAGACAAAACTCATACCTTTATGGCAGGAGGTGGTCTTGGTGGCTCAGAGGTTAAAGCGTCTGCCTGCAATGCAGGAGACCTGGGTTCAATCCCTGGGTCAGGAAGATCCCCTGGAGAAGGAAATGGCAACCCACTCCAGTATTCTTGCCGGGAGAATCCCATGGACAGAGGAGCCTGGTGGGCTACAGTTCACGGGGTCGCAAAGAGTCGGACAGGACTGAGAGACTTCACTTTCACGTTTACTTTCACCTTCAGTAATAGTTCCAGGAACTCCTGTGGCTGGGTTTCCTGTTGTTGAGAAAAGGAGAATCCAGCATCCTTACAAGGATGCTCTTAATTGCCCTAGTGATTCAAGTCTGTGCATTACTGTGGTCCTATTCCACAGGTGATAGAACTGAGTCCCAGGGTGGTTACTGGCTTAAGTGTCCAGAGGCCTTGAGAGACTTTGGCTCTCAGGAGGGAGAGGAGAGTAAATGAGTTAGGTCAGTGGTCCCCAATATTTTTGGCATCAGGAACTGGTTTTATGGAAGACAGATTTTTCATGGACCAGATGGATTCGAGTGAGGCAGAGTGGCTGTAAATATAGAAGCTTTGCTCCCTACCCCACCACTCATCTCCTGCTGTGAGGCCTGGTTCCTAATAGGCCATAGATGGGTACCAGTCCATGTCCTAGGGGTTGGGGATCCCCGAGTTAGATCATTTCCATTTTCTGTTAACACATCTGGGTGAGTCTCAAGGCTCTGCCACCTCCAAGCTTTGTGATCTCGGACAGTGGCTTAATTTCTTGGAATTTCATTTTCCAATCTTCAAAAAAAGGGTGAAAACTCCTGCCACAGAGGGCTGTTGTAGAAATTAAATGAGATGAATAGAAATGTTGGCCAAGGGGACAGCAGAGCCCATGGGTTAATCACTGTGCTACATCCATCATTGCTCTTAACTTTAAGAGGTGAGGTGGACTGTTTCTGAAATGATTGCACATATTCCATTACATCTGCTTCCAAATACCACCACATTAGGGCTTAGGGCCTAAGCATATGAATTGGTTAGGGATGGGTGGGACATACAAACACTGTCATTAGCACTGTGCTTTATTCCCAGGAGGAAGCGAGAAAATCCCTGAAGGCTAACACATTTGTACAAAACAAGTCTGCCAAGGATAGTGCTATTGCCTCCAGTGAAGACCCTCCATATCCAACTCTTCCTCTTTCTTGGAAGATGAGCTTGATACTAACTGATAGCTCATGATGCAGGAGCAGCAATTGTTACTGAACACAAGCTGCTGTACCCAATGCACAGCGAGGCCAAACAAACTGAAATATTGGTGTTTGGAGCAGAGAAAAATTTATTGCAGGGCTAGGTACTAAAAAGCCTCTTGATGAAAGTGAAAGAGGAGAGTGAAAAAGTTGGCTTAAAGCTCAACATTCAGAAAACGAAGATCATGGCATCTGGTCCCATCACTTCATGGGAAATAGATGGGGAAACAGTGGAAACAGTGTCAGACTTTATTTTGGGGGGGCTCCAAAATCACTGCAGATGGTGACTGCAGCCATGAAATTAAAA
>NW_011494732.1:3322966-3346608 GCF_000754665.1 Bison bison bison | reverse complement strand
TTTTTCCTGTGGTCATGTATGGATGTGAGAGTTGGACTGTGAAGAAAGCTGAGCGCTGAAGAATTGATGCTTTTGAACTGTGGTGTTGGAGAAGACTCTTGAGAATCCCTTGGACTGCAAGGAGATCCAACCAATCCTTTCCGAAGGAGATCAGCCCTGGGATTTCTTTGGAAGGAATGATGCTAAAGCTGAAACTCCAGTATTTTGGCCACCTCATGCGAAGAGTTGACTCATTGGAAAAGAGTCTGATGCTGGGAGGGATTGGGGGCAGGAGGAGAAGGGGACGACAGAGGATGAGATGGCTGGATGGCATCACTGATTCAATGGACATGAGTCTGAGTGAACTCTGGGAGTTGGTGATGGACAGGGAGGCCTGGCGTGCTGCGATTCATGGAGTTGCAAAGAGTCGGACACGACTCAGTGACTGAATGGAACTGAAGCCAGGGAAAGGCTTCCCTGGGTAGCTAAGCTGTGAAGAATCCGCTTGCACTGCAGGAGACCCCGGTTCAATTCCTGGGTTGGGAAGATCCCCTGGAGAAAGGATAGCTACCCACTCCAGTATTTTCAGGCTTCTCTGGTGGCTCAGATGGTAAAGAATCCACCTGCAATGTAGGAGACCGGGGTTTGATCCCTGGGTTGGGAAGATTCCCCTGGAGAAGAGCATGGCAACCCACTCCAGTATTTTTGCCTGGAGAATCCCCATGGACAGAGGAGCCTTGTGGGCCAAAATCCATGGGGTTGCAAAAAGTCGGATACACTGAGCGACTAAACACAGCACAGCACAAGCTGGGAAAATTGGTTGCTTGTGCTCAAAAACTGGAACTTCCATCAGTTTTCTTTTTTAAAATATTTATTTTTTATTGATTTATTTATTTGGCTGTACCAAGTCTTAATTGTGATTCATGGGATCTTTGATCTTTGTTGAGGCATTAGGATCTTGAGTTGCAGCATGCACACCCTTAGTTATGGCATGGGGATCTAGTTCCCTAACCAGGGATCAATCCTGGCCCCCTTGCAGTGGAAGCTTGGAGTGAAGCCACTGGCACCAGGGAAGTCCTTTCACTGGTCTTCAGGGGAAGTTTTGATAGGCAGAATTTGGGATGAGGGCTGCAGGGTGAGTGACTTTCTTCTGATTGGTTGGTGGTGAGGTAGCAGGGCAGTCCTCCAGGACTCTTAATCATGAGCCTTCAGGTTTCAGACAATCTGGGGTCTCAGCATGTATTTACCATCTATGTAAAGGGGCACATTTGTTCCTTTAGAAGAACTCAGAGATGGTGTTAGATATATCCCTTTGGGAGGAGCCAGGACCCCGCCCCAAGGCTGCACTCTTGTTTCTGAACTGATTCTCCTTTACTTCTCCATCCCCTCCTTCCCCTGATAAGCAAATGTTTGAATCTGCCCTTTGGAACTCAGGGAAGGTCAAGGAAGCTGAATAAAGCTTATTTCCTACAAACAAGAAACAGGGGACACAGAAAGGATTTGTACCCAGGAGGGACCCACAGAGTCCTGCTTGCTTTCACTATGATGACCTGAAACCTAGGGGCCACTTTCAAAGTCTAATCTCAAGGATTCTGGACCTGCCATCCATGTAGCTTCAATTTGCCCATATGATAGTGCCAATCTGCTATCCAATAGAAGATGCTGAAAATAGCCTCCCAAGTGGTGGTCTACAAAGCCAGCAGCTGTGAAGGTCAGACAAAAGGCTTGCATGGGTTGGAGAAAGGAGTTAAGGCCTCTCACAATGGAGAATGATGTACATAGCTTGGGGATGGTCACTGTAGAACTTGAAATACTAATTAGGGAGAGCATCTGGCATCTGTGTGTTACAGAGACAAACCTTTGAGTTACACTGATAAGAAAGAAATGAAATGCACTATCAGCTAAACAGAGCAATTGCTCGTGAAGTGAATGCAAACCTGGTATTATCCTCTTTCATCACCATCTGATGTCATATTAATTAATAATAAAGATTCTACAAATTGGACCCAATGCTCTACTCTAAAATTAAATGGAAAAAAAAAAAACAACAGGGAACGTGATAATTTTGTCTGTATTTTGGGAATAAGAGACTATGCAGGAGTCTCTTATTATCCCTGATTCTGATCCCAAGTAAAGTTCTGGTGCTGAAACTGTGCAAGGCAGATTGGGGCTTGAACCCATGGTCTTTTAACTGAGATCACACACCTGGTCTCAGGACTTAATGAAGCTTAGGTTCTTGATGTCCTGTCACAGAAAGAATTCAGTGAGAGACAAAGCAATAGCTAAGAAGTAGATTTATTTAGAGAGAACACACCCCGCAGACAGAGTGTGGGCCATTTCACAAGGCGAGAGACCCCCAAATATGGCATGGTTAGTTTTTATGGGTTGACTAGTTTCATAGATTAATGAGTGGGAGGATTATTCCAAGTATTTTGAGGAAGTGGTAAAGATTTCCAGGCATTGGGCCACTGCCCGTTCTTTGATCTTTGAAGGTTGGCCTTGGAACTGTCACGGTGCTGGTGGGTGTGTCACTTAGCATGTTAATGTTTTACAGTGAGCTTATAATGAGGCTCAAGGTCCACTGGAAGTCAAATCTTCCGCCACCTTGGACCTAGTTGATTCTAACCAGTTTTTGTCATGTCTTATGGCTGTGTTATACTGTGCTTAGCAGCTCAGTCATGTCTGACTTTGTGACCCCATGGACTGTAGCCTGCCAGGCTCCTCTGTCCATGGGGATTCTCCAGGCAAGAATACTGGAGTGGGTTGCCATGCCCTCCTCCAAGGGTTTCATGGCAAATAGATGGAGAAACAGTGGAAACAGTGGCAGACTTTATTTTGGGGGGCTCAAAAATCACTGCAGATGGTGATTGCAGCCATGAAATTAAAAGACGCTTACTCCTTGGAAGAAAAGTTATGACCAACCTCGACAGCATAGTAAAAAGCAGAGACATTACTTTGCCAACAAGGGTCCATCTAGTCAAAGCTATGGTTTTTCTAGTAGTTATGTATGGATGCGAGAGTTGGGACTGTGAAGAAAGCTGAGTGCCGAAGAATTGATGCTTTTGAACTGTGGTGTTGGAGAAGATTCTTGAGAGTCCCTTGGACTGCAAGGAGATCCAACCAGTCCATCTTAAAAGAGATCAGTCCTGGCTGTTCATTGGAAGGACTGATATTGAAGCTGAAACTCCAATACTTTGTCCACCTCATGCGAAGAGTTGACTCACTGGTAAAGACTCTGATGCTGGGAAAGATTGAAGGTGGGAGAAAGGTACAACAGAGATGAGATGGTTGGATGGCATCACCAACTAAATGGACATGAGTTTGAGTAAGCTCCGAGAGTTGGTGATAGACAGGGAGGCCTGGAGTGCTGCAGTCCATGCAGTCGCAAGGAGTCGGACACGACTGAGTGACTGAACTGAACTGAACTGAACCTCCAGGGGATGTCATTCTTTTGAAGTTTGTGCCCTGCCCCCTTCCCTCTTGTTTCAGTGCCAATTCCAGTGTGTGTATGAAGGTGGTTTTCCACACCACCAAGCAATCTTCCAACTTCTGGGTGTCCTACAATTCAATTAAATTCTAACACTATTTACCTGGAATTAACATCTGATCCCACAAGACTATCCCCACCTAGGTGCTAATCACAAGTCCAGGTTGTTACCTGTGCTTCTGACAGATTCGCTGTAAATGGAGATTTCCAAGACCCCCTTCTTGAGTTCAGTTAATTTGCTAAAATAGCTCACAAACCCAGAAAAGCATTTTACTGACCAGATTACCAGTTATTGTGAAAGGATGTTGTTGTTGCTTAGTCACTAGGCTGTGTGTGACTCTTTTGCAACCCTGTGGACTGTAGCCTACCAGGCTCCTTTGTCCCTGGGATTTCCCAGGTAAGCATACTGAAGTGGGTTGCCATTTCCTTCTCCAAGGGATCTTCCTGATTCAGGGATTGAACCTGTGGCTCCTGCACTAGCAGGCAGATTCTTTAGCACTGAGCCACCAGGGAATCCCCTGTGAAAGAATATAATTCAGGAATAGCCAGATGGAAGAGATGAACGGGGCAAGCCATGGGGAAGGGGCTGGAGCTTCCATGCCCTCTCCGGGTGCTATGCTCCTCAAATCTCTATGTGTTCTGCAACCAAGAAACCTTCAGTCCCTGTCCTTTCATGTCTTTTTTTTTTTTTTAAATGGAGGCCTCATCCCATAGGCAGGATTGATTGACTCATCATCTATCTATCCCCATTCATGCTCACCATGAAGGCTTGGCTATGCCCAAAGCTTTTTTAGCTGCTTTTCACCCCACATCAGACAAGACTGAGACCCACTGTTACTTATTTTGTATTTTGTATTTTTTCACTCTTTCCCTTAGTTCCTTTAAAGACAGGTCTGGCTTTTTTAAATGCCTGTCATCCCCATTAGCACAAGGCTGACTCACAGAGAGCAGTGCTTAGATACTGACTACATTACTGTGTATTGTCTGGTCCAAGTAGCATGGGAATGCTCTGGAAGAAATGAATTCAGCAATAAAGTCCCACCTTGGAATCTAGTAGGTCTGCACATTTGCTGAGGGGTGGAGAATTGGGGGGCTTCCTAGGTGGCGCTAGTGGTAAAGAACTCACTTGCCAATGCAGGAGATGTAAGAGATGTGGGTTTGATCCCTTGGTCAGGAAGATACCCTGCAGAAGGGCATGGCAACACTATCCAGTATTCTTGCCTGGAGAATATTTGGGGGATTTATCCAAGGAAACAATATTAGATTCTTGTCCTCACATTATGCTTTGAGGAAATTGAGATGAAACTTTTAAGTATAATTTTTTTAATTTATTTTTATACAATTTTAAAGTTTATTTTCCATTTCCATTTATTACAAAATTATTGGCTATATTCCTAGTATCATGCAATACATCCTTGAGCCTATCTGATATCCAGTAGTTTATGCCTCCCCCTACCCTACCTCTAAAAGTAATTTCTGTTCTGAACAAGCCTTCTGGATAATCAAGAGTGGAGGCCTATTTCCATAGATAGGTACAGATAGGAGTGTCATAGAGGTTATTCTACAAAAACTACTGTATTTCAATTTGTTTATTAACTAAAAAGATGTCTGAGCAGAAGGAGGACAATGGTTGGAAAAGAAACAATGGAGATCAACGTGCTTTCATTTACTGACCGTTTTCTTCTTCATTGTGTAGAATATCAATTGCAAAAAAAAGAATATACAATTGCAAAACTCCTCTACTTCTCTCATGAAATAAAAATCTGGGCTATAACATACAAATAAAATAAAACCTTGAAGGAAGATCAGGAACACAATTATTTGCTCAAAAACAATCCTTGGTTTTTTATTCTGATCACTAAGTGAGCAAGCATGTCAAAGCTTTGGAGGCAGTAAAACGGGCTCTCTGAAGATGGCTGGAATTTCCAATTTGAGAGAAAGTTTTCTCAAACATCAATGATGAAGTGATGAAAGCTTCAGCCTCCTTAACTACCATGAAATGAGGTCTTTCCCAAACCCGTGACAAGTGCAGCATTTCCATCTCCTCTGGGAAAAGCAAGTCAAGAATTCATTCTGTTGTGAAGATCATTCCCTGCACAGGTGAGGGAGACAGGTGATGGAGAACCCGGCCAAGACTGCCATCCCACCATTGTGCCTGCCCTTCCAATCTCAGAGGTCTCTATGCAGAATTCTGATGGTCCTCATGCTGGGAGGATCCGCAGTAGGACACTGGAATGAAGTCTGCCTTTAAATATGGCAATTATTCCTGAAATGTCTTTGTTGACAGCTGGCGAGGCACAAAATAAACACAGGCCTCTTTGCAAGTAAGCAGGAATTAGCATAATCAGCAGCTGTTGCATTACCCACAGACATGGAACCATAAAGAACCTTGTTCCTTCTAAAACAAAGTTAAAGAAGAGACACGCATGGAATCATGAGTTACCACCTGCCAATGTCCAGCGAACTAAAGCAAAAAAGAAAAAAAAAAAAAAAGTGGCCATTGCTACCAGCCTAAGCATTCTCCAGAGGTCATTTTTCAATTAAAATAGGAACTAATCTCATGATAAAACTATGGCAGCCCAGCGATTAAGTGCCCTTGTAGATGATCAAAAAAATAAATAAGTAAAAGCACTGAATTCCTTCTCCATTGTCCCAAAGGACTCATTATCTGAGTCATCTATGGAGAGTGCTTGGTGACAGTCTTCTGCGTTTTGTCATCCCAGAGTTTGATCAAAATGCAAGAGCACACAGAAGAGAATTTGAGAAAATAGTGGTTTTGTATTTTGGGTTCTGAAGGAGTGCCAGCCTGTGTGCCCTCTGAGACCAGGATCTCCAAACCCAGGGAAAGTTAGCCTTGGTGGCTTTAATTAGAAATGGAATAGCATGCTATATGACCATCAGATTTTCTGCACAGTCCAGCTCCCTTCTGTTGCCTGGGTGGCTGACAACAAAATTATTTGCACAGTCCGGTCAGAATGGGTACTTTCCTCTTAGCAGAGCTGGGAATGATCCTTAGGAAAATGGCTTTTTATTGTTCAAAAAATCTGTGATGGCCAGAGGCTCACGGAGGGCAGAGAGAGCTTTAATTAATCAGTCTCTCTCAGTCTTCTTCAAAAATACCATTTCCTGCTGAATACACCGGTGTCTACCTTTCTGCTGCACATTTTTGAGTTTTGAAGTCTATCTTAAAGGTGTTGCTTTATTCAGGCCAGACCTTTGTGAAATAGACTTTTATTTTCTCACGTTCTGTGACAATAAAAGATCTTCCCTGAAAGGCTTTCTCTCTCTCTCTCCCCATTGCTGTTAAGAGAATGCTGAATTCCCGGCCGTGTTTCACAGTCCCCGCTGGCTGCAAAGTACCTTTATACCTTCACAGAACTCGAAAGGCACCTGCCATCTGGGCATGACCTTTGTGTTCGCCCACATAATCAGCTCCATGGCCTTTCTCTCTGACACTGCAGAGGCAAACTGCCCCCGTGGATTCTCTCCCATTTCAGGCATGAAAAGTAGGTCAATTTTAAAAATAAACACCAGTGTGTAGCCCAAATCCCAGGATGTATAGAGCAGGTCTAAACGTGGCTCTGGAGTAAGAGTGACTGGCTTTAGTGTGGCTTTGTTTCCAAATTCTCTGCACATTTCAGATGCAAGAGAGTGGAATATGTTGGCTTGTTGTAGCTTGCGCTCAGTCGTGTCCAACTCTCTGTGGCCCCATGAACTGTAGCCCGCCAGGCTCCTCTGTCCATGGGATTCTCCAGGCAAGAACACTGGAGTGGGTAGCCATGCCCTTCTCCAGGAGATCTTCCCCACCCAGGGATCAAACCTGCCTCTCCTGTGTCTCCTGCATTGGCAGGCCAGTTCTTTACCACTAGCGCCACCTATGGAAATGCAAAGGAATCACTCAGTCTACAAAGTGGTCAAGCAGTGTCATTTAGCTCCCAAGATCTCAGTGGTAGGGGTACAAATCAATGCAAAACACACAAGTACAATTTGTGTGTTTTGTATCAATTTTTAAGACTCTTGCAGAACTCCTCTTGCCGAAGTATCAGATAAACTTTTTTTTAATTTTTGAAAAGCTTATAGATAATAAGAGCCTGGAACCATGGATGGATCGAAAAAGGAAAGCCACATCACAGAAGGAAGAGTGAAGAAGAACTGGGTATTGATGGCTTGCTTGAATTCCTGGGTCCCAGTAGAGCTAAACATTTTATTTATATCAGATTACATTGAGCCACTTTTTTTGCTGAATCCAATTTGAGTGGATTTTCTGATATCTGCAAGCAGAAGAAGAACCACTGGCCTGGAGATTGTATAAGAGGCCACGAACCTGTCCTACCCTGGGGGAATGACATGAGGAGAAGATAGATCATTAGCAGATGACCATCAGCACACATCCCTGGGGAGTCCTTGGAGAATTCATAGGATATGGAGCAGCCCAGATGGGAAGCTCTGATGTCAAGCAGGCCCCAGTAGCATGTGACTGGCTTTCCCCCTGATATGGCAGCTTGATGAAAGGGCTAGTCATGTGGTCTCTACAACGTGGAGGGTGGCCAAAGAGAAAGGCCGTTGGACAGCTGATCATGGCTACAGCGGAACCAGGTGGACTTCCCAGGTGGCACTAGTGGTAAAGAATCTGCCTACCAATACAGGAGACGGAGGTTCCATCCCTGGGATGGGAAGATCCCTTTGAGAAGAAGATGGAAACCCACTCCAGTATTCTCGCCTGGAAAATCCCATGGACAGAGAAGCCTGGTGGGCTACAGTCCATGGGTCGCAAAGAGTCAGACATGACTGAGCACGCACATGCATCGTGGAACTGCCCAGCATGAAGAGGGTGCATCACAGAGGAAAAATCTTCCCTTTCGGACCACCTTAGAACCTTTTCTATTTCCCTGGCCAACCCCTTCCACATGTGTTTACTACTCCTTCAAGGACGAGTCAAGAGAACACACACATACCACAGAGAGGGATGTGCATACATGACACGTACGTTATCCAAATTTATTTAATAAAACGGAAAGAATTCACCCTCTGAATACAGAGGGAAGAGCCTCTTTTTAATAAAGATTTACTAAAGGAAATAGACATAAATTTTAGACAGTCTGGGCCCACAAATAAGACTAGTCCTGGCGGGCAGAAGTGAGAGAGAGTTGTAATTCCTGTCACTGAAGCAGCTGTCTAGATTAGCTGTAAATATTGCCTCTGGCTGTCATCTATCTTGAGAAACCCAAGGAATTAAGTGCAGACATCTGGGGAATGTGGGAAAGAGGAGCAGCCGGCACACGGAATGTCCTCCAGGTATCGGATCCCCCAGGTTTAATAGAGCAGAAGGTGAAGATGGATGTGATCCTTATTAGGGCAGGTCTTTAAGGCTCTCCCGCACTCCTCAGTGGACCCTCGTTTAAGCAGCAAACACACTGCTCGGTAGTCCTCACACATTCTCTAAGCTGATTTTTCCAATTGCAGGGCGGTCATGCCATGCAGCTAAATGAATAATCAAGCCCTCCAAACCCTTCTGTTTGCTCACAGATGAGAAGATTTAGGGTAAACCCATAAGGAAGGAACACAACACTGGGAATGCCCAGAATTGCATGAGTGATGGAAACGGGGAGGCATCATCAGTAAAGAACTCGGGTCAGATCTAAAGTCAGGCAGGAATTTTTTGTCCTTCCCATAATTGTGCCTCTTTTATTTATTTTATTTTAATTCTTTTTTTTTTTTAAGTTGGTATGTTACATTTTTATTTTTATTCAGTTCAAGAAATTCTTTTTTTTTTTTTTTTTTTTTTTCTGCCATGCATCTTGCAGAATCTTAGTTCCCAGACCAGGTAATGAACCTGCACGCCCTGGACTGGAGGCGCAGAGTCTTAACCATTGGACCACCAGGGAAGTCCCATGTATCTCTTTAGAGAAGCAACAGAAAATAGACATTTTTTAGGGTTCTAAGGCCAAAGGCGATTCTGTATTTAGCATCCTGCCCTGCCATGTCAAGCTGTGGTGAGGACAGGTTTATGTATTCATGACCCTGTAAATATTTTGGATGGCTAAGCAAGATACAAAGGGAAAACCTCAACGAAAGTGGTGTGGTTACTAAGCTCACTCAGACTTTTTCTAGTGAACTGATTTCTTTAGTTATCAAGGAGAAATTAAACAAACTTTGGAAATGAGATATAAAAGAAGACTATGTATGTGTAGTTTATTAAATATAAATGTATATATGCAAATATATGTAACTATAAATTATGTGTTGCTTATATGTTGTATACATAGTAGTACCATATATTAAATATAATGTCCATTGCACATATATACTAGAAACACTTTACCAAAAAATGTGAAAATACAGTGTTTTCTTTTTTGGCTGTACCACATTGCCTGTGGGATCTTAGATCCCTGATGAGGGATTGAACCCAGGCCCTCAGCAGTGAAAGTATGGAGTTCTAACCTTTGGACCACCAGGGAATTCCCCTAAATACACTGTTTTATATGTAGAGTTTCATATTATGTATTTTGAAATTTTACTTAGTCCTTTATTTGCATAACTAATTCACAAAGTAATGTAAATAAAGCTCAACATTCAGAAAACTAAGATCATGGCATCTGGTCCCATCACTTCATGGGAAATAGATGGGGAAACAATGGAAACAGTGTCAGACTTTATTTTTCTGGGCTCCAAAATCACTGCAGATGGTGACTGCAGCCATGAAATTAAAAGACGCTTACTCCTTGGAAGGAAAGTTATGACCAACCTAGATAGCATATTCAAAAGGAGAGATATTACTTTGCCAACAAAGGTCCGTCTAGTCAAGGCTATGGTTTTTCCAGTGGTCATGTATGGATGTGAGAGTTGGACTGTGAAGAAAGCTGAGCGCCAAAGCATTGATGCTTTTGAACTGTGGTGTTGGAGAAGACTCTTGAGAGTCCCTTGGACTGCAAGGAGATCCAACCAATTCATCTTAAAGGAGCTTAGTCCTGGGTGTTCATTGGAAGGACTGATGCTGAGGCTGAAACTCCAATACTTTGGCCACCTCATGCGAAGAGTTGACTCATTGGAAAAGAGTCTGATGCTGGGAGGGATTGGGGGCAGGAGGAGAAGGGGACGACAGGATGAGATGGCTGGATGGCATCACTGACTCGATGCACATGAGTTTGGGTGAACTCCGGGAGTTGGTGATGGACAGGGAGGCCTGGCGTGCTGCGATTCATGGGGTCGCAAAGAGTCGGACACGATTGAGCGACTGAACTGAACTGAATATATGTGTGTGCTCAGTTGCTTAGTTGTGCTGACTCTTTGCAATCACATGGACTGTGGCCTGCCAGACTCCTCTACCCACAGAATTTTCCAGACAAGAATCCTGGAGTGGGTTGCCATTTCCTACTCCAGGGGATCTTCTTGACCCAGGGATCACACCTGGGATCACACACTCTTATGTCTCCTGCATTGGCAGGCAGATTCTTTACCACTAGTGCTACCTGGGAAGCCCCCAGTATAAGATATAGCATATAATATATATCGTATTCTTTACCAACTGAGCTATCAGGGAAGCTATATCTAGCTCAAACATGTATATTATATCTCTAATACGTATCACACATATGTATAATATATCCAATATATATTACCTAAAATAATGGATTACAGAAGTTAGTTTCTGATTACCCATATGGTGTTTTCCTGTACTTTCTGCCAGGTGCCCTGACCTGCTTTATTATTATCATCACTTCTTTTTCCCTCTCTCCCCAACCACTGGTATAGAACTCCTTTGTAATTAGTAACCTGTCTGTCACGTTTTTCTATCTTTAGACATGCAAGCTCATCCAGCCTCTTTGAAGTCCAATTTTAATTTAGATGCAAACTACTCCCCATAGTACTAATAGTCTAAGAAGAACCTGGGGCAGACTGTAATTACCCAGGGCTGGCATTTGCCATCTGATTAGAATGTCATTTCCTTTACTCCTGTTGAACGGCACCCTTGAGCCTCCTGTTCATGCAGCCTGGCCCCCTACCCACTGGAACACCTGTTTATCACACATAATTCTTCACATTTCATTGGCTGTTGGTTTATTTATTCTGGGAGCAATGAAGTCTGAATTAAGGGAAGATATTTATATACATATTGATATTAATAAAGAGATTCATGATAAGGAATTGGCTCACACAATTATAAAGATGGCAAAGCCCAAGATCTGAAGGATGAGTCACAAGCTGGGAGACCTGATGGGTTAGTTCTAGTCTTATAACCGAGAAGGACGGCATGGTGCCTTGGCGGGGGCAGGCTTTTCCCCCAGGTTCTTCTGCTCTGCATTACCTAGATAACAGTATTTGATGCACATTTCCTGAGTTGTTTTACAGATGTGAAAACTCTCCATTAAATAGAAGATGTTAACTACTTGATGACCCTGAGCACATAGCCCCAGGCCTCCTGGAGCCTAAAGGCTGATAATGTGAATCCCTGTGACACTGCCTGTTACCACACCATCTGCCAATCAGAGAATTGTGCATAAACTGATCACAGACCCTGTAACACCCTCCCTCTTCTCACTTGGCTTTTAAAAGTGCCTTGCCGAATCTTTGGGGAGTTTGAGGCTTTTTAAGGGCATCAGCCATCCATCTCCTTTCATGGCCCTGCAATAAACCTTTCTGTGCTCCAAACTCATTTGTTTGGCCTCACATGAACTTGTGTTAATAGCCTGAGTCTAGAAGACTGAGAACCAGAGAGTTGATGCTGCATTTCTAGTCTAAAGGCCACACAGAGCTCTATACCTGGGGAACAAAAAGGATTTCCCTGTTGGTCCAGTGGTTAAGACTGCACATTCAATGTAGGGGATCCCAGTTTAATCCCTGGCCAGGGAACTAAGACCCTGTGTGCTGTGTGGCCAATAAACAAGAGAGCAGTATGTAATTGGGTCTGGGTTTTTTTTTTTAAAGTATCATCAGATGCCCACCCCTCCTTTTTTTTTTAAGATTATTTTTCTATGTGGACCATCTTAAAAGTCTTTGTTGAATTTGTTACAATATTGCTTCTGTCTTATGTTGGGGGCTTTTGGCCCTGAAGCACGTGGGATCCTAGTTCCCCGACCAGGGATTAAACCCACACCCTGTGTTGGCAGGTGAAGTCTTAACCACTGGACCACCAGATATCCCTCTTATCTTGGTAGATGAAGCCCTTGGTGGTGGCAGCTCACAGGACTCTCCTGCTTCCCACTCCCCCTCCTCTGTTCCCCACACCATCCTCAGCGGACCCTGCTACTTCCTGTCCCCACCACTTTGCAATTGGGATGCTCACAGCTTGCAGAGCCCCCTCAGGCATGATCTCTGCTGGGAGTCCTTTCTGCTCTCTCCTCCCCAGGGTGGAGTTCTTCACTCCATCCTCTGATCTGCTGTGATGCCTCCCAGTTATCTCCAGCCCACTCTTACCTGGGTGGACTCACTGTTGGGTAAGAGATCTGTACTGCTGGGAGTCTGTGTGCTTGGAGGGGAAGATTCACATCTTTGTCTTCCTTGACGCCTTAGCATATGATGGTGCGGCAGTGATGGTTCAATGCTTGCGGAATGCATCGGCCAAGGTTCTGCTTGATTTTTTCCCCATCTCACTGCTCCATATTCGATTCTTTCCTTTCCTTATCTGTTTTCTTTTCAATAGCTCTCTTGAAACATAATTTACATACTCAGATTAATCCATTAAAGTCTACAATTCATTGTATTTTTAGTCTATTCAGAGAGTTGTCAAATCGTCACTACAGGGTCTTGCTTGGTTTCAGCCTCCCTCTTCAGAATGTCTTTATAATCCTTCCTAGTATGTGTCCTTGGTGAAGCCCCCATATCCCACCTTATATAAGAAGTAGAACAAGGACCCAGCCCATTCTGCAGGCCAACATGATCTCAGATTCTTTAAAAAAAAATACAAAAGGGATCTTTAAGACAAATGTGTAGTAAGACTAGGGAGATATTGACATATTGCTTGTATCTGCAAATCTTCAGCGTCTTAAGGAAACTTTTTATGCATTCAGCCTAGGGGAAACATATCTACTCAAAGGAAAAATCAAAAAGATTAAAAGAGAGCATTTGAGGTAATATTTTGAACTTTCAAAGAAAGATGTTAAGTAAGCTGAGATTTCTCATAATTGTATTCCCTCTACAGAGTGATCACTCCATTAATGAAAAATCTTTACCAAAAGGAGGAGGAACAAAGGGAGGAAGGAACACAGAAGCAGTGGTTCTGTTGATGGAACAGCTCCTGGGATGTGATCAAAACACTTTAAAAAAAATGTGTTCAGAGGATAATCCACCCTTTCCCTGATTGAAAGCTTTTAGCCAGCCCAGGACTTCCTGTCTTCCACCATCAGGTAAAAAATGTCTAAAGTGCATGCTAAGTTGCTTCAGTCATGTCCAACTCTTCAAGACCCTGTGGACTGTAGCTTGCCAGGTTCCTCTGTACATGGGATTCTCCAGGTAGGAATACTGGAGTGGGTTGCCATGTTCTCCTCCAGGGGATCTTCCTGACCCAGGGATCAAACTTGTGTCTCCTATGGCTCCTGCATTGCAGGCAGATTCTTTACTGCTGAGCCACTGGGGAAGCAAGAGCCCATCCAAGCTACCAATCAAAATTCTAAATGTGATGGAGCATCAACTCTGGTCTCAACCTGGAAGACTGCGGGGAAAATAGTTTCTCCTTTTCTGTGCCCATGGCAGCCCCAACCATCTGTGAGCCAGGAAGGAGACCCTCAGCTGCCATCTACCCTGCTAGGGCCTTGACCTTGGACTTCCCAGCTTCCAGAACTGGGAGAAATAAATGTCTATTGTTCATAAGCCAGCCAGTCTGTGGAACTTGGTTCTAGCAGTCACTTTGAACAGGGTCATCAGGAGGGACACAAGAACTGAGAAAGAGTGGTCTCGGCCTGCAGTGACTTGAGGCAGGGCTTTGGTTCCTGGCCGGAAATTGGGTTGGGTCACGGCAGTGAGAGTGTTGAATCCTACCCTCTAGACCAGTGGTCAGGGACAAGGCCCTGACCCTTTTGACTTTTCAGAAAAAGAATTCCCACAAAGACAGAAATTGGTGAAACAAGCAAAGTATTTATTTGAAGGAAAAGAGTATAGTATCTGTTGATAGACACTTGAGCATACTCAGAGACAGTCGTACCCTTGTGGCAGTTTGAGTCACTTACATGGGACATTTCTTCCAGGTTTCCTTTGGCTGATCATTTTGCCTTGCCTGGTTCTGAGCCATATTTGGTATATTTCAGGATCCTCCCTGTGTGTGCATGCATCTCTCAGCCAAGATGGATTCCACCAAAGAGGCCTATGGGTAGTTAGCATAACTTAGCATCACTCTCCTTTTGACCTCCAAGGAGCCTTTCTCTGCATGTGTGGTCAGGGAGGTCTTTTGACTTCGAGAATGAGAAATATGTAGTCTGGGCGGAGCCCAACCTCCTCTCTTGATTGTCCTACTATTCTTCTCTTGGAGTAATCATCCACAGGGAATGAATCTCCAATTTTTTTTACCGAGGAAGGGGCCCATTTACCTCCTTACCCTGCCTCAAGATGAGGGTAAGGAGGAGATGAACTTGCAGGCAGAGAGGAGGAAGATGTATGTCCTGGGAGTGAGAGGGCATGGTAGGCATGCATCCTCACACCCCCTGTTCCATCACACTAGTTTGTTCTGGTTTCTGCCCTTCAAAATGAGCATTACCATCTGAAATAATATGAATGATTTATTGACTTGTTGTCTCATTCGCTAAAATGTTAGTTGTCTGAACTGATGGTGCCAGCTGCTGCTTCAGAATCTAGCAAACAGCATAACAGACTAGACACTCAACCAGTTTGTGGGATGAATGAGGTAAGACTTCTTGTCACTCCCTGTCCATATCCCTCACCAAGAGACTGTTGTCTTGCTTATTAACTTCATGGGGTTCTCTCTGCCCAAAAGCAGAGATCACATACCCTGGGACCCTCTCCCTCACTTTGTCTTTAAAGACTCTTTAAAAGTCATAAGGGGGAAAAAAAGTCATCAGGGAGACCAGGAATTTGGGGAATGAGCTGCCTGTTCTCCTTGCTTGGTGCATGCAATAAACACTAGTTCACCACAAACCACTGTAGATTGGCTTTGCTGAGTGTCTGGTGAGTGGACCCAAGATTGGTTTGGTAACACTTTGCTAAGTAAAATAGTAACAATTAACAGTCATGCTAGCCTTTCCTGGTGGTCCAGTAGTTGAGAATCCGTCTGTCAATGCAGGGGACACAGGTTCAGTCCCTGGTCCTGGAAGATTCTATATGCCTTGGGGCAACTAAGCCTGCATACCACAAACACTGAGCCCACGAGACACAGCTACTGAAGCCTGCATGCCGAGAGCCTGTGCTGAGCAACAGAGAAGCCTCCACAAAGAGAACCCATGCACTGCAACTAGAGAGGAGCCCCTGCTCACCACGGCTAGAGAAAGCCCGAATGCAACAGCAAAGACCCAGTGCAGCCAAAATAAATACATACATTTAAAACATCACAGTCATGCTGGGGCAATAAGCAGGAACCATGACTTCTCTGGGCAAACAGGGGTTGTGGCCCACCTGCCCATGCAGGACAGGGAGCCAATCTGGAGTCCTATTGAGGGGGGTCCTGCTGGAGGACAAGGGAACCTCAACAATGGGAGTGCATGTGGGATGGGTGGCAGGTTTAGAAGCTGGGTGGGGTTTGGGAGGGGCTGCAGAAGCAAAATGTGCATAGCCCTGCACTTGAGCCCTTCTAGGTTAGCTCATGACTTATTAATGCAGCAGCTTGCACACTGAAACCTGATCCTCTCAGTCTGTACCTCTCAAAGAGAGATGCCCGCAGCCCTTCCACGTGTTGTGTTTAAATGGTCCTGGCATTTCACATTCTGATCTTTGGTGCACATTTCCCTGTATATGTTCTACTAGGTGTATGCTGTCACCTGCTTAAATAGCTCAAACGCTGCTGGCAGAAAAGACCTAATCCTGACAGGTGCACAGTGTGGAGCCCTGCAGCGAAATGTTTAAGAGCTACAGAGCCATGCACCGTTTATGACTCACTCACACAGGTACCACACTGGCTGGCACATTTGCACTTAGAAGTGGGTATTCAGAGCAAAAAAAAAATCCTTAATAGCCAGGCAGTCTTCTAAATTCACCACATGGGATCATCCCCTGGGGGTATCAGGTGTTTTCAAGTGGAGGAGATTAAATAATTTGATGGGATGGGTGCCTTGGGTTAAGTGCCTGCTCAGAAGATTCCAGAGGACTACAGGTAGACCTCAGGGAGACTGTAGGTTTCAAACCACTGCAATAAAGCAAACATTGCAATAAAGTGAATCACACATTTTTTGGTTTCCCAATGTGCTTAAAAGTTATGATATACTATAGTGTAGTCTATTAAGTGTGCAATAGCATTATGTCTAAAAAAACAATGTACATACCTTCATTAAAAGTGTAAGCTGAAGGATTTCTCTCTACCTGGTGATAGAGTGGCTAAGAATCCTCCTGTTAATGCAGGGGACATGGGTTCGATCCCTGGTCCAGGAAGATCCCACATGCCGTGGAGCAACTAAGTCAATGGGCCACAACTACTGAGTGCTCACTCTAGAGCCTGTGAGTCATAACTACTGAGCCTGAGCACCCTAGAGCCCATGCTCCGAAACAAGAGGAAACACCCCAGTGGGAAGCCCACACAACCAGAGAAAGCCCATGCGCAGCGATGAAGATCCAGAGCAACAAAAAATGAAAAAATAAATAAAATTTAAAAGTATAGGAAGTGCGAGGTGATAGCTTATTTTGGGTTTTGATTTGCATTTCTCTGATAATTAGTGATGTTGAGCATCTTTTCGTGCACCTGTTGGCCTTCTGTATGTCTTCTTGAGAAGAATGTCTATTCAAGTCTCCTGCCCATTTATTAATGGGGTTGTTTGGTTTTTGATACTGAATTGTAGGAGCTGTTTAAATATTTTGGAGATTAACTCCTATTGATCATATCATTTGAAAATATTCTTTCCTATTTAGTAGATTGTTTTTTCATTATGCTAATGGTTTTCTTTGCTTTGCAGAAGCTTCTAAGTTTAATTAATTCCCATTTGTTTATGTGTGGGACCTTTATATCATGCTTTAGACTTCTGTTGTTGGAATTACTCTGTTAAACAATGTCTCCATTGTTTTGAACCATTTTTTGGTTCTCTAAGAAAAACCGTACTCTTGGGACTGGCAAGAAAGCAGGTGCCACAATACTGTCTGTAGACTATTTCTTTAACTAGAGTGAAGAATACACTTTAAAAACGTATTTATTTAGGCTGCACCAGGTCTTAGTTGCAGTACATGGGCTCCTTTTATTTATTTATGTTTCATTTTTGGCTCCACTGGGTCCTCATTGCTGCACATGGGCTTTCTCTAGTTGTGATGTGCAGGCTTCTCATTGTGGTGGCTTCTCTTGTTGCAGTTCCCAACCTCTAGAGCACAGGTTCAATAGTTGTGGCACACGGACTTAGCTGCTCCCAGGCATGTGGGATCTTTCCAGACCAGGGATCAAACTTGCATCTCCTATTCTTTACCACTGAGCCACCAGGGAAATCCCGGAGGCATTTCTAAGGAGGCAAGTTCTCCTTGACTCCAAAACAGCTTCACACTTTTGGAGTATAAACCACATCCCTCAGGTCTAGTGAGGGAAGAGCAAATGCTGCCCCTAACTGACAATTATGGAATCCTTACTCTCAAGAGGAAAGCATCTTTGGTTTTCTGCCTTAGATGACCACTTTCTTAATTCAAACAGAAACCACCCCAGAAAACAAACATTCACTTTAAACTAAACAAGGAATGCAGTACACATGAGACGAACAAGGCATTAACATGTGGCACACTGATCAAGGCAACCAAAAATGCAAAATAAGAAATTAGTACTTAGGAGCAGCTGTCAACAGAAGAACAGATCCCCGGTGGGCAGAAGTGATAGGTTGGAGCGAAGTGGGAAGTCCTCAACACAGCAGCAACTGGCTTGCAGGAGGCAACAGCCCCGAGGCAAGATGTACGGGCTTTGTCTGGGAGTAAAGTATCATCACCTTTTGCAAAATGTATCTTTATAATTCATCTTTACAGAAAAAGTGTGTTAGGAATGCACTCTGTTTGGGAATACATCATTGACTGGCTGTTTCTTGTTTTCTTTACTGAAAATCTAAGGAAGACAGCAGAAGTCTGTTCTAATCTCGTGTAAGTGCTTTCTGTGCCTCCAAAGTCTTTGCTAAGGCGAGGACCACTCGTGTGACTGGTGGTATCCTGGGCCACAGTAGTGGCAAAGCGGGGCCGTGAACTCCCCAGAGGCAGACGAGCATCTGTTCATCCCCCAGCCCCAGAGAATGACAAATCTTTTTTTTTTTTAATAATTTTATTTTTGGCTGTTCTGGGTCTTCATTGTTGCACAGGCTTTTCTCTAGTTGTGGCAAGAGGGGGCTACTCTCTAATGGCTATGCATGGGCTTCTTATTTCGGTGGCTTATCTTGTTGCGGGGCATGGGATCTACAGCATGCAGGCTTCAGCAGTTGTGGCTCCTGGGCTCTTGAGCACAGGCTCAGCCGTTGCGGTGCAGGGGCTTAGTTGTTCCCCAGCATGTGGGATCTTGCCTGATCAGGGACTATATCCGTGTATCCTGCATCAGCAGACACATTCTTTACCACTGAGCCACCAGGGAAGCCCTGAGGATGACAATTCTTGAAGAAACTTTATTGAGAGTTTAAATCTCCAACTTACATCACCTGCTAAACTTTGTTGACTCTTCTCTTTGCCTGCATATTATACCCTTTCTTTGCACCATGGGTTTAGTGGACCATGAGTAGAAGATGAATCAGAATGGTCCAGGAGGTCAAGCCATTGCCCCATGTCAATGACCACTACTGGAATGAAGGATAAAGTTCAAAGTTGTTGTGACTTTCCTGGTGGTCCAATGGCTAAGACTCTGTGCTCCCAGTGCAGGGGGTCCAGATTGGATCCCTGGTCAGGGAACTAGATCCTGCATGCCACAACTAAGACCCAACATGACCAAATAAAGAAATTTAAAGTTGTTTTTCTGATTTGACTCTGCTTGACTCTCTAGCTCCATCAGTGACCCATTCTCTAAACACATTCATTAACTTTCCTTGTGTTCCTCAAAGATGTAAACTTTCTCCCTCCTGGGGTCTATGAGCCCAGAATTTTCTCTTCCCCATCAGCTCTTCCTCTGTTGCCTTCTAAGCTCACCTCCTTCTCTCTATTTGGGTCTCAACACAGATAACCCAGGTAAGATACTTGCTCCATTCCTGGGATCAAGGACCGCCATCTTGGAAATCAAAGTCCCAGTACAAAGATGCTGAAATCACATTTTCTGCCTCCTGGTCCAGATGCTTAACCAACCACCAGGCCTTCCCCTCTGCTTTCTGCAAGAAGTTTTTTAAAAATGAAAAGCTTCTGAAATTCAAAAATCTCCATGTATTCCCTGAATATAAAATTCTAATTGCCCATGGAGCTCAGTAGAATTCAATAGAGATTTTTTTTTCTTTTAAAAATAAGAGTAACCCCCACACACTGTGTGCCAGTATCCTTCCAAGTCCTTTATATATTATAACTAACTTAATCCTCATAAGCGCCCTGCAAGGCAGGAACTCTTCATAATCCAGTGTTACCAAATCTAAGGCACAGAGGTAAAGTTATTCGCCTGAGGTCACACAGCTAGCAGAAGAATTAGGATTCGGATCCAGGCTAGGATTTGGGTCCAGGTGACTGTGCCACAGAAGAGATTAGAGTAAGTCCCCTACATACGAATGAGTTCTGTTCCAAGAGGTAGTTTGTAAGTCCAGTTTGTCCGTAATTCCATAAAGTTAGCCGAGGTACCTAGCTAACACAATTGGCTACATAGTACTGAGATGGTTGGATGGCATCACCGACTCAATGGACATGAGCCTGGGTAAACTCTGAGAGTTGGTGATGGACAGGAAGGCCTGGCGTGCTGCAGTTCATGGGGTCACAAGGAGTCGGACACAATTGAGCGACTGAACTGAACTGTATTGTAATAGGCTTATAATACTTTTCACAAAAGTAACACATAAAAAACAAACCCAAAAGTAAAACATTTTTAAACTTACAGTACAGGACCTTGAAAAGCACAGTACAACAACTCCACCATCTTTTCACCTCACTGTACTCTCGATTATATTCACTTTTGTTTTCATCATCACTTGGCACTTAGCCGCTTTTACACTTGCTTCTGGACATCCTGGCCTTGAAATAAAGATACTGTACTAGTGCCCTCTATACAGCACTATATAGTAAAGTGCACAAAAGCACAACCTTGTGTAGGATGCACACACACGACAATGTACTCCAGACACGTGAATTAACTTACATGACTGGACCTGTGAATGCACATTTGCTTCTTTGAAATCTCGCAACTCGAGAGCTCACATGTAGGGAATTTACTGCAGTGTCTTCTGACAACAGAGTTCAGTGACTAAAGGCATGAATTCAGCCCCATCCTTGTGAGAAAGAACCACATATTCAAGGCAAGTCAATTATATCTTGCAGGCTATACATTTCCCCAAACAACAAATGAAAGAAAAAGAAAAGAAAAAGGTAAATTGAAATGAGCATGACTGTTTTGAACAACTCTTTGGCACAATCTACTCAATCTGAACAAATATATGACTTTAGAGATTCCTAAGTATATGCCTGGGCTTCCTTGGTAGCTCAGTGGTAAATAATCTACCTGCCAATGCAGGAGGGCCAGTTTCAATCCTTGGGTTGGAAAGATCCCCTGGAGAAGGAAATGGCAACCCACTCCATTATTCTTGCCTGGGAAATCCCATGGACAGAGGAACCTGGTGGGGTTACAGTCCATAGGGTCACAAAGGAGTCAGACATAGCTTAGTGACTACACCGCACAGAACAAGTATATACCCAACAGATAGGTGTGAATGTGTCACCAAAAGAAAGGTTCTAGAAGGTTCTAGTTACATTGCTTGTACAAGTCAGAAGGTGGAAAGTGCCCAAATGTTTATCAGGTGTAGACTGGAGAATGAATTAATAAATTATGCTATAGAGCAGTGAAAATGAGCAATCTATAGCTACATACTGCAGTAGAAACAATTCCCACAAATATATCGTTGGCTGGAATGTGTCCAAGTTACCATGAGATTCTTTTTTTTTTTTCTTAGCCATGAGCGTGGCTTGTGGAATCTTAGTTCCCTGACCAGGGATGGAACCCATGATCCTGGCATTGGAAATGCAGTATCTTAACCACTGGACTGCCAGGGAAATCCTTAGGGAAAGCATTTTAAAAATGATGCTGCAAAAAAAATTGTACTTAATGACATGGGAAAATGGCAATTATATACAATGAAAATTAAATCAAGTTACAGAGCAGCATGCACTGTATGCTATTTTAAGAAAATCTATAGCAACTTTAATGTATTTTTGAGTGGAATAGAGAATATCCTTCATACATCATATTAATTCATACTTTAATCTTAAAATTGCCCTGGAATAGGATAATGGTTTTAGAAAAAAGAATGAAAAACTATTTATCATCCCTTAGTAGAACAAGGTTACTGCCTTATTCTTCTAAAAATGATTTTAAAATAATTGCAGACTCACAGAAACTTACAAAGAAATATACAGGGAGATCCTGTCCAGTCTTCACCCAACCTGTTCCCAAATTGACATCTTGTATGTAAAGGCCTTCCCAGGTGGCTTAGTGGTAAAGGATCTGCCTGCCGATGCAGGCGGTACAAGAGATGCAGTTTCAATCCCTGGGTTGAGAAGATCCCCTGGAGAAGGAAATGGCAACCCGCTCCAGTATTCTTGCCTGGAAAATCCCATGGACAGAGGAGCCTAGTGGGCTATAGTCCATAGGGTTGAAAAGAGTTGGACACAACTTAGCAACTAAACAACAGCAATAACATATAACTGTAGTATCAAATATTACAAACCTGTGATGTCAAATCAAGAAATTGATGACATTGGCCCAATCCATGGAGTTCATTCAGGTTTTACCGGATATATATATGACTCTATGTATCTGCCCGTTAACACTGGCAAATTCAGACAACCTTGGATTTCAAATCATGGTTTCAAATCCATGGTTGGTTGAATCTAAGAACTCGGAACTTGCCCATATAGAAGATCACCTCTACCAGCTATTTACATGAGGGACTTGAGCATCTGTAGATCTTGGTATTCATGGGGAGTTCTGGAGCCACTTCCTTGTGGATTTCGTGGGATGACTATACATGCATTCCTGTGTGTCTGAAGTCTTCTCACACATGTGCTTTCATGTAGTCATCCTCCCAAGACAGATATATGACTCTCTCTGCTACAAAGCTCCTTAATGCCGCCCCTTCATACCCTACCAAACTCGTGGCAATCACTAATCCATTCTCATTGCTATAATTTTGTTATTTTGCAAATTTTATATAAATAGAATTTTCAGCAAGTCTCCTTTTAAGACCATCTATTTCACTCAGGATATACCAGCATGCCATGTGCATCCATGGTGTATTTTTTTGATTGCCAAGTAGTATTCCTGAGAAATCTATATGCAGGTCAGGAAGCAACAGTTAGAACTGGACATGGAACAACAGACTGGTTCCAAATAGGAAAAGGAGTACATCAAGGCTGTATATTGTCACCCTGCTTATTTAACTTATATGCAGAGTACATCATGAGAAACGCTGGGCTGGAAGAAGCACAAGCTGGAGTGAAGATTGCCGGGAGAAATACCAATCACTTCAGATATGCAGATAACATAACTCTTACGGCAGAAAGTGAAGAGGAACTAAAGAGCCTCTTGATGAAAGCGAAAGAGGAGAGTGAAAAAGTTGGCTTAAAGCTCAACATTCAGAAAACTAAGATCATGGCATCTGGTCCCATCACTTCATGGCGAATAGATTGGGAAACAGTGTCAAACTTTATTTTTTGGGGGCTCCAAAATCACTGCAGATGGTGACTGCAGCCATGAAATTAAAAGACACTAACTCCTTGGAAGGAAAGTTATGACTAACCTAGATAGCATATTCAAAAGCAGAGACATTACTTTGCCAACAAAGGTCCATCTAGTCAAGGCTATGGTTTTTCCAGTGGTCATATATGGATGTGAGAGTTGGACTGTGAAGAAAGCTGAGCACCGAAGAATTGATGCTTTTGAATTGTGATGTTGGAGAAGACT
>NW_011494732.1:3298045-3322866 GCF_000754665.1 Bison bison bison | reverse complement strand
CGGTCCTGGGTGTTCATTGGAAGGACTGATGCTGAGGCTGAAACTCCAATACTTTGGCCATCTCATGTGAAGAGTTGGCTCATTGGAAAAGACCCTGATGCTGGGAGGGATTGGGGGCAGGAGGAGAAGGGGACGACAGAGGATGAGATGGCTGGATGGCATCACCGACTTGATGGACGTGAGTTTGAGTGAACTCTGGGAATTGGTGATGGACAGGGAGGCCTGGCATGCTGCGATTCATGGGGTCGCAAAGAGTCGGACACAACTGAGCAACTGAACTGAACTGATTCCTTAGTGGGCTTCCCTGGTGGCTCAGCTGGTAAAGAATTCACCTGCAATGCAGGAGACCCTGGTTCAATTCCTGGGTCAGGAAGATCCTCTAGAGAAGGGATAGGCTACCTACTGCAGTATTCTTGGCCTTCTTTGGTGGCTCAGGCTGTAAAGAACCTGCCTGCAATGCAGGAGACCTGGGTTCGATCCCTGGGTTGGGAAGATCTTCTGGAGGAGGGCATGGCACCCCACTCCAGTATTCTTGCCTGGACAATCCCCGTGGACAGAGGAAGCTGGTGGGCTGCAGTCTATGGGGTCGCAGAGTCAGACACAACTGAGCGACTAAGCGCCCATACACATATTCCTTAGTAAGGCTGGATTGCTGTATATTAAACTCGCTCATTTACTAAAGAATATGTGGGTAGTTTTCAGTTTGGGGCTATTTATGAATAAATCTGCTATGAACATTAGTGTACATATTCTGCAAAGAAATCAGTTTGCATATCTTTGGAATAAATGCCCAAGAATTCAATTACTGGGTTGTATGTTAAGTTCACTTTTAGTTTTACAGTGAACTGCCAAAGTATTTTCCAGAGTGGCCGTACCACTTTCTATTCCCAGAAAGGACCTGTGAATAATTCAGCTTCTCCACATCCTGCCCAATATTTGTTGTCAAGTGTGCTTTCCTCAGTGTGTCTGGTTTTGGGGGAGAGACTGCAGCACTGCAACCCTTGCAAAATCTTAGTTCCCCGACCAGGCATCAAATCTGTGCTCTCAGCAGTGAAAGTGGAGAGTTCTAACCACTGGTTCGCCAGGGAATTCTCTCAATGTGTCAGTTTTCCTTAGGAAAAAACCGAAAAGGCTGAAATGACATACACTAAATACATTCACCACCGTGAGTGGCAGGGTTGATATGATTGCAAATGATTTTCCTTGGTTTCCCTGAATTTATGACCTTGAATATATGCTGCTTTTGTAATCAGAAAAAAAAGTTACGGTTTTATTCAAGAAATTGTTAGGACACTCTTGACATAGGACCACGAGCAAACATAATTAAGGATCTTACAGACTGTAGTGTGCAGTCTGTAAGGGTTTACCTGGCAAAGATTCTTCCCAGCTGTTTCTGAATGAAATAATATTGAGTTTGCGCCCTATTAATTATATCCCAGTTTTACTGTTGTTGTGGGTAACTGTAATTTGAATTTAACCAATATTTAAGTCAAACACAGTACAAGCTAGATTGACATGCCTTGGGAATTATGAGTGAATGAAGATAAGAGAGGCTCTGAAAAATCACAATTTTTAGTTGGCAAATGAAGGGAAAATCATTAGCTGGTGACATATTGGGGACAAGGTTTCTGAAGGAATGAATCTGTTCATTTTCATTTCAAATTCAGGCATCGATCTGCATTTACCGTTACTTTCAAAAACCAATTTAACTCAAAAGGGACACATGCAGAGATTATATTTGAAGCTGGTTTGTCACTAGACCTTAACAGTTTAATCTGCAAAACAGATTTGCAAAAATAAATTTAACCAGAAGCAGAGATTATCAGTTTCACTGTTTATTATCTTTCACTCTATCCGGCAGAAGTCATTTAAAACTCAATCCTTTTTTTCGTCATCTGTTAGGGTAAAATTAATTAGAACTGAGCACCGATTATGTTTGTGCATGTGAGTTTCTAGAACTCCTGGAAGTTCGTTTTTGCTGGGTGTGGCTAGTGGGAACTATAAAAACCCACAGCCTGAGAAATCAAACAACACTTGGGACTTTGAAATGTTCTTTCCTTTCTGAATCCCTAAAGCATCCTTTGCTTTAATTTGGGTCTTCACAAGGGGCATCCAGATCAAGTCTTTCAGGCTGGAGGTTTCTGCTAGCAGTCTTTATTGCAGAGCTGGTACAAAATGAATTAACCTGTGACACCTGAAATTTTCACCCCTGCCAGCAGCAGACAAGGGGAAAATGCCATGATCTTAATTGCACTTTAAGTTTTCTGCTAGAGTTCAGCCGACCTGTTGTTTTTCTTTTCGTTTTTGGCTGAACCTTGTGGTATTCAGGATCTTAGTTCCTCGACCAGGGATCAAACCTGTGGCCCCTGCATTGGTACTGGGGAGTCTTAATCACTGAACCACCAGGAAAGTCCCTTGACTTGTTGTTTTTCTACATAGAAAGTTGGATAAAAGATGCACAGCTGTCTCTGGTACTTTGAGAGTTCTCTGTAAAGGGTCATCTCTTCCGTGGGAACCAGGAGAGATTTTATTTCCTTTAGCCCTATGGCCTCTGCTGCTTTGTAAGACTTGGGTTTTCACATCCTTGTCGATTCAAGCCTCAGAAATCTACGAGAGGGAAAATGTGACCTTGACAACACACATCTCCCTCCCTGTTTCCCTGACCTATTTTCTTATATGGATAGGAGTAGAGTGGTTATTTGTTTTGACAAATGCTGAGTCCCTTTGAGAATGGGGCATCCATGGGTGCCCAGAGGGAGACATAGCAGGTGGAAGGAACAGTGGATGAAGGGGTAGCATGCACGAAATGGGGTGAGTGAGGAAGGCAGTTCACCATGGGGACAGTGTGAGCTGGGTGCAGAGAGAAGAGAGGACAGAGGGAAGGGGGCCAGAGTCCCTCAGCCTGATGTCAATGTGCAGTCCCCAGCAAGTTACAACTTAGAATCCTGCCCCAATTTCTATCTCAGTGATGCTCAGAAGTTACATAGTGTCATCCTACTTCCTATAGAAACAAATCAAGATTCAGAGGAAACAGGGCAGCTTTCCTAGATCACCTGGGTGCTGGGTAACCCAGCAGACCCCCTAGCCGGAGCGTGGACAGGAGCTCAGACTCCAGAGCCAGTCTGCTCCAGTCTGATCCCAGCTCTGCTGTTCCCCTCCACGTGGACCCCGGCAGGATCTCAGCCTCTTTGTGCTCAGTTTTCTTGTCTGTATAACGGGAATGATGCTAGCTTCTGGAGCAGTACCTGACACTCCAATCCAGCGAGATACAACACCTAAATTTGTACCCTAAAAAATGTAAGACCTCTCAATGGAGTGTGTTTTAATATGTACATAAATGCAAACAACAAAGTCCTACTGTATTGCACAGGGCACTATTAATATATTCCATATCCTGTGATAAACCGTATGGTAAGTAATATGAAAAAGGAATATATATATATGTGTGTATGTGAATATATGTATATATAATAAAACTGAATCACTTTGTTGCATGGCAAAAATTAACACAACATTTCAAATCAACTACACTTCAATAAAATAAAATTTAAAACAAGATGTAGATAGATGCTAGTGGAAAGTTCTTTCTGCACAGATAATATTTAATAATTTTTAGATGATTCCATCTAAAGTTTTATTAGATGATCTTATGATCCTTTTCTCCCACCTCCTCAAACAACACACACACACACACAGGTGCACACACAGACCTCTCCTCCTATTTTTTCTCTGGATGTTTTAGGTAACATGATTCCCAGTGTCTCCCCTTGGGGCTAGTTTACGGTGAATTGTGCTGAAGCCTTCTGGTCATGGGTTTGTGTCTTCAGGATGAGGCTAGAGGAATGTCTCATTAAATGCAGCTCCTGAGACCCAAACAACCTCAGGGATGAGAGCAAAGACCCCTCTGCAAGGACAAGTCTTGCTGAAATTCAACCCCTGTACCTCAGTACTGGATTAGACCTTGGAGACAGAGTAGGGGTGAAGTTGAAAAGAATAGCTTTGTTGTGTGGCCAGGCAAAGGGGGCTACAGGAGGCGAATGCCCTCAAGGCTGCATGTCCTCCCTGGAGGGGAAGTGAGGAGTCTTACAGTGCTCAAGGAGCAGGGTGTGATCACCTCATGGACATTCTTCTGATTGGTTGGGAGTCAGCATCATCAGCCTTCTGGTTTCAACAGGTCTGTGGTCTCTGTGCTTGTGGGCTGCAGACAGTTAACTTCTTCCACCTGGTGGGGGTTTGAGTATCTGCAGAAGAGCTCAAAGGACGTGGCTTGGAATATTATCCATAGTCCTTGATGAAGAAGTGAAGGTCCTTGACTTTGTTTAACGGCTAAATTCTTATTATTTTGTCTTGCTTGACTGTTTTCCTTTCTTTCTGCATATTCTCTCTTCTCTGAGTAAAGTTTTCCTACAGACAAAATGCAGATGGAGGACATGGGTAGGATTTTATTCTGGGAAGGCTCTAGAGTTTGTTCAGTTACAGAAGCAGGTGACAGAAAATTCTAAGAGGTTATCGCCATCAGGGCACAAACAGGATGCTAACAAGTGCTGTGTTTAGAAGGAAGCCTTGATGTTCACTGAAGTGAGGCATGGTAGCCTTGGTCCCCACCCAGTGTGACTGGGGCTAGGGCTCAGGGTCAGGTTTACTACTGAGTGTGTTAATGAATGTATTCCTGAGTGTGTTGACAGGTGTACTAATGCATGTGTTAATGAACGCATTAATCAGTGCACCCATATCTGCAGTGGCTGGGAGCTTGGCAGGGGCAAGGCTGCAGCTGGTTACAACCAGCCTCTCACAGTGGAGTCAGGCCCGTCATGGCCTTGTGCCTTCCAGGCCTGGGACTAGCTACACAGGTTGATCTGCTGTGAACGCCTCCCGTTTCCTCCTCTGAGTCAGCCTGGCTCCTCCCGAGAAGCAGGACCCTGTGGTTTCCTCAGGACTCAGTCTCTCGGGTTGTAACAGGGAAGAACAGAGTCTAACTCCATGTTGGATCTGTTTCTCTTATTTTAACTTTTGCTTTCCATTGCTTCTGTTACTATAATCACTGAAAGGATGCTGTCTATAGCTGTGAGCATACATAATGGCCTGCCTTGGGGAACCTGCCCCCTCTGCCAGAATGTTAAACTAAAGAGCCTTTGTTCAGTTCACAGGGAGACATTCTGACCCTGCCCACCTGGGAATGGCTGCAGGAAGAAAGAAATGAACACATCCCCTCCCCAATGCTGGCCAACCCAGGTGATATTTTGTGAGATTTATAGCCTTTTTTACTTTACTTCCTCACCTCCTCCCCCTCTGTTTTCTATAAAAGAAACTGGCATCCAGATCCCATAAGATAGTACTCTAGGGTGCTAGCCCAGCATCTTCTCAGATGCCTGGCTTTCCATATAAAGTCGCTATTTCTTGCCTCAACACGTCATCTGCCTTGTTGTGCTGCAAGCAAACTGGGCTTGGATTCAGAAAAAAGTTGATAGACAGAGAGAGACATATGAATGGGGTGATGGAGCAGCCGTAGTCAGAGAGGTCTAGGAAGCCTCCTGAAGGGGGTGAAACAGGGATGCGGTTCTCCTGGAGGGAAGATTCGAAAGGAACCAGACCCAGGCAGGAGGTCCAGGAAGAGGACAGACAGGGGCGACAGCTGGGGCACGAACAGGCTAGCTTGCTCTAGAAACAGAAATGGATTGGGTGCTTGAGGGTATGAGTGTTGATGGCCTGACCACCTGTCAATAAGACCGCTTATGAGGCAGGTTTTGAGAGCTCTGATTCTAAGTCAGTTGAGGAAAGAGGACAGTCTTTGAGGATACTTTGGTTTATTGTTCTTTTCCAGCTACCTCCTACCCAGAATTGGAGCCAGTGAGCTGGTTCATTTAAATGATTTGCGCTCCACTGCATCCAGGAAGCAAGGAAGGGGACTTCCTTGGTGATCCAGTGGTTAAGACTCAGGTTCCAATGCAGGGGGCGCAGGTTTGATCCTTGGTTGGGGAACATGCTGCATGGCACAGCCAAAAAAGAAAAAAGAGCAATGAAAGTGAGGAAGGCACTGTCCAGACAGGATTCTCTAAGAATCCCCCAGTGCAGACTCCCTGTTCTTAACTCTTGTGCCAGAATCAGAGGTGTTAGATGCTATATGACTCATACCGTCCATGTTGGCCCATCAATAACATTGTCTCATGACGTCTGGGTTCATGGGATGTTTCCCCAGAAATTCCATGCACGTGTTCTTAGTCGCTCAATCGTGTCCAACTCTTTGCGATCCCATAGACTGTACCTTGCCAGGCTCCCCTCTATCCATGGGATTTTTCAGGCAAGAATATTGGGGTGGGTTGCCATTTGCTCCAGGGGATCTGCCTGACCCTGGGATAGAACCCGAGTCTCCTGCATTGGCAGACAGATTCTTTACCACTGAGTCATTTGGGAAAGCCCCCAGAAACTCCATAGGTTGAGACAATTCTATCGTCCACTTTTGTTCCCTGCTATTGTAAATTTTACCTTTGTTGCATTAGCTGGAAGCTTCACATTCACTTCTATTATAACAAAAGCTGATTTTACTTCTTTCAGTCAGTGCTTTAATTTTCTACCAGAATGGTAACAAAGCTCATCTTTTAGAATAAACTAAGCCGTGTTCCGCCTGTTGAACGGTTTAGGGATGCAGCAGCCACGGGCAGTTTGGCAAAGGTGAATTTAATGACGGGATTTGCTGCGTTTCGGGGAACCAAAGTGGAATAAAAGGCTGGCATCCTAATCTATGGAAATGAAACACAAAATCACCTATGCTGTAGCAGGGATTTAAAAAACAGGCTCACACATTTGAGGAAACTTGAATTCTGACAAGGTACAGGATGATTTAAATTATTGTGCATCAGTTTAGGCGTGACATGGTATTGTGATGATGCTTTTAAAACATGGTTGATAGCCTTCAGAAACATGTACTAAAATATTTACGGGTTATATGTAAAAAAGGGCTTCTCTGGTAGCTCAGTTGGTAAAGAAATTGCCTGCAGTGCAGGAGACCTGGGTTCGATCCCTGGGTCAGGAAGATCTTCTGGTGAAGGAAATGGCGACCCACTCCAGTATCCTCGCCTGGGAAATCCCATGGACAGAGGAGCCTATTGGGCTACAGTCCATGGGGTTGCAAGAGTTGGACATGACTTAGTGACTAAACCACCACCATATGTAAAAAAATCTATCTCTGAAGAGACTTCCAAAGGTGGCAGAAACATGTAGATGTAGGTGAGGTCCAAGATTTTGCTTCTGCTGATACGACCATGTGAATATTTGGAAATCAACTCAGTATTTTGACCTCATGACCATACTGTCCATGGCCACTTATGAGGTCTCCAAACTTTGAACCCCCCCCCTTTTTTTAAGGTCCAGACCCATCTTTAGAGCCTTTGCTCACAAACTTGCTTCTAAATATGCAGTGATGAATCCTTCCAGGGCTGGTTCTAACTTCCGTGCACCACAGAAGCTTCCAAATGCATTTTGGCCATGGCGAGAATCCCTTACTGAAAAGTCCTCTGAACGGAATAATTGCATAGACATAATTACAGGGCTCTGTGCCATGTGAAATTGTAAATAGCACTGACAATGTAATTTGTACTCATTTATGACATAGTAGCTCATTATGGCTCCAATTTTCATCCCCTTCATTAACAAGCTCATCTGTTTCTCTGATAGAAGCCTGTTTTGTGTGAGATGTGGGTCTTTGCTCAGAGAGAGGCGAGTGGACTGATGAGAAGTGGGCATTTGTGTTGCTGATGGAGGGGGGTACAACACAGTGGTACCTCAAAGTATGTCTTCATGGCAGCTAAAGAGCAGAGGGTATAGTGAGATTGGGTGTAAATCTTTAACGTGCATTTTGCTTGCTTGGATCCCCAGGAATTCTTACATTAAATAAATGATTAAAATAGACTCCACCAGGGTCTTCTCTGGTGGTTCAGTGGTTAAGACTTCACCTTCCAATGCAAGGGGTGCAGGTTCAATCCCCCGGTTGGGGAGCTAAGATCCAACATGCCTTGTGGCCAATAAACCAAAGCATAAAACAGAAGCAGTGTTATAACAAATTCAATAAAGACTTTAAAAATGAAAAAAAAAAAAATCTTTCTAAAAAATACAACATGCTAGGCTGAGGAGCCAATGGGGCCAAGCTACCAACTGTGGGATTATGACTGAACGCCTCTAAATCAGAATCGCGCCCAGGCCCCTGGAGCCTCGGTTGGCCTCAGATAGCCTGTCCCCAGCCATCCTCGCTGCCCCTGTCCAGGGTCTGGTGTGGAGAGCCCTTCGTCCTGGGACACTGGGCATGGCAGGAAAGGCGTCCGCCCCCTTGCCCATCACACACTGCACATTCTTGGGGAACCTGGTGCTAAACCGTTAGTAGATGACCTGCTTCTGGGTCGGGGTTTAGTAGGTAGCAGAGCAGCTCCCTCACTGCCATCTATTGAAAGTCAGCCCTCGGACACAAGGGTTTGCAAAGAAAATAAAAAGTAAAACAGAGCACACAAAGGAAAAAACAAAGTACTAGAAAAGAAAGTGAAAAGCAAAAAAAAAAAGAGAAAGAGAGAGAAAATTAAATTAAAAAAAATATAGACTCTACCACCAACAAAATAATAATAGTAATAATAATGAGGAGGAGGAAGATGAGGAGGAGAAACATACAGTCAAGTACCATATTCCTTGTGGACCTGATCATAGATCAATTTCAGTTTCATTGTAATCCCTCAGAATACTCTGCTGTATCACTTTGCTGTTGTTGTTCAGTTGCTAAGTCATGACCAACTCTGCGACCCCATGGACTGGATGCCAGGCTTCTCTGTCCATCAGTATCTCCCTGAGTTTACTCAAACTCATGTCCATTGAGTTGGTGATGCCATCCAACCATCTCATCTTCTGTCACCCCCTTCTCCTTCTGCCCTCAGTCTTTCCCAGCATCAGGGTCTTTTTCAGTGAGTCAGCTCTTCGCATCAGGTGGCCAAATTATTGGAGCTTCAGCTTCAGCATCAGTCCTTCCAATGAATATTCACTTACTGCACTGTTTTAAATCTTGGATCCTATTGTTGTTCATCTTTCTAAAGGCATCACTTCCACTCTTTGTTTGCCAGCAGCATCCCTAGCCTATTCCTGCTGGACCATGAAATAGTAACTTCCCTCCTCCAAGGACTGTTGAGATGTAGTTGTCCTTCCTTTCCTGCATCCCTGTGGGAGTCCTCTCTGAAAGGGAGCTTGTTAAAGACAAATTGCTGCCTTTCTGGTGCATCTTGATTAGATAAAGTTCTCCCTGCTCCATGTTGGGCAGTGTGGGAAGCCTCCTGGGGTGTAGCCAAGGAAGTGGACAGCCCCTTCCCCCCAGCTGCTGGTTGGGGGCAACTTTATCTGTCTTGGCTCTTTGGGGAGAAGAAAATACTGGTGCTGCAACACCTGACATGACAAATCTTCAACATTTGTTTTGAAAGATCAAGCCTACTACCTTCGAATACTTATCCTCTCCCCTTGATCAAGCCAAGAGAAATCATGTTTGTGACGTCTTATTGGCTAGCCCTGCTTTCTTATTGGTTCAGTTGACCAGTTTGGTAACAGTGACATTTATTTCCAATTTAGTTTTTAAAATGGGTTCATTTATATTAACTGGAGGATAATTACTTTACAATATTGTAAATGAATTTGTAGATTTTTTGATGATGACCCACTTCCTAGAGTGAGTAAAATAAATATAAGAAAAGACAAATGGGATCTAATTAAACTTAAAAACTTTTGCACAATGAGGGAAACTGTAAGCCTCTCTCATACATCAACATGTGTCCATAGGCCATAGGCATATATGTGTCCCCTCCCCTGCCCACCCTGTCCCTCCAGGTTGTCACAGAGCACTGGCTTTGGGTTCCCTCTGTCATACATCAAACTCTCACTGGCTATCTATTTTACATATGGTAATGTATATGTTTCAATGTTATTCTCCCCAATCATCCCACCTTCTCCTTCACCCATTGTGTCCAAAAGTCTGTTCTTTATGTCTGTGTCTCCTTTGCTACCCTGAATGTAGGATCATTGGTACTATCTTTCTAGATTCCATATACATGCATTAATATACAATATTTGTCTTTTTCTGACTTACTTCACTTTGTATAATAGGCTCTAGGTTCATCCGTCTCACTAGAACTAACTCAAATGCATTCCTTTTTATAGCTGAGTAATATTCCATTGTGTATATGCACCACAACTTCCTTATCCATTCATCTGCTGAGGTTGCTTCCGTGTCCTAACTATTGTAAATAGTGCTGCAATGAACACTGGGGTACATGTGTCTTTTTCAATTCTGGTTTCCTCAGGATATATGTCCAGTTGTGGGATTGCTGGGTCATATGGTAGTTTTATTCCCAGATTTTTTTTTTAAGGGGTCTCCATACTGTTCTTCATAGTGGTTGTATCAGTTTGCATTCCCACCAACAGTGTAAGAGAGTTCCCTTTTCTCCACACCCTCTCTGGCATTGATTGTAGATTTTTTGATGATGACCCACCTCCTATAGTAATGGAAATAAAAACAAAAATAAACAAATGGGACCTAAATAAACTTAAAAGCTTTTGCACAATGAAAGAAACTATAAGCAAGGTGAAAAAACAACCCCCAGAATGGGAGAAATTAATAGCAAATGAAAAAATTAAGAATTATTCTCCAAAGTATATAAGCAACTCAATACCAGGGAAACAAACAACCCAATCAAAAAGTGGGAAGAAGATCTACAGACACTTCTCCAAAGAAGACATGAAGATGGCTAATAAACATAAAAAAATACTCAACATTACTCATTCAGTTCAGTTCAGTTGCTCAGTCGTGTCCAACTCTTTGCGACCCCATGAATTGCAGCACGCCAGGCCTCCCTGTCCATCACCAACTCCTGGAGTTCACCCAGACTCACGTCCATCGAGTCAGTGATGCCATCCAGCCATCTCATCCTCTGTCGTCCCCTTCTCCACCTGCCCCCAATCCCTCCCAGCATCAGAGTCTTTTCCAATGAGTCAACTCTTCCCATGAGGTGGCCAAAGTACTGGAGTTTCAGCTTTAGCATCATTCCTTCCAAAGAAATCCCAGGGCTGATCTCCTTCAGAATGGACTGGTTGAATCTCCTTGCAGTCCAAGGGACTCTCAAGAGTCTTCTCCAACACCACAGTTCATAAGCATCAATTCTTCGGCGCTCAGAGGCCTTACAAATAGTTGTGAAAAGAAGAGAAGCGAAAAGCAAAGGAGAAAAGAAAAGATATAAGCATCTGAATGTAGAGTTCCAAAGAATAGCAAGAAGAGATAAGAAAGCCTTCCTCAGTGATCAATGCAAAGAAATAGAGGAAAACAACAGAATGGGAAAGACTAGAGATCTCTTCAAGAAAATTAGAGATACCAAGGGAACATTTCATGCAAAGATGGGCTCGATAAAGGACAGAAATGGTATGGACCTAACATTACTCATTAGAGAAATGCAAATCAAAACTATAATGAGGTATGATCTCACACCAGTCAGAATGGCCATTATCAAAAAATCTGCAAACAATAAATGCAAATTAGTTTTGAGGATTAAAAAAACATAAGCAAACAAAAAATCATGAAATACTGTAAGTTTCCTACTTATGAACGAGTTGCCTCCTGAGAGCACATTTGTAAGTCCAATTTGCTTGTAAGTTCAACAATGTTAGCCTAGGTGCCCAACTAACATAATCAGCTATATAGTATTGCGTTGTCAGTCAGTCAGTTCAGTCAGTTCAGTCGCTCAGTCGTATCCGACTCTTTGTGACCACATGGGCTGCAGCACGCCAGGCCTCCCTGTCCATCACCTTGTATTGCCTTGTAATAGGTTTAATAATGCTTTTCACACAATTAACACATAAAAAACAAACACAAACAAAATATTTTAAATCTTACAGTACAGTACTTTGAAAAGTACAGTAGTACACAGTACAACAGCTGGCAGGGGAAGCTTTGCCTCTTTTAAGTTTGCATCCTAAAGGTTTGTACGTAGGGGACTTACTGTGTTTGTAAAGATGCTGTGATCTGGCTCTACAGCCCCAGTACCAACACAATGCCTGTAACATAGTGAGCAGAAGGTAAGTTCTGTGATGGAAAGCAAAAAAAATGAATGAGAAAGATTGGCCCTAGATTAACTCTAGCCAGGCTCTTGATCCTGCTCTAAACATGACATCATTCAAGAGCTTAAACAGAGTAAGATCAGATGGAAACACACGGGCCCATGAAAATCTGGGGAATAGTCTTCAAGTTATCAATTAATTTCCACATCTCTGTGTAGTTACTTATGTATTTCTCCACATAAAAGTATGGCAGGAAAGAAATCCTTATAGGATATAACATAGTCAACCTTTCACTGCTACGAGAGAAGCATAAAAAAATGTTTTGAATAAGGAGTTTCCTGTTCCTGCCCAGGCATGCTCTACAAGTATCATCCTAATAGATGACATGTTAGATCCATCAAAGTCTACAGTTTTTTAAACGTAAAACTTAACTTCCATTACACTTATTTGAATGTTCTTGTCTTGCTTCTGTTAATTACCTAGTGTTATCTCATTCTCTTCAAGGACAGAAAATGTGACATTCCTTTCTTATGGAAAATTTCAACATCAAAAAAAAAAAAAACTGGAGAGATATGGGACTTTCCTGGTGGTTCAGTAGTTAAGAATCCACCTTGCAATATAGGGGATGCAGATTTGATCCCTGGTTGGGGTACTAGGATCCCACATACGGCAGAGCAACTGAGCTGCAACTCCTGAGCCCATGCCTACAACTAGAGACTGGGTGCACTGCAATCAAAGATCTTGCATGATGCAGCAAAGATCCTGCATGCTGCAACTAAGACCAACACAGCCCAATAAATAAATAAATACTTTACAAAATGGAGAAATATGTAAGTGGTCTTCCATTTACTCACTATTCTGTTTTAACAATTATATCAATTTACTAATCTTGTTTCTTTGCATTCACTCCACCTGGAATATTAATAAAAAAAAATTTCAGATATCAGAGCATTTTATTAGTAAATACTTTAGGCTGCATCTCTAAAGAGGACTTAAAAAACAACTATAGCATCATCATTACCTTAAATAAAATTAACAATGATTTCTTAGTATCTTCAGATATCCAGACAGTGTTCAAATTCCCTGATTGTGTCAATGACTGTTTACCCAATTGCATATTTCAATCAGGTTTCCAAGAGGATCTACACACAATCCTTCTCAATCTCAGAAGTTATCAGGAAAATTCATTTTTTAAAAAAGTGAAATGTATTTAGCAAGATCGGACAAAAAATGTAGTAATATCCATATTTGGAGTAATCCTATTGGTGAAAAGGTACACAGTTATAACTTTATAGAAGGTAATTTTAAACTAGCAATTGAGATGTACATATTTGTGTACCAGATTGGTATGTTTTAATGATTCAGGTCCAATAAGCAGACTGCCATAAACAGTTGTGCTGGTTGTACAACTGGGCCATTTATAAAAGAAAGTAGTCACATTCATATGTTATTTATTCAGATTATTTTCCAGCAGACAATAGGAAAGATTTCCAGTCTTACAAAATCAATATAATGTGAACATTTATTGACAGAAGCATGGAAAAAATGATGTTTTCTAAGTTTGTACATTGTGTTATACTGGGTGGTGCTGGTCTGGCATCTGAGAACAAAGAGGATTATTCAAGAAGTGGTGGCATTATTTAAAATAGCAAAAGGCTCATGATGATGTCAAGCTCTTTATGTGTAATGACACAATTTTTTAGATGTATTGGACAAATTTTGAGGTCATGAGAACAATATGTGAGCAACTCTGCCTGGATTTAAAGACCTATTCTGTCATTTATTAATCCTGTGATCCCAAAACATATTACCCAACTACTCTCTGCTTCCTCATCTGGAAGTTTCCTCATCTGGAACCTGGAAGCCATAGTAACACAGTGGCTATCTCCTGAGATTGTTGTGAGATTCAATGAATGACTATCTGAAGAATTCAGAATATAGCCAAGAACCTGGGCCATTATAAGGGATTCATGGGCTTCTTAGATGGGCTTCCCTTGTGGCTCAGAAGGTTAAGAGTCTGCTTGCAATGCAGGAGACTTGGGTTCAGTTTCTGGGTTCGGAAGATCCCCTGGAAAAAGGAATGGCTACCCATGCCAGTATTCTTGCTGGAAGGATTCCATGGACAGAGGAGCCTGGCAGTATGCTGTTTTCATTATTATTATTATTTATATTATTATTTTCTCACAACAGTGATGAATAATTTGAAAATGTTAATATTTCTAGCCAATAGTTAGCATTCATTTTAAAAAATGCTTCTTATTTCATAGGTAAAAGACAGATTATTGTTATTAAATATGATTTTGATCAATAAGACTGATTCTAGTGTAAGTTTTTCCAGTACGTTTAATTCCTCTTCTACGGATTTTCAACGTGAGTCCCCAACCCACATACTAATGACAGTTAAATATGAAAGTACTTTTTATTTTTAAAGATTTTGTGAAAAGAATGCTTACAGGATCATGAGTGTCAGGCTAATTCACATACCAAGGGTCCTTACTAAAGAATAATTAAATAGGATATTTTCCTTCAGAAATAAAGTTTTAAAAAAGGAAATCATTTTGAAAATAAAAATATTGAACAAAGTCCAAATATAATTTACACATAACAAAGATCATAAAATTTCAGCCCTGTTCCCAGAATCAGGGGTTTATGTAAAACTCCTTTTGCAAAATGTTTATACAAATTATAAAATGAACACAAATAACTTAGAAGGTAAACTATAAATATAGCTGGTGCAATAAAAGTTTTGAAATTGTGAAATGCCAAAGGCTAAAGTTTATTACACAATTCATGATCGATTTTTAGTCCATGTGCGGGATTGCAGACTCCAAAATTTCATTTTAAGGCTTAACTGTTGGCCCAGCCACCTGGGAGAAAGAGTTCCTAGGAGAATCTGCAAAAGTTCAAGTTCAGAGCTCTTCAAACTCATGCTCTCTGATTCTCATTGTTCTCTCCTATTTTTCAAGGACATGTGGACATCGGGGTTTCCCCCAACCCATCACTGGAATGATGGATTCATGCTGGGAATTTTCCAACTGGAAGGGGTTTAGCAGTGTAAATGCCACCCCCCTCCCCCAGTGTAGTTTCTGAGTTTCCCCTGAGCCAGTGCCTTCTTCCCCTTGGGGAAGGTGACAAGATGGAGGGCTTTGACCTCACAGCTTGAGGCTAACAGCTAGGGGCTGTTGTACCCCAAGTGGGGATTCCTTTAGTAAGGAAGGATGGACTAGGATGCTGAAAGGACCAGGTTGAAGGGTTAGCACTGCAGGGAAAGTCATCATAGACAGATAGACTCTGAACCCCTCATCCCTGCCTTGGTTTATAGGTAGATTCCTGGGAAAATAAGATGAGGTCCACCTGCAAATCCAGGAGACGGGCATAGGGTTCTGATGCCGATCCAACCTCTGCACCTGACACCAAATTAAATCTCAGAGACAGAGTTTTGGGTGAAATAGAAAAGAATAGCTTTATTGCTTTGCTAGGCAAGGGGGCCACAGTGGACTAATGCCCTCAAAACTGTGTGTTCCCACCTGGAGGAGAAAATAAGTTTTATAGTAATGTTTCAAAGAGGAGGGTGTGATCAGCTTGTGGACTTTCTTCTGATTGGTTGGTGATGAGGTAAGTGGGAGTCAGCATCATCAACCTTCTGGTTCCAGCCAGTCTGGGGTCTACATGCTGATGGGCAGCATACAGCTAACTTCTCCCACCTGGTGGGGGGTTTCATTTCAGTATCTGCAAAACAGCTCAAAGATACTGTTCTGTGTATCCCCTGAGGGGGAACCAGGACCCTGACCCAAGGCTGCACTATTGTTTCTTGATTGCTCCTGCCTTGTCTCTGCATCCCCTCTCTTCCCTGATTAGAAGCTGTCTGAACCTGCCCTTTGGAACTAAGGGAAGGTCTTGGAGGCTGAATGAAGCCTATTTTCTGTAGTCAAGAAATGGGGGACACAGAAAGGATTTTGTGCCCAGGAGCCCCATGGGGTCCTACTCGGTATCAGTTCAAGGTCGGGGTGAGAAAAACAGTATACACACAGAAAGCAACAGGGGCAAAGACTTGAGAAGTGATTGTGTATTTCATCCATCATGAATCCAGGGGAGACAGAAGATGAGGCCATTTCCCAAGTGTCAGGATTCTTGCAGGAATGCAGGAACCCATCTGGGAGGACCCCAGAGTTTTTCTTTTTGCACAAGTTGCCAGGAGTATGCAGCTCTTTGAATAAAAATCTGGCTCCAGAGATGCCATTGAGTAAGCAAACAGGATGTTTCAAAGCACAGATGATTCTAGTGGAATATGGTTTAGAAATCCAGAAAGATCTGGAGGGTTTGCTAATTTGATAATGAGTATTTTATGTTATTTCTCCTTTTTCATAAATTTGCCATTGAAGCAATCTGTTTGGATTTTGTGTGTGTGGCCATTTTCTATTTTCAGTTCTTTCTAGTCAACATTATTCTTATTTTTGGTGAAGCATTTCTTTCTTGATACTCTTGTAGCTGTAACTAAAAAGTATGGACATTTCCAGGGAGTTTTATTAATTCTTTCAGGCACTTAAGGGAATATTTGTGTCATCATCCAGTCAGCTACACTGAAGGGTTAAAGTTTCTCCAAAGATGAAGCATATATTTTTTATTAAACTGTCAACTTATAAAATATCCAGAACTTCAAAGTTGAGAGTTATGTTTTATTTGGTGGGAATTTTTAGGATTTCAGGTCTGGGAGGCAGCATCTCAAGTAAATCTGAGAGAACTGCTTTGAGGAGGGAGAAGAGGAGCCAGGTTATATAGAAGTTTTGCCACAAAGGGCAGGTAGTCTGAATACCAAAAGATTATTGTTAATTAAAGGAAATCAGGAAACCTTAACTTCCTCAAGTCAAGGAATTTACTGCTTTTCTATGTATAGCAAGATGAGAGAGTCTGGGCTCACTGACATCATTCCTCTTATATGCATCTCAGCTATCTTGGGCCAGTATCGTGTGTTTTCTCATACGTCCTGAACTTCCTTGAGGCTCACCATAGGGAGTGGCTGCAGTCCTGATGGCTGCTAGATCACAGATATTCTTCTCCTTCCTGAGTGCCCTTAGGACTCACAAACTCGCATTGGAGGGCTGCAGTCACTGATGGTTGTGCCATCCTTGTTCACTGATATAGCAGGAGATACCCCATTTCTCAGAACAATAAAACAAACAAAAGTCTAATGACAAGATTTCTTTTAGATGTGACTGGAGCTTCAATTAAAGGACAGTATCAAATGAGTGCATATAATAGAAATCTTTAATCATCCACAGATCATGTGGCCTCTGGACCACACCTCAGGATGGGGCTGCTTACCAAGGGAACCAACCAAAATTAGAGGGTTGGAAATTTCTGACCTCTGATTTCTTGGAGGGTAGGTCATGTTGGGGGGTGAGGGGATGGGTGGAGTGGCAGGCTTGAGAAGGAATCAACAGCAAATGGCCAAGGATTTACTCAATCATGCCTGTGTAATAAAGCCTCCATAAAAACTCAAAAGGAGGAATTTGGTAGAACTTCCTGGTTGGTGAACATGTGGTGATAAGGACATGTTGATAAGGACATGTCATAAATGTTTACTGCCATAGAAACATGTCCCAAATGCTAGTAGATTTAGCTCACCTACTCTTACTAGCAAACCTATGGATAAGTCACCATCACTGTGTCTGTTTATAGATGGAGAAACAAAGGCACCAAGAGATGAAGAACATGCCCAGCCCAGCAACTGCAACCCTTAGAACATACCTGATAAAATTGAAAATATATATTCACACAAAAACATATACTGGAATGTTCACAGCAGCATTATTCATCAGAGCCCAAAGTGAAAAAAACCCGATGTCCATCTACTGATGAATGGAGAAATAGCCACGTGGACCAATATATTGGTCCACTGGAATATTATTCAGCCATGACATCAATGAAGTTCTGGGGCTTCCCTGGTGGTCCAGTGGCTAAGACTCCGCTCTCCCAATGCAGGGGATCCAGATTCCATATCTGGTCAGGAAACTAAATTCCACATGCCACAAATAAGAGTTCACATTCCCCAACTAAAGATCCTACATGCCGTAACAAAGACCTGGAACAGCCAATAAATAAATATTTTTTAAAATAAAGTTCTGATATATGCTGTTTTGTTGTTTGTTGTTTAGTCACTAAGTCATGTCTGACTCTTTTGTGACCCCATGGACTATTGCCTGCCAGGCTCCTCTGTCCATGGGATTCTCCAGGCAAGAGTACTGGAGTGGGTTGCCATTTTCTTCTCCAGTTGATCTTACTGATCCAGGGATTGAACCCTCATCTTCTGCACTGGCAGGTGGATTCTTTACAGAATGAGCCACCAAGGAAGCCTCTGACACATGCTCCACCATGATGAACCTTGAAAATATGCTAAATGGAAGAATCCAGACACAAAAGGAAAGTATTGTCTTATTCCACTTATACAAAGTCTCCAGCATAACCAAGTCCATAGAGACAGGAGGTAGATTAATAGTTGCAAGCTGAAGGTGGGGTGGGGGTGGGGGTGTGGAGCGACTGCTGCTGGGTACAGGGTTTCTTTGGGAAGCTCTGAAAATGATTATCAACCACCATTATTGTGATTAATGATGATGATTACCTGACTCTGAATATACTAAAAAACCCATTAAACTGTGTACTTTTAGAGGGCACTGTTTTTGGTATTTGATTTATATCTCAATGAAGCTGCTACTACAAAAAGAAAATAGGGTTTCTCTGGTGGCTCAGTGATAAAGAATTCACCTGCCAATGCAGGAGACGAGGGTTTGATCCCTTGTCCAGGAAGAACCCACATGCTTCGGAGCAACTAAGTCCATGCACCTCAACTATTGAGCCTGTACCTTGGAGTTCATGCTTCACAACAAGCGAAGCCACTGAAATGAGAAGCCCATGCACCACAATTAGGATAGCCCGCATGCACCTTAACTAGAGAAAAGCCCACACAGCAACGAAGACCCAGCATTGCCAATAATAAGTTAATAAATAAAATTACTTTAAAAAGAAAGAGAAACAAATAGTCCAAAGTCACAAGCAGAAGTGACAGGTCTTGGATTTGAAACAAATTGGGCTGTTGAGTGTGTGCTCTTGGTTTCTCTTCTGTGGACCATTTATTCTTTCCAATAGTTGAAGAGAGACATGATTCTTCACTCTATAGAGGAAACTAATCCCCCTACTCTGAAGATTAAAACCACTGTAATCTATGGATGTCTTCAAAATTAATTTCAGCCAGTGCAGCTGTTTGGAGACCCATGGAGGATTGTGTTTGTGCTGACATCATTTATTATTAGCATCTGGGAGCTGATTTTATGGTTTCCTACATAAACAGGTGTGATAAACTCTAATTAGGAAACAAATTACAGTTGACCCTTGAACAACAACAGAGACTTCGGTGCACTGGCTCTCCATGCAGTTGAAAATTTGCTTTTAATTTTTGACTCCTCGAGATCTTAAGTACTAACAGCCTACTGTTGCCTGGAAGACTTAAGGATAGCATAAAGAATTGATGAACACATATTATGTATACTATATCTTAATATATTATATATTGTATTCTTATAAGAAAGAAAGCTAGAAATTATTAGAGAAATGTGAATCAAAACTGCAATGAGGTACCACCTCACACTGATCAGAATGGCCATCATCAAAAAGCCTATGAATAACAAATGATGGAGAGAGTGTGGAGAAAAGGGAACCCTCCTACACTGTTGGTGGGAATGCAAATTGGTACAGCCACTATGGAAAACAGTATAGAGATTCCTCAGAAAACTGAAAATAGAACTACCATATGAGCTGGCAATTCTGGGCATATATCCAAACAAAATTCTAATTCAAAAAGATACGTGCACCCCTATGTTCATAGCAGCACTCTTCACAATAGCGAAGGCGTGGAAACCACCTAAATGTCCACCAGCAGATGAGTGGATAAAGAAGGTGCAGCACATATATATACTGCAATACTATTCGGCCACGACAAAGAACAAAATATGCCACTTGCAGCAACATGGAGGCAATTAGAGATTATCATACTAAATGAAGTAAGTCAGAGCAAGACAAATACCATATGATATCACTTATATATAGAATCTAAAATATGACACATTTATCTATGAAACAGAAAAGACTCACAGACAGAGAGAACAGACTTGTGGTTGCCAAGGGGGAGAAGGGTTGGAGGAGGGACGGAATGGAAGGTCGGGATTGACAGCTATTAGCTATTGTTCCTAGAATGGATAAACAACAAAGTCCTAGTGTATAACACAGGGAACGACATTGCAACTGGGTCAGAGGAACTGGAAACTCTTCCTGGATCTTCCATCAAAATGTCTTTGATTTGGGGCAAATGAACTTTCCATAACCTCAGATTTGTCATTGGTAAATCTGGATTATTAATAGTATCCAGTTGTAACTGGTTACTGAAAACAATGGTTTCAAATGATCATTTATTATCTGTCTTGGGTCTGGGAATTTCCTACAGATTCTCAGGCATTGGTGTCCTATGGCTGCTATTTGATGGTGGCTAAGGCTGCCACCATCTGAAGGTACTACCAGGCTGGGTGGCCACAGTGGCACAGACATGGCGGTGATGTTGACCCTTGCATTGACTCATGCTTCGTTCCTAATGCTAAAGATAGAAGTGTTTGATCTGGGGACATGTTAACTTCTTGTGGCCTCAGTCACCTCATTGGTAAAGTTAGTAAAAGTACTGAGTTGATAGGTAGTAAGAGCGACAAGTCAGTAGTTGCTTTGTCAATTACCTGCTAATATTTTGTGGATACTGATGAGGGGCTATGGAAAGGACCCTTCCCTGAGCCTCATGCTTGAAGCTGAGCAACACATTGTGGTCATGATAGAGCTTTTATGGGGGACACACGTGTGGCTTTGTAAGGAGTAGCTGACCCATTGTTGCTGTTCCTTTGCTTTTATAAAGGAAGGTTAATACAAAAGGCATACCTGGCAGCGAAGCCACCATGGGCTGGAATTTACTGAAGATATAGTAATTCTATTAGTGTTCCAAAATTCGCCTATTGAAGAGGAAATAAAAGAAAAGGCAGATTTATCCTTCTGTGCCTCACGCTGCCCTTGAGGTATACATCTTTTGCAAGCTGCAGGTGTTTTCTCTAACTGAAACATTTCAATGCATCCCCTTTATATCTGGAATAGTTGAATTAATGCAGGTGCTCAGGGCAGGCAGGGGCCAGGCTGCATGGCATGAGTCCCAGCCTCTTCGAATGGGTGTCACTCTATACAAACATCACGTCATTGGTTGAATGTCAAGTGTATTAACATGTCAGACCTGAGCACAGTTGCCTTGGAGCATCGTACTGTTCAGAGAATGCTGGAGAATGGAATGTCATTCTAGTTCAGCATCTTGCTTACAATTAAAATAGAAGGGTTTGCATCCTTCCTAGCCATAGAATTATCTTTCAACAGCTTTAAAGCCCTAACAGTACAACGATGTCTTGTCTGGGCCTTGTCTACAGAATTCTTGAAGCAGACCAGCTTCAGATAACAGATGTATTTAGCCAGATTCATATGTACATGACCAAGCAGTGATGAATAGCTCTTTAGTGGAGCATGAAATGACTTCAATCTTAAAGCTCAGTGTAGATATGAAGTCTTACCTGCCTGGCCCTGCCTGGGCTCCGTCCTGCAAACTGTATTTGGAGAAGTCCCAGGGGTCAGAAACTGAGAAGAGGTAGGATCCCGCCCCCCTCCACATTACATATAACTTGCTCTTTAACTTTTCCTTTGGAGTGTGGACTACAGATGGAATGAAATAATTATTTGTACAATTACTTTTCCTCTTCAAAGTCACAGTCTTCCATACAATACTAGTTGGAAAGGTGAATTCAATGAAAGAAGCAGTCAATAGGAAACTATTGTGTGTACCCCCAGCTAAACAGAACAGTGAGGGACTTCACTGGTGGTCTAGTGGTTAAGACTCTGAGCTTCCAATGCAAGAGATGTAGGTTTGATCAATAGTCAGGGAACTAAGATCCCACAAGCTATGTAGTCAAAAAATAAGAGAGAGAGAGAATAGCCAGCACTCATGTCTACTAGCCATCTCCATGCAAGAAATGGGCCCCTAATTAATTCCTCTTTCATACTTCAATGGGAAAAAAAAGAGATGCTATTTTAACAGGTAACATTCTGGTATTTAAATGTTGGTGATTAATTTAATCAAAGAATACACAACGTGGTAGGCAATTGCCCTGTTCTGTCAAACTTTGCAGAAGATGAATGCCTGTCTTACTATTTGTCTTCTAGGTCAAAAGAGGAAAGAGCCACCGCAGCCCCAGACGTTAGCCAGATCACAGAAAAGAGGTTCAACCTGCATGTATTCAGTGGGTGAATCTGACAAATTACAAACCGCCATGCAAAGAGTTGGCATCCTTGGCCAGAGAATGCTATTTACTTTAGCCAAAAAATGTGGGAAATGTTGATTTCTAATATGGCTTGCTTATAGTTATTTCTAGGTTCCTTTGAGTTTTGTTTTCAGTTTCTTATTATGGGACAAGTGTATATGGTTTGTGGATGGAGTATCATGACAGAAAGGATAATTCAGTTTTCAAAACCCACCCAAGGGGAGAGAGTACTGTTTCAGAGTTCTTTGCCAATCTTTGCCATTTCAAGGTTAGAGAAAAAGCATAGTGGACTTATTTGGGTTCCCATTCATCAGAAATTTACTAAGAAGTTTTTGAAAGAACCTTCCACTTATGCTCCCTCACGGATGAATGTAGCAGGAATCAAGAGCAGCATACAAATGATATTGAAGGAGCAAGAATGTCATTGACATCATTAGTGTAAATGTCAGTGCTTTCGTCCTGTGGCATGTCATTTATTTTTTGGAAAAGGAGATCAGAGGAATGGTAAACACACACACACACACTCACACACACACCCGAAGCCCAGCAATGGGGCTATGATGTGAATCCATCAATGACACACTCCCTAAGAGGTTCTCCAGGAAGACACAGAGGATGGCTGCCCTCTCTGGCCATTGCCACCCCTCTCCCACTCTCAGCCCAAACCCAGACCTGGTTTTGCAAAGGGACTGCTTTACTAGCCTTCTCCCATGTCACCATCTCTCTGTCTCCTGTGAATTCCATGCCAACACAGACAAATGGTCCAGCCCGCTCATCTTAGCATCTTCTGTATCATTTGCCAACCCAGAAGTGTTTTTTGAACCTATAACCTGATGTGGTGGCATCACCCTTACTCTGTCACTCTTATCCTTCCACTGCTGTGCTTTTTTAAAAAATATATATTTATTTTACTTTTTTTATTTTGGCTGCTGCGGGTCTTAGTTGTGGCACTTGGAATCTTCAGTCTTCACTGTGGCGTGCAGCATCTTTATTTGCAGCACGTGGGATCTAGTTTCCTGACCAGGGATGGAACCCAGACCCCCTGCATTGGGAACACAGAGTCTCAACCACTGGAAGTCCTTCCACTGCTATGGTTTCAGGTTTCTTGTCACTATGGCTCTGACCCTTCAGAGGCTCCTGAGTGAAAACTGGAGCTGGTGGTGGTGGACTCCAGGGAGTAAACCACAGAAGATGCTTCTTCCTTTCTTTCTCCATCCCTCCCTCGCTCTCAGAGAGCATTCAGTTCCTGACACCTGACTGCACCTTGCTGGCTCTGCAACCTTGGGCTGGCCTCTCTGAACTTCCACTTCCACACCAAATCATGGGGACCGTCCCGTCCACCTTGAAGTGTGGCTGGGAGTTTATAAAGATGATCAGAAAGGATGACCACACATTCAACTGTTAAAGGAATATTTACTGATGGTTGACTGTACAAGGTGTGGGGGGAGTGAAATACAGTTTTTTTTCCCCCTATTCCACTTGTTTGAGGAACACCTTCATGATTTGGGGATCTCTGACCCCTAGTTTGTGGGGAGACCATTGGGTTCAATTCAATTCAGTTCAGTTTGACTGTTTAGAGCATCTCCATCTTTGGCTGCAAAGAATATAATCAATCTGATTTCGGTATTGACCATCTGGTGACGTCCGGGTGTAGAGTCTTCTCTTGTGTTGTTGGAAGAGAGTGTTTCCACTGGGTGCATTCTCCTGGAAAAACTCTATTAGCCTTTTCCCTGCTTCATTCTGTACTCCAAGGCCAAATTTGCCTGTTACTCCTGGTGTTTCTTGACTTCCTACTTTTGCATTCCTGTCCCCTATGATGAAAAAGACATCTGTTTTGGGGTGTTAGTTCTAGAAGGTCTTGTAGGTCTTCACAGAACCATTCAACTTCAGCTTCATCAGCATTACTGCTTGGGGCACAGACTTGGATTACTGTGATATTGAATGGTTTACCTGCATTGCATGGTGGATTCTTAACCACTGGACCACCAGGGATGTCCTTATATTCTTTCCTAAAAGGAGCTTAGGCTTAAATTACACCATCAACATGTCCTGACATGGTCAAAATAATTCGGTTGTATTTCGACTCATTCATATATGACAAAGAAAGGGTTAAAATATTTGGGGATTTGTTCCTTCTTTTTTTTAGTTTAATTTTATTTTATTTTTAAACTTTATAATATTGTATTAGTTTTGCCAAACATCGAAATGAATCCGCCACAGGTATACATGTGCTCCCCATCCTGAACCCTCCTCCCTCCCCATACCATCCCTCTGGGTCGTCCCAGTGCACCAGCCCCAAGCATCTAGTATCGTGCATCGAACCTGGACTGGCAACTTGTTTCATTCATGATATTATACATGTTTCAATGC
>NW_011494732.1:3294365-3297367 GCF_000754665.1 Bison bison bison | reverse complement strand
GAGTTTATTTTTGTGTATGGTGTTAGAAAGCGTTCTAGTTTCATTCTTTACAAGTGGTTGACCAGATTTCCCAGCACCACTTGTTAAAGAGATTGTCTTTAATCCATTGTATATTCTTGCCTCCTTGTCAAAGATAAGGTGTCCATATGTGCATGGATTTATCTCTGGACTTTCTATTTTGTTTCATTGATCTATATTTCTGTCTTTGTGCCAGTACCGTATTGTCTTGATAACTGTGGCTTTGTAGTAGAGCCTGAAGTCAGGTAGGTTGATTCCTCCAGTTCCATTCTTCTTTCTCAAGATAGCTTTGGCTATTCGAGGTTTTTTGTATTTCCATACAAATTGTGAAATTATTTGTTCTAGCTCTGTGAAGAATACCATTGGTAGCTTGATAGGGATTGCATTGAATCTATAAATTGCTTTGGGTAGTATACTCATTTTCACTATATTGATTCTTCCAATCCATGAACATGGTTTATTTCTCCATCTATTAGTGTCCTCTTTGATTTCTTTCACTAGTGTTAGGTTATTTATTTGACTTTTTTCTTGTTTCTGGATGTATGCCTGTATTGCTATGAACTTTCCCCTTAGGACTGCTTTTACCATGTCCCACAGGTTTTGGGTTGTTGTGTTTTCATTTTCATTTGTTTCTATGCAAATTTTGATTTCTTTTTTTATTTCATCTGTGCTTTGTTGGTTATTCAGCAGCATGTTGTTCAGCCTCCATATGTTGGAATTTTTAATAGTTTTCTCCTGTAATTGAGATCTAATCTTACTGCATTGTGGTCAGAAAAGATGCTTGGAATGATTTCAATTTTTTTGAATTTACCAAGGCTAGATTAATGGCCCAGGATGTGATCTATCCTGGAGAAGTTTCCATGTTCACTTGAGAAAAAGGTGAAATTCATTGTTTTGGGATGAAATGTCCTATAGATATCAATTAGGTCTAACTGGTCTATTGTATCGTTTAAAGTTTGTGTTTCCTTGTTAATTTTCTGTTTAGTTGATCTATCCATAGGTGTGAGTGGGGTATTAAAGTCTCCCACTATTATTGTGTTATTGTTAATTTCTCCTTTCATACTTGTTAGCATTTGTCTTACGTACTGTGGTGCTCCCGTGTTGGGTGCATATATATTTATAATTGTTATATCTTCTTCTTGGATTGATCCTTTGATCATTATGTAGTGACCATCTTTGCCTCTTTTCACAGCCTTTGTTTTAAAGTCTATTTTATCTGATATGAGTATTGCTACTCCTGCTTTCTTTTGGTCCTTATTTGCATGGAAAATCTTTTTCCAGCCCTTCACTTTCAGTCTGTATGTGTCCCCTGTTTTGAGGTGGGTCTCTTGTAGACAACATATGTAGGGGTCTTGTTTTTTTATCCATTCAGCCAGTCTTTGTCTTTTGGTTGGGGCATTCAACCCATTTACGTTTAAGGTAATTACTGATAAGTATGATCCCGTTGCCATTTACTTTATTGTTTTGGGTTCGAATTCATACACCTTTTTTGTGTTTACTGTCTAGAGAATATCCTTTAGTATTTGTTGGAGAGCTGGTTTGGTGGTGCAGAATTCTCTCAGCTTTTGCTTGTCTGAAAAGCTTTTGATTTCTCCTTCATTTTGAATGAGATCCTTGCTGGGTACAATAATCTGGGCTGTAGGTTATTTTCTTTCATCATTTTAAGTATGTCTTGCCATTCCCTCCTGGCTTGAAGAGTTTCTATTGAAAGATCAGCTGTTATCCTTATGGGAATTCCCTTGTGTGTTATTTGTTGTTTTTCCCTTGCTGCTTTTAATATTTGTTCTTTGTGTTTGATCTTTGTTAATTTGATTAATATGTGTCTTGGGGTGTTTCGCCTTGGGTTTATCCTGTTTGGGACTCTCTGGGTTTCTTGGACTTGGGTGATTATTTCCTTCCCCATTTTAGGGAAGTTTTCAACTATTATCTCCTCAAGTATTTTCTCATGGTCTTTCTTTTTGTCTTCTTCTTCTGGGACCCCTATGATTTGAATGTTGTAGCATTTAATATTGTCCTGGAGGTCTCTGAGATTGTCCTCATTTCTTTTAATTCGTTTTTCTTTTACCCTCTCTGATTCATTTATTTCTACCATTCTGTCTTCTAATTCACTAATCCTATCTTCTGCCTCTGTTATTCTACTATTTGTTGCCTCCAGAGTGTTTTTGATCTCATTTATTGCATTATTCATTATTGATTGATTCTTTCTTATTTCTTCTAGGTCCTTGTTAAACCTTTCTTGCATCTTCTCAATCCTTGTCTCCAGGCTATTTATCTATGATTCCATTTTAGTTTCAAGATTTTGGATCAATTTCACTATCATTATTCGGAATTCTTTAACAGGTAGATTCCCTATCTCTTCCTCTTTTGTTTGGTTTGGTGGGCTTTTATCCTGTTCCTTTATCTGCTGGGTATTCCTCTGTCTCTTCATCTTGTTTAAATTGCTGAGTTCGGGGTGTCCTTTCTGTATTCTGGCAGTTTGTGGAGTTCTCTTTATTGTGGCATTTCCTCGCTGTGTGTGGGTTTGTACAGGTGGCTTGTCAAGGTTTCTTGGTTAGGGAAGCTTGTATTGGTGTTCTGGTGGGTGGAGCTGGATTTCTTCTCTTTGGAGTGCAATGAAGTGTCCAGTAATGAGTTATGAGATGTCTATGGTTTTGGGGTGACTTTGGGCAGCCTGTATCTTGGAGCTCAGGGCTGTGTTCCTTTGTTGCTGGAGAATTTGCTTGGTATGTCTTGCCCTGGAACTTGTTGGCCCTTGTGTGGTGCTTGGTTTCAGTGTAGGTATGGAGGCGTTTGATGAGCTCCTGTCAATTAATGTTCCTTGGAGTCAGGAGTTCCCTGGAGTCAGGGTTTGGTTTTAAGCCTCCTGCTTCCAGTTATTGGTTTTATTTTTACAGTAGTTTCAAAACTTCTCCTTCTATACAGCACCATTGATAAAACATCTACGTTAAAGATGAAAAGTTTCTCTACCGTGAGGGTCACCCAGA
>NW_011494732.1:3293675-3294265 GCF_000754665.1 Bison bison bison | reverse complement strand
TTACATGGAGAAGAGAAGAGGGAGGAGGGAGTTAGAGGTGACCTGAATGAGATGAGGTGGAATCAATAGAGGAGAGAGTGGGCTAGCCAGTAATCACTTCCTTATGTGCACTCCACAACTGGACCACTCAGAGATGTTCATGGATTTATACAGAGAAGAGAAGAAGGAGGAAGGAGACAGAGGTGGCCAGGAGGATAAAAGGGGGGAATGAAAAGGAGAGAGACAGATCCAGCCAGTAATCAGTTCCTTAAGTGTTCTCCACCGCCTGGAACACACAGAAATTCACAGAGTTGGGTAGAGTAGAGAGGAGTTAGGGAGGAGACACAGGCGACTTGGTGGAGAAAAAGGAGAGTACAAAGGGAGAGAGAGTAGTCAAGCCAGTAATCTCGCTCCCTAGTGAAAAATGGGTCCTGAAGATTGGGTTCTTAAAGGTACAAAATTGGTAACAAATACATAAAAGCAAAAATTAAAGATCTAGAGTAGAGTTTGGAATTTCAAAAATACGATGTTAAAGAAAAGAAGAAGGAAAAGAAAAAGAGAAAAAATGAACAAACAAAAACAAACAAAGGTACGCGAAAATTATAAAGAAA
>NW_011494732.1:3287745-3292142 GCF_000754665.1 Bison bison bison | reverse complement strand
TGGCTTTTCGCGTGATAGATATCCCACAGTCTGGTTTGCTAGCCCAGATTATTTCACTCAGATAGCGCTCAGGGTATTTAGGCCAGGTCCTTACTCTAAGCGATGCAGCCCGTGCCGTGCCTCCCCACCCAGCCCCTACTTGCTAATGGCATGTGCAGGCATCTGCACTGCTTCTCCGCTGGGGGAGTTACCGTAGGGCTCACAATCTGCGGGTTTTAATCGTTTATTTATTTTTCCTCCCTGTTATGTTGCCCTCTGTGCTTCCAAAGCTTCGGCAGATTCGGCAGTGAGAAGGTTTCCTGGTGTTTGGAAACTTCTCTCTTTTTAAGACTCCCTTCCTGGGACGGAACTCCGTCCCTCCCTCTTTTGTCTTTTTTTTTTGTCTTTTATATTTTTTCCTACCTCCTTTCGAAGACTTGGGCTGCTTTTCTGGGTGCCTGATGTCCTCTGCCGGCATTCAGAAGTTGTTTTGTGGAATTTACTCGGTGTTTAAATGTTCTTTTGATGAATTTGTTGGGGAGAAAGTGTTCTGCCTGTCCTACTCCTCTGCCATCTTGGCTCCTCCCCCGGATTTGTTCCTTCTAAATCAATCGGGTATCAAAAAGGCAATTCTCAAAAGAAGAGATTAAAAAGTGCTTAATAAGCACATGAATAAAAGTTCATCATTGACCAAAGAATCAATAAAAATATATGAAAGAATAATGAAAAGTTTTTATTTTCAGTAGTGGAAAGTTAGGTAATTCTAGGATCATTCTAAGGTAATGAACCTTCCCCGCGAGGACCACAAAAAGAATGAATGCAAATAACAACCAATGGTTTATTAATAAAGAATTCTCAGGCTAGGATCTAGAGTTTTATAGAGATCTGGGGTGGCAGTCTATGATTCTGAGAGCTTCTCACCTCTCTGGAGTCCAGTTTCAGAGGAATTATTGGATATACTGGGGCCTGAGAAGCTTGTTTCACAGCTGGGTGATGAGGAGGAAGAGGAATCAGGTTTGGGATTGACTGGACGGGGGCTTGATGGTTCCCTCCACACTGTACTTAGGTCAAGAGGGCAGCACCCTAGGAGAAAATGTGCCCCAGAGCAAGCTTTTCCTTGTCAGTGATGGCATCTCAAGCCCAGTCCCCTTTCATCAACTCTTCCTTTTCCTAGATAGACAGTGTCAAGAAGAAACCGATCTAGACTTAGGCAAGGAGAGACTTTATGCAAAATGATTATGAAATAGGGCAGAGGGACCACTGTAATAGGGGAAAAAAACTATTGTAATAGGGAGAACATTCCAATCTGAGATCAGCAAGCCTCTCAAAGTGCAGGCAGAAAAGGGGCTTTTCTTTCATGGGGCAAGTCTACAAGGCTAGGAAGAATCTGGTTTCAGAAGTGAAATAAGCCCAGATTATTGATCAGACAAGGATTGATCAGACAATCGATCAAGACTACGTTTCAAAGGGAAAAAAAAAAAGAAATGGTGATCACCCTCTCAAGAACCAGAGGAGAATAGAAACAGCAATGAGCATGTTGTAATGCTTTATAATTTACAAACCGATGTCATATATTAAATCAGTTTTGAATTTCGTAATGAGAGTGTTTCAGTTAAATATTTAGAAATGTTTATAAATGAAGAAATTGAACCATGGAGAGTTTTTCTGACTAACGCTAAGACTCACGTAATTTGGAAATATTGAGGTAAAATTAGCATAACATAAAATTAACCATTTTAAAGGGGATAATTCAGTGGCATTAAACACATTCATGAGGATGTGCAATCATCACCTTTATTGGGTCTTTTTAAAAATTAATTAATTTTTGGCTGTGTTGGATCTTCATTGCTGCATTCTTTTTTCTCTAGTTGGGACAAGAGGGGGCTACTCTCTAGTTGCAGTGGTTGGGCTTCTCATTGTGGTGGCTTCTCTTGTTGCAGAGCACAGGCTCTAGAGCTCAGGCTCAGTAGATGTGGTGCACGGGCTTAGTTGGATCAAACCCATGTCCCCTGCATTGGCAGGCAGATTCTTATCCACTGTACCACCAGGGAAGTCCTTCTATTGAGTTCTGAAATGTTCTCACTAGCCCCTAAGAAAGCCCTGTACATATCAAACGGTCATTTCCTAACTCTTCTCCCATTTCTGTAAACCAACAGACTGCTTTCTGTCTCAATGTGGCGGTGGTGGTGGTTTAAGTTGCTAAGTCGTGTCCAACTCTTACGACCCTGTGGACTGTAGCCCGCCACACTCCTCTGTCCATGGTATTTCCCAGGCAAGAATACTGGAGTGGGTTGCCATTTCCTTCTCCAGGGGCTCTTCCTGACCCAAGATTTGAACCCACGTCCCCTGCATTGCACCACATATAGATTCTCATCTGACAGCATCCATCACCAGGGGGCGCTAAAGGTAAAGAACCCACTGCCAATGCAAAAGACACAAGAAACGCAGGTTCCATCCCTAAGTCAGGAAGATCCCCTGGAGGAAGAAATGGCAACCCACTCCAGTGTTCTTGACTGAAGAATCCCTTGGACAGAGGAGGCTGATGGGCTACAGTTCCAGGGATTGCAAAGAGTCAGATATGATTGAGGTGATTTAGCACTCACTCTCTCCTGCTTTGTAGGCAGATTCTCTACCGACTGAGCTATGGGGGAATCTGTCTCAAAGGGTTTGCCTATTCTGGGCTTTTCCTATAAATGGAATCATACAATATGTGGTCTTTTGTATCTGAATTCTTTCAGATCGTGTTCAGAAACAGAACCGTGTTTCTGAGCTTTACCCATGTTGTAGCAGGTGTAAATGCTTCATTCCTTTTTTTCTTTTCTTTTTTTTTTTTTGGCTTTCCCACACAGCTTGCAGGACCTTAATTCCCTGATCAAGGATTGAGCCCAGGACCCGGGCAGTAAAATTGGAGTCCTAACCACTGGACCTCCAGGGAACTCCCAGTGTGCATTCCTTTCAGTGGCTGAATAATATTCCATTTTATGAATATAACCCATTTTGTTTATCCATTCAACCTTTGATGGACATTTGGTTTGCTTCCATCTTTTGGCCACTGTGGAGAAGTACTACCATGACTTATTGTGTAATTTTATTTTTAAAAAATATTTCGTTATTTGGCTCTATCTGGGCTTCTTTGCAGCCTTTGGGATCTTTAGTTGGGGCATGTGGGATCTAGTTCCCTACCAGGGATTAACGCTGGGACCCCTATATTGGGAGCATGGAGTCTTAGCCACTGGACCACCAGTTTATACTGTGATTTTAACCTATGTCTTTTTAGAAAATTTATGGAGATGATTTGACAACTCAGCATCAGAGCATAAGATCTAGAATTTACTCTTCTCCTTCTTTGATTCAGCAATATGCTTGGAGTGCTTCAGTTCAGTTCAGTTCAGTTCAGTCACTCAGTCGTGTCTGACTCTTTGTGACCCCATGAATCGCAGCACGCCAGGCCTCCCTGTCCATCACCAACTCCCAGAGTTCGCTCAGACTCATGTCCATCGAGTCAGTGATACCATCCAGCCATCTCATCCTCTGTCGTCCCCTTCTCCTCCTGCCCCCAATCCCTCCCAGCATCAGAGTCTTTTCCAATGAGTCAACTCTTCGCATGAAGTGGCCAAAGTACTGGAGTTTCAGCTTCAGCATCATTCCCTCCAAAGAAATCCCAGGGCTGATTTCCTTCAGAATGGACTAGTTGGATCTCTTTGCAGTCCAAGGGACTCTCAAGAGTCTTCTCCAACACCACAGTTCAAAAGCATCAATTCTTTGGCGCTCAGCCTTCTTCACAGTCCAACTCTCACATCCATACTTGACCACAGGAAAAACCATAGCCTTGACTAGATGGACCTTTGTTGGCAAAGTAATGTCTCTGCTTTTGAATATGCTATCTATGTTGGCCAGCAAATTTGGAAAACTCAGCAGTGGCCAAAGGACTGGAAAAGGTCAGTTTTCATTCCAATCCCGAAGAAAAGCAATGCCAAAGAATGCTCAAACTACCACACAATTGCACTCATCTCACATGCTAGTAAAGTAATGCTAAAAATTCTCCAAGCCAGGCTTCAGCAATACGTGAATCGTGAAATTCCTGATGTTCAAGCTGGTTTTAGAAAAGGCAGAGGAACCAGAGATCAAATTGCCAACATCCGCTGGATCATGGAAAAAGCAAGAGAGTTCCAGAAAAACATCTACTTCTGCTTTATTGACTATGCCAAAGCCTTTGACTGTGTGGATCACAATAAACTGTGGAAAAGTCTGAAAGAGATGGGAATACCAGACCACCTGACCTGCCTCTTGAGAAACCTATATGCAGGTCAGGAAGCAACAGTTAGAACTGGACATGGAACAACAGACTGGTTCCAAATAGGAAAAGGACTACGTCAAGGCTGTATATTGTCACCCTGCTTATTTAACTTATATGCAGA
>NW_011494732.1:3277725-3287260 GCF_000754665.1 Bison bison bison | reverse complement strand
TTGAACTGTGGTGTTGGAGAAGACTCTTGAGAGTCCCCTGGACTGCAAGGAGGTCCAACCAGTCCATTCTGAAGGAGATCAGCCCTGGGATTTCTTTGGAAGGAATGATGCTAAAGCAGAAACTCCAATACTTTGGCCACCTCATGGGAAGAGTTGACTCATTGGAAAAGTCTCTGATGCTGGGAGGGGTTGGGGGCAGGAGGAGAAGGGGACGACAGAGGATGAGATGGCTGGATGACATCACTGACTCGATGGACATGAGTCTGAGTGAACTCCGGGAGTTGGTGATGGACAGGGAGGCCTGACGTGCTGCGATTCATGGGGTCGCAAAGAGTCGGACACGACTGAGTGACTGAATTGAACTGAACTGAACTGATGTTGGTGATAACTTTCCTTCCAAGGAGTAAGAGTCTTTGAATTTCATGGCTGTAGTCATCATCTGCAGTGATTTTGGAGCCCCAAACAATAAAGTCTGACACTGTTTCCACTGTTTCCCCATCTAGTGGGGAGCAAATTCTGTTCTAGTCAAGGGGACACAGCAGTGAACTACACAACTCCCATGTCTAGGGGCACCGTCTAGTGACTTAGGCAGTAAACATAGTTGGTCCACAGAGACATACCACCCGATGCTAAGGGCTGGGAAGAAGCTGGGTAATGGGGTAAGACATGCCATGGATTGAGAATGGGTGGCCATCTCACACTGAAACTTTCAAAGAAGTTTCTCTTGCAAGATGACATTTGAGTAGATACTTTGTGGAAATGAGAGTGGGAGCATTTCAAGGGAAGAGTGCTTTAGGCGAAATTAAACCCAGATTCAAATCCTGGCTTTGCCAAATGGCAGCTGCATTGCCTTGAGCAAGTGATGGGCTCTTTAAGGTTCAGTTTTCTCTGTTGTATTGTGGGATAAAATAATACCTGTCTCATAAGGTTGTCTTCTCAATACCTTAAGGATGCTGTAAACTGCTCTGCTTTTTAGCAGTTTGTTGTTTCGATGCAGAGGCTCCCCATGGTACGTTTAAGAATCTGGCAAATGCTTTGAGAACAAAATTGGAGGGTGGCGTTTACTTCTTGGGGCTTCTTTTCTGTTCAGGATCATGGCCCCTCAAGTCCTGGCTTTTTTTTTTTTTGGCAACTGTGAATGTAATTTTTGCCTCTCCATGCGTGTGGGATTGCTAAAAGCTCTGCTGGATTCTTATGATATTTATTTCAAAATGCTCCCAAAATACACGGAACCTGATGGAACCAAAACCAATTTAGCAGCTACTTCTCCAGGCAAGGATGCGAGAAGATTGAAAAGAGTTGCCAATTTCAGGTAATCCAACACAGCAGTGGAATTCTATATATATCATCACACTTACAATATTTAACAGCTTTTATGAGAAGGATTATTTTTTTCTTTCACTCTTAAAACTTTTTCCAGATTTTACCTTAAATTGAGAAGCTGGAAAATCCATGTCTAGGTTAAGGAAAATCAGTCTCTCCTGCTCAGATAGACATTAAAGAACTCCTTTAATCTCCCGAGCCATAGAAGTTGCATGAACAAAGATGCTTGGGAATATCCACCCTGCAAAGATTTGAGGAGAGTAAAGTAAGATATAGAAAAAAAATCTGGTGGAATTATTTCCTATTACCTGCTCTTGGGTCATTTCAAATACTCACCGTCCTGCTCGACACTTTATTTTTTTTAAGATTTATTTATTTTTTTGTGGAGAAGGAAGTAGCAACCCACTCCAGTATTCTTGCCTGGAAAATCTCAGGGAAAGAGGAGCCTGTGGGACTACAGTCCATGGAATCGCAGAGTCAGACACGACTGACAACTGAGCAATTTTTTGGCTGTGTTGGGTCTTCATTGCTATGCATGGGTTTTCTCTAGTTGTGGCAAGTGGGGGTTACTCTTCCTTGAGGCGCAGGGGTTTCTCATTGTTGTGGCTTCTCTTGCTGCAGAACACAGGCTCTAGGTACACAGGCTTCCTTGGTTGCATTGTGTGGGCTCAGTAGTTGTGGCTCACGGGCTCTAGAGTGCTGGCTTAGTTGCTCTGAGGAATGTGGGATCTTCCCGGACCAGAGATTGAACCGGTGTCCCTTGTGTTGCAAGGCAGAATTTTAACCGCTGGGCCACCAGGGAAGCCTTGACACTTCTTTATTTTGATTTCTCTGTACCCATCTGCCTCTCAGTGCTGCCAACATATCTATTATCAAGTTGGTGGGGGCAATGATGGTGTTTGCAAATTGCCTCCCAAATGGCCACAGTGAATAGGAAATCACTCAGAGAGTGATGTTTGCAAGATAAAGGCTGCCCCCTGGTCTCCTGGCATGATGGATGGGTCTTGGCTGTTTTTGTGTGTGTGTGTTTGGTGGAGGGGTGAGTTTCAATGGTTCCCTTATGCAATTTTGTCATTTGGAAGAGTATGGCTGCCTCTGATAACAGATATTAAACCTTAGTGGTTTTGATATAGGACTCAAATGCCTGTCCCTCCAGTGGGGATGTCTTGTTTTACAAGCTGTCATAACCCTGAGCCCTCAATCCTCATTCCCTTGTTGTGCTGAATGTTGATGTCAACCACTATTTCATTCTCCAACAATGGGCTCTTTGCTATCCAACACCATTATGGAAGGTATTGGAACTGGTGAATTTCATGAAAGTGGCCAGCTGTGCAGTAAGGATGACTGAAATTGATGATGAGGAGGAGAAGGTGGCCAGGCCAGCAGATGGCTGGCTGGATGTGGGGGTTACCACTCAATGCTGGCCTCCATCACTTGTGAGACAGTGAACCTCTATGTTTCTCAGCCTTCTATCTGTGCAACAAAGTGCCAGTAACACCCATGGCAGATCATTGTTGGAAGTGTTTGGTGAGAAAATGCACCCAAACTTCAGTGCTTGGCCCAATCCACACCGACCTCTGTCTTCAGTAAACATGCCACGCTAGCAACAAATCTATGTCTTCTGTCATTGATCTGTTGATGCCACTTGATCAAACCAGATTTACTTGCTGTATTCCTTCTATGTACAAGGCACGTTCTAGAAGCACTAATGATTTGAGAAATACATTTCAGTATCATTAAATGTAAATAATTGTTAATGTGTTTGCTCTGGTGGGTAAGAGTTCATTAACAATCAAGAAGCCCTGAGGTTTCCAATCTCCCAAGTGGTCCCCTAGCCTTAAAACTCCAAACTCTTCACTTAAAACACAATGTGACTGCTGACCCCAGAGTTATAGAACTGAGTGGTGACCTCACTGGGTCTACGGTTCAGAATTCTTTCTGCTATTCTTGAACTTTCCTGAGCACGGAAGGCATGCGGGAAGTCCAGGGAAAGTAGACAAGGTGTCTTCCTTTCTGCTGTTTGCTTCCCTTTCTCCACCTAGCATCTGGTCCATGTGGGACACAGAGATGGGAGCAGGCAATCCACAAGTGGCTTTGCAGACAGATTCCATTATGGGTTTTGGCACCTGCAGCCTTCATCTCCCTGTTTCTTGAATTCAGCAAAAAGAGATTTTATTGCTCTAACCTTGGGACATTTTGGAATATAGAAAGCAGGTGATGCCCCCAAACCCGCGGTGATTTGGATAAGAGACAAATGAGACGGAGTCACTTTATCTCCGACTCAAAAAATAGTCATAAAAATACACAATCACAGGTGCTGGGTTTCTAGGCTCTTCCCAGTTGCCTGGAAGCCAATTTTTGAGCTGAAAGGCTCAGGCCAGTGATATGTAAGTTTGCCAGGAAGGAAGGCAAAAAGCCAGGCAAATATTGTGGTTGTCTCCATTTTCCCCCCTAAAATATTATGTAAATTTAATGTGCTTGCCAATGGCTCCTTGGCTCTGGGTGTCCGTGAGGTCTGCCATATTGCTCCCTGGGGCCAGGGGTTTTTCCGATAAGAACATGACAGATCCTAGAATTAAACTAGATCTGTTTAAAGCTCTTCCTTCCACCAGCCTATGTCACTGCCTGGGGCCTCATTTACTTTTTTTTTTTTTAAGTTTTATTTATTTTGGGGGTGTGCCAGGTGGCATGTGGGATCTTAGTTCCCTGACCAGGGACTGAACCCATGCTCCCAGGAGTGGAAGCATGAAGTCTTAGTCACAGCACCATCAGGGAAGTCCTTCCAGCAACTTCAAATGCATTCCTATCTCTCTGATAACTACATGCTCCATTTTGAATTCCCAAAACTGAGATTTCTTTATCCATTGAATCCTCGGCATGAGTTTTGTTTCTGAACCCCTGGAAAACAAAAACAAAACCGAAACTATTGTTCCTTTACTGTCCACTTCAGCGAGGTCTCTCTGAATCCTGCTGTGCTGGTGACAGTAACATTGTCCCAAGCAGGAGCAAATGGACAGAAGTAGAGCACAGAAGGAAGATTTGGGGAATGTCTGAGTTGATGCTTCTCACTGATGTTCTAGCAGAAAGTAGCATGAGTCTCAGGGTTATCAAAGGGCCCTGTCATCAGTAGACACTTCAACCAAGTAATTCATGACCCACAAAGCTTCAAAAACACTAGAAACCTTATTTTAAATTTGTTGCTCAATTGTTTTCAAAGAAGATTACTACGGGGATTCCCCCAGGAGCCCAATGGTTAAGACTCCACACCTTCACTGCTATGGGCCTGAGTTCGATCCTTAGTTGGGGAACTAAGATCCCACAAGCTGTGTGGTGTGGCCAAAAAATAAACAAAACAAAACCCTAAAAAGATTACTATTACCAGGGAAAATGAAAAATAGAGTCTTGAAAAAAAAAATCGGTCTGTCTACCTATCTATCAATAAGGTGGGTGGTGCTTAGTTGTGTCCAACTCTTTGTGACCCCATGGACTCTAGCCCACCAGGCTCCTCTGTTCATGGAATTTTCCAGGCATGAATAATGGAGTGGGTTGCCATTTTCTTCTCCAGGGGATCTTCCGAATCCAGGGATTGAACCTATATCTCTTATGTCTCCTATATTGGTAGGCTGGTTCTTTGCCACTAACGCCACCTGGGAAAGCATCTATAAGGTAGATAACAATATTATCCCCATTTTGCAGATGAGGAAACAGAAGCAGTGCCTGGGCTTGCCCACATGTGCTTAGGAAAGTTTCAGAGCCAGGTCTCAATTCAGGCAGACTAATGCCAGAAAACCTGCCATTAACATGGTAAGCAGTTGCTAAGCTGCTGTAAGTGAAAGTGAAGTCACTCAGTCGTGTCTGACTCTTTGCAACCCCATGGACTATAGCCTACCAGGTTCCTCCATCCATGGGATTTTCCAGGCAAGAATATTGGAGTGGGTTGCCATTTCCTTCTCCAGGTCTTCCTGACCCGGGGATTGTACCTGGGTCTCCCACATTGTAGGTAGACGCTTTACCGTCTGAGCCACCAGGGAAGTCCACAGGAAGGCTGCTGTGGGCATCCTCAAATGGGCTTTATTTATTTTTTGAAAGAAGACTTGGTGAAAAAAAAAATGTGATAGAATCAACACATGGGCTCCTAGTAGGCATGTCAGTGTGTAAATCATGCCCATGTAAAACTTTAGAATCAGGCAATGGAAATTAAAATGCCAGGACTGGGAGCTCCCTAGTGGCCTGGTGGCTAGGACTCTGTACCTTCACTGCTATGGCCCAGGTTCCACCCCTGGTTGGGGAACTGAGATCCTGCAAGCCATACAGGGTGATCAAAAGTAAATAAACTGCTAAAAAAAAAATGCCAGGGCCAGGGAGGTGAAGGGAAGTTGGCTAAACATCAGAGACAAAAAAAAGGGACAACCTCTCTCTTAGGTATCCTCATGTTGATGGGTGGTCCTTGGAAAGACAGACATTCTGATTATTTCACAAGATGCCAGAAATCTGGAGTGTGATTTAAAATCTCTGTTTTTATACACTGGCAACACATTTAATTTAGTTTTTAACACTGTGCAGGTCAATCTTGGAAAAAACAAGGGAGGCTCAGAACAAACCTTTGAGAAGCAAAGTAGCCTGCAGATATAAGGGTAAGACCTCCAGCACTGAATTTGTTTTGAGATTTGAGCTGCAGGAAATTGTTTCGGACCAGTGGTCTGGACGCTGTGAGCATAGCTGGGTGGGCCTGGGGTCTGTGGGTTCTCAGTGGTTTCCTCCTATCTTAAGGCCATAGGGACCGGATCTTGCTACTTAAGACAAAAACGTCACGTCTGAGCCCAGAGGCGCGGAAGAATGGACTTGCATAATTGATCATAAGGCACAGAGTCCAAAGCTTCCCAGCATATTAAAGGCATTATCAGCTGAAGCCGGATGGATATCTTTCCACCCTCCACTAATGTCTCAGTTCTGTGAGGAATTTAAAACTCAGCTTTGCATTAACAAATTTAAGAAGGAAAACGGCGATAGGAGAAAAGTCAGTATAAACCTTTCTCCTGAAAAATCCTGGAGGCCACTATCCAGTAATGATGTGGGGGATGTGGTTCCCATGAAGCTAATGAGACAGAATCCATGAATACACAAGTTGTCTGTGTACTGGGTTAAGGGTATTTTTAATGTTTCATGTGATGTCTGGTCATCCTAAATAGACTCACAAAGTTTGTTTAGGGATAAAATGAGAAGAAAACCACATTCTGCTTGAAGATCCATTGATCTTTTGTGAACAGAAACGAGGCCAGCAAAAAATATGTATATAAAGCAAAATCATCAAAGGGAAAAGATCTGTGGAAGAATCTGCAGGAAACTGGGTTCAAGATTCCAAAGTCCCCTTCCCAGGGAGTTGCACAGAATGTCTTTAATTCCACCAGTCTCAATTTATGACAACATGACTGAGATGTTGACTACTAGCCAGTTTATTAGAGACTCAACATCCAGGGTGTTTATTGAGAGCTGTTCATATAGGCACCTTCTGCCTGGTACATACCAAAATTTCGGACTCCTAGAAGGAAAGCAGTGTTCAATATAAATTATATGATTTAGAGACAGCCCTGGTGGTCCAGTGGTTAAAACTACGTGCTTCCTGTGCCAGGGGCACAGGTTTGATCTCTAGTCAGGGAACTAAGATCCCACATGCTGGGTAGCCAAAAGAAGGAAATCATTTGTAGTTTAGGCATAAGGAAAAACCTTTACAAGGGCTTCTAAGCAGTGTGGCCCACATCTGCTATGTTTTTTGGTTTTTACACAGGAGAGAATGTTGCGCTGGGCCTTACATCATCTTAGAGAGATAAAGAAAATGTTGGTGAATATTTATACAGCTGCTGCTGCTGCTGCTAAGTCGCTTCAGTCGTATCTGACTCTGTGCGACCCCATAGACAGTAGCCTACCAGGCTCCTCTGTCCCTGGGATTCTCCAGGCAAAAATACTGGAATGGGTTGCCATTTCCTTCTCCAATGTATACATACATGCTTAAAAAGTCGCTTCAGTCGTGTCCAACTCTGTGTGACCCTGTGGACAGCAGCCCACCAGGCTCCCCTGTCCGCGGGATTCTCTAGGCAAGAATACTGGAGTGGATTGCCATTTCCTTCTCTATACAGCAGCTACCATAAAATTCAGATTATAGGTATACCTGGTCTGTATCCCATCAACATAAAATTGAGTTGTTCCCTAAGGCTACTTGCTCAAGAGGGCAAATACATTATTTGAATATTAAAAAGTTTTAATATTGATAGTTCTGCTGATCTATATTATTGAGATCATAAGTGTTGGTGGGAGAAAAGTGCATTTGTTAAAAAGATTGCTGTAGAAAAATGCGATAGGTATTCTACAGCATAAACGAAGAGTTTGATCATTAACCCATTCTGTCTCTCCCTGACTTGATCCTAAAACTTCACTACTACATAAATGACCTGCCTTTACTCTGTGGCTCAGCTGGTAAAGAATCTGCCTGCAATGTGGGAGAACTGGATTCGACCCCTGGGTTGGGAAGATCCCCTGGAGAAGGGAAAGGCTACCCACTCCAGTATTCTGGCCTAGAGAATTCCATGGACTGTATAGTCCATGGGGTCGCAAAGAGTCAGACACAACTGAGCAACTTTCACTTCACTTTAACCAGAAGAAGGGAGTCTTCCTTTGTCCTGGATTTTTTTTTTTTCCTTATCGTGTACTTAGTTGCTCAGTCATGTCCAACTCTTTTATGACCCTATGGACTGTAGCATGCCACACTCCTCTATCCACGGGATTTTTCAGGCAAGAATACTGGAATGAGTTGCCATTTCCTCCTCCAGGGGATCTTCCTAGCCCAGGGATTGAAACCACATCATCTCCTGCATTGAAGGCAGATTCTTCACCTTGTGAGCCATTGGAAAAACCCTCCTTTCTACAGACCTGTGTGTAAATTCTTGTGATGCTGACAGATTCATTTCTAAAAACCAGTGCAAATTAGCGCCTCCCCCTGGCCACCTCTTTTACACAAAGAAACATGTATCTTCCTTCATCAGCGAGTTTTCACATCACTGACATCACTGTCAGCTCAGGAGAACCTTGTAGGCACAGGAATGCTTTAAAGGTTGAGGAGAAACCTCCCAAGGAGGATCCAGGGCAGATATGCTCAAGCATGAACATTCTTGGTGAGTCTTGCACAACATGGTGCCCTGGAAAGAACAAAGTCAAAGAGATGGGATTAATTGTAAACGATTTTCTTACCTAGAGGGAAACTGGATACCATGTTACGTTTTCCTCCCTCCATTTAAGTGTATGCCCTGTGCTTGTAAGAAGCCACAGGTAAACCATTCATTCACTCCCACAGGATCTTTTATGCATCATAAGTATCTCTGAACAACCCTCCCTGCCATCTTCCCTTGTGCTTCCTCCAGCCAAGGACACTGGCAAGTACTGCAGGAGGTGGGAGTTTAAGAACATTCAGTTCAGTTCAGTTCAGTTCAGTCACTCAGTCGTGTCCGACTCTTTGTGACCCCATGAACCGCAGCATGCCAGGCCTACCTGTCCATTACCAGCTCCTGGAGTTCACCCAAACTCACGTGCATTGAGTCGATGATGCCATCCAGCCTCTGTCGTCCCCTTCTCCTTCTGCCCACAATCCCTCCCAGCATCAGGGTCTTTTCCAATGAGTCAGCTCTTCACATGAGGTGGCCAAAGTACTGGAGCTTCAGCCTCAGCATCAGTCCTTCCAATGAACACCCAGGATGGATCTCCTTTAGGATGGACTGGTTGGACCTCCTTGTAGTCCAGGGGACTCTCAAGAGTCTTCTCCAACACCACAGTTCAAAAGCATCAATTCTTTGGTGCTCAGCCTTCTTCACAGTCCAACTCTCACATCCATACATGACCACAGGAAAAACCATAGCCTTGACTAGATGGACCTTTGTTAGCAAAGTAATGTCTCTGCTTTTGAATATGCTATCTAGGTTGGTCATAACTTTCCTTCCGAGGAGTAAGTGTCTTTTAATTTCATGGCTGCAATCACCATCTGCAGTGATTTTGGAGCCCAAAAAAATAAAGTCTGACACTGTTTCCCCATCTATTTCCCATGAAGTGATGGGACCAGATGCCATGATCTTAGTTTTCTGAATGTTGAGCTTTAAGCCAACTTTTTCACTCTCCTCTTTCACTTTCATCAAGAGGCTTTTTAGTTCCTCTTCACTTTCTGCCATAA
>NW_011494732.1:3270577-3277625 GCF_000754665.1 Bison bison bison | reverse complement strand
CTTTTTCACTCTCCTCTTTCACTTTCATCAAGAGGCTTTTTAGTTCCTCTTCACTTTCTGCCATAAGGGTGGTGTCATCTGCATATCTGAGGTTATTGGTATTTCTCCCTTCAATCTTGATTCCAGTTTGTGCTACTTCCAGCCCGTGCTTCTTCCAGCCCAGCGTTTCTCATGATGTACTCTGCATATAAGTTAAATAAGCAGGGTGACAATATACAGCCTTGACGTAGTCCTTTTCCTATTTGGAACCAGTCTGTTGTTCCATGTCCAGTTCTAACTGTTGCTTCCTGACCTGCATACAAATTTCTCAAGAGGCAGGTCAGGTGGTCTGGTATTCCCATCTCTTTCAGATTTTCCCACAGTTTATTGTGATCCACACAGTCAAAGGCTTTGGCATAGTCAATAAAGCAGAAATAGATGTTTTTCTGGAACTCTCTTGCTTTTTTGATAATCCAGAAGATGTTGGCAATTTGACCTCTGGTTCCTCTGCCGTTTCTAAATCCAGAACTTTGACCAAATGACTTCAAAGAAATCTACAAGAGTTCTATGTCTGAGGAACCTATTTTTTTTTTTTTTTCCCACACTATTTCTGCAAGACTGATGCTTTCATTTCCCCCTCCCCACCCCTACCACCCAGTACAAACCAGGAAATAAAAAGCTAGAACAAAAAAAAAAAAAAAAAGCTAGAACAAAGACTTTTGTCAAACAGAGGTGTTTTTATGTTTGCCATCTTTCTGTTGCTGAAACTTGGCCTCTGTTCACCGGTGCTGAACAGAAACATAGAGACAGAATTTTGGGAGAAGTAGGAAAGAGTAGCTTTTATTTCTTTGCCAGGCAAAGGCGGCCACAGCAGGCTAATGCCCTGAAGACCATGTGACCCACCCTGGAGGGATTAGGGAGGAGTTTTACAGTGTTAAAGGAGCAAGGAGTGATCGGGCACAGTTCTAGGGTTGGTTGGCATCAAGGTGAAGTTTCAAACATCATCAACTTTCTGGTTTCAACCAGTCTAGGGTCTGTGTTCTTTTGGTTGGCAGTTTTCATCTGGAGGGGGTCTGCTTCCTGTAAAAAACAACTTAGGAATGTGCGTTAAGACTTTAATCTGTATTGTTCAGGGAACTGGGAATTTGGTGATGCTGTGATGTGGCAGAATTATAGTCTAAATTGTTACCAGTTTCTTAGCCCCAACAGCCATGCTTTGTTTCTACATCTTCACATTTCCCCATCATTAACTCTCGAGTCAGCATTTTACTTCAAAAGACAAGGACACAGGGGCTTTTAGATGGTTTAATTCCTGACCCCCTGTCTCCATCACTTTGGAGACAAGGAAATTTTCTAGCAACATTGCCTGATAATAGGTAAAGAGTTTTTTAAAAGTACCTGGTATGCTTGTGGCATTATTCTATTGTCACACATTCAATTCATTGGGTGAACCTCAGGGCAGAACATCATTTTAATGAAACGCTTTGTAAGTCTTAGCTGAAGAGATGAGATCAGCATTGCTGTCCTGCACACAGTTATGGATTTACAAAACCATGATTACATTTATATAACAAAACTTTGCATGAATAAAAAGGAATAAATATAATTAGTATTTGGAAGGGCAAGGACAGCTGCATGAAAATGTTCATCTTTTATTAATCGCATACATTTTGCATAAGGAGATTACTTTGCCTGGTTTGGGCTAGCACTGCAGAATTATTGTACATCATTGTGGAAACAGTGGGCCTGTGACAATTTAATGATATTTCGCAAAACCTTCATTTTGTAGGCTGCTTGTCATCAGCTGACTCCCCCAGCTGATTTCTTAACCACAAAAACATTTCTGAGGACAATCGACGCACGTATAGTGATGCCCATGCCGCTGTGACTTGCTGCCAGCTCCCGTAATGTAATCTCACTGTGTCCAGTTTCCACTGAGATGCTTTAAGGGCACGGACAAGGGCCGTCAGAAGTGGGTGATGGGCCCTGGGCTTTCCCTTGGCATTTTGACCCCAGGAATCTGTTCATCTCACACCCAGCTTCACATCTCCTTGGCAGGTGTGTTCATTTACAAGAGCTGTTGGGATGAAGTATCACAGAAATGTCTTCACAGTTCTGGAGGCTTGATGTCCAAGGGCAAAGTGTGGGCAGGGTTGGTTCCTTGTGGCGGCTCCAAGGAAGAATCTGTTATGGCTTCTCATCTAGCCGCTGGTGGTTTGTGGGCGATCCTTGGCTTTCCTTAACTTGTAGAAGCATCACCCCCATCCCTGCCTTCATCTTCACATGGCGTTCTGTGTGTGTCTGTCTCCCAATGTCCACTTCTCAGAAGAATACCAGTCATGTTAGATAAGGGGCCACCCTAATAACCTCATGTTTAGGAGTTACATCAGTGGAACTTCCCTGGTGGTCCAGTGGCTAAGACTCCAATGCTCCCAATGCAGGGGGCCTGGGTTCGATCCCTGGTCAGGCAACTGGATCCCACATGCCACAACTAGGAGTTTGCATGTCACAACGAAGGATTCCACTTCTAATACTAATACCGGATGCAGCCAAATTTTTTAAAAAGTATCTACATCTTCAATGAACTTGTTTCCCAATGCGGTCACATTTTGAGGCACTGTGTATTAGGCACTGGGGCCTCAACCTATGAATTTGGGGGGAGCACAGTGCAGCCCATAAGAGCTGGTCACATATGAAACCTTTTTGTACACGGATGTCTGAAGACCTGAAGGACAGAACTGCAGACTTTTTTTTAATTTTTAAAAGTCATTTTTGGCTGTACCACTTAGCGTGTGGGACCTTAGTTCCCTGGCCAGGGATTGAACCCGAGTCCCCTGCTTTGACGCATGGAATTTTAACCACTGGACCACTAGGGAAGTCCTTGGAACTTCAGACTTTAAGACGGAGCTTTAAATCACACTGGGTACCCATACTGGATACAGTTTCAGAAGTGAACCTGCAGCCTTCACAAGGACAATGAATTCATCTGCCGGGCACCAGAGGAGACTCTGTTTTGACAATTGCACATGGAAATAAAACTCTTTTTTACATTGTCTCTAAAGAACCTCACGATTGCTGGTGCAAATTTCCTTTAGTAATCTAAGTGACATTTTCCTTCAGCAAGGTTTCTTTTCTCCAGGCCTCTCCAGGTTCAAGGAGTAGGCAGAACACCTTCTTTTGAGTTTTTCACCATCTTGTTTTCCATCCTCTGTTCCTTTTTTATCAATACCATCGATGCTTCTCCGAGGCCTCTTCCCACTTCCCCCTCAGACTTTGTAGCCTGGGTGGGAGGAGTTGAGCAATGGAGAGATAGAAAAAGAATATATTCTATTTCTCAGGCCCTGGATCCATCCATGCCTGAAGCAACGACTTTCCCTGAATCATTTCCTTCATCTGGCACATGAACCAAGATATTCCCTTTTTGCTGAAACTCATTTGAGATGGGCTTGTTACCCACAATGAAAGATATGAGTATAATTTACATGCAAAAATTTATAATTGCAAAAAAAATTTTAAGTCCATTCCAGAACATGTGTCTTTTATTGGAGTTCTCTCCTGAAAGCTTTTAAGTCAAGCTGAGTCAAGGTGTGATAAATATCCAAGGAGAAGATGAGGGCAAGCTCTTCTTCTAGTAATTGCAAGAGAACAAGAGAATGGGGGATGCCTCCTGGAACCTCATCCCAGATCATCTCAGACAAAAACTCAGACTGGTCTTTAATGTGCCAGGCAGATTGCATGAGAGTTTCCTCGGGGTATCCTCACAAGCCCTGGGAGGTAGACACGATATATACCACCACTTGTACATGAAAAATCAGAGCTTCAGGGAGTTGAAGCAAATTCCCAGGGTTGCACAGACCTGGTAAATGAAGGAGTTGGTAACGGGACCCAACAGTCTGACTCTAAAGTCCATATACATCTCCCTTTTTCTTTTTGACCATTCCATGTGGGATGTGGGATCTTAGTTCCCTGGCCAGGGAGGGAACCAACTCCCCCCAGGATTGGGAGTCTGGAGTCTTTACCACTTGACTACCCATGTCTCCCTTTTCTATATTACACTTGACAGAGGTAATGTGTGAACATCTGCCTTCTTGCTCATCTTGACAAGCCTTCTTTCCAGTATCTTTTTGTAATGAACTTTATTCTGGGTGACAGAGGCAATCAGGAACAGAGCATATAAGATCCCTGCCCGTAGGAGCCCATGTCCCAATATGGTGGGTACCTGGTGATAAACAGATAGTTTCAATGAATGATGTATTGTTCAACTCAGAGTGATGGAACAGAGAATCTCTAGGGCATCAGGAGAGAGAAGGATATGTGATTTTACGTAGCTAGGGAGTCAGGGAGCGTCCTCACAGGGAGGTGATATTTTATTTTAAACTTAAGTGATGCTTGTGGTTTTTTTTTTAAAATTTATTATGTGTATATTTGGCCGTACCAGGTCTTAGCTGCACAATGCAAGATCTTTTAGTTGTGGCATAAGGGATCTAGTTGGAGAAGGCAATGGCACCCCACTCCAGTACTCTTGCCTGGAAAACCCCATGGACGGAGGAGCCTGGTGGTCTGCAGTCCATGAGGTCGCTAAGAGTCGGACACAACTGAGTAACTTCACTTTCCCTTTTCACTTTCATGCATTGGAGAAGGAAATGGCAACCCACTCCAGTGTTCTTGCCTGGAGAATCCCAGGGACAGGAGAGCCTGGTAGGAGGCCATCTATGGGATCGCACAGTCAGACATGACTGAAGCGATGCAGCAGCAGCAGCAGCAGCAGCAAGGGATCTAGTTCCCTTATCAGGGATTGAACCCAGACCCCTTTCATTGGGAGCTCAGAGTCTTAGCCACTGGACCACCAGAGAAGTCTTTGTGATGCCTGTTGAAATCAGGCTATGATCAGACTCTTGGGAGACTAAGGGTCATATTTCTTAGCTCTCTATTGCTTCTGGAAAAAATTACTGCAAATTTAATGGCTTAAAATACATGACAGATGTTATCTATTGCATCCCTGATCTCATTTAGAGGCACAGTGAATTAGATGGCCAGTCCATGATCCCACAATTGATGACTTAAGACCTTTATTCAAGTCAAAATCTTTCAGAGGGTCTTGAGTGAAATACCCATCCCCTTGGTGAGGAAGAGAGGCACAGGTCTTAGAAATTCCACATGTGAAAGAAATACCCACCAGTCATGCAGCAAACCTACAGCTCCGTATGAAACTGAGCATTCAAGATCTCCAGCTAAATGTTCTTTGGCCCTTGAGTTTATGTTTGTGAGAGAAAGTATACTCAGTGTCTCGGTCGCTTAAGTACGACTTATGAATAATGTATTGGGGCGAATCTCAAAGCATGATTCTCTGTCACTGAGAGCTTACATTTTATCCCTGTTAACCAAAGCTTAACATAAAGCATGGTGATGACTTTTATTATAGGAAATGCAACATGGGATTTGAATTTCCTGTGGGTAGGCAGGTGCTGTTTTCTTTTTCTCTGCCTTGCATTCAACTCCCTGTCCACCATCTTCTACTTTCTCTTGTTCTTTCCCTGTCCATTACTTTTGTAATCTCTTTATGAATGCTTTTTTTTAAAGAACTCTTAATTTTATATTGGAATGTGGCAACCCACTCCAGTATTCTTGCCTGGAGAATCCCCACGGACAGAGGAGCCTGGTGGGCTACAGTCCATGGGGTTGAAAAGAGTTGGACATGACTGAGTGACTAAGCACAGCACATAGCCACTTAGTGGAGCTCCCAGGTGACTCAGTGCTAAAGAATCTGCCTGCAGTGCAGGAGAAGCAAGAGATGGGTGTTCAATCCCTGGGTTGGGAAGATCCTCTGGAAAAGGGCAGGGCAACCCACTTCAGTATTCTTGCCTGGAGTATCCCACGGACAGAGGAGCCTGGTGGGCTAAAGCCCATAGGGTCACAGAGAATTGGACACGACTGAAGTGGCTGAGCACATAGCCGCTTAACAATGTTGTGATAATTCCAGGTGCACAGCAAAGGGACTCAGCCATACATATATATGTGCCATTCTCCCTGAACTCCCCTCCTACCCAGGCTGCCACATACCATTTATTTTTATTTTTGGCTGTGCAGAGTCTTTGTTGCTTTGTGTGGGCTTTCTCTAGTTGCAGTGAGCAGGGGCTACTCTTCGTTTCGGTGTGCAGACTTCTCATCGAGGGGTGGGTTCTCTTGTTTTAGAGCATGGGCTCTGTAGCCCTGCAGCACGTGGGATCTTCCCAGACCAGAGATAGAACCAGCGTCCCCTGCGCTGACAAATGGATTCCTTATTCACTGCACCACTAGGGAAGTTCCTGCCATATAACATTGGACACAGTTCCCTGTGTTATACAGTAGGTCCTTGTTGGTTATCCATTTAAATACAGCAGTGTGTACATGTCCATCCCAAACTCCCTAACTATCCCTTCCCCCAACCTTTCCCCCTGGTTGCTATAAGCTGGTCCTCTAAGTCTGTGAGTTTGTTTCTGTTTTGTAAATATGTTCATTTGTATCATTTCTTCTTAGATTCCACATATAAAGAGTGTCCTATGATATTTCTCTTTCTCTGCCTGACTTACTTCACTCAACAAGATGGTCTCTAGGTCTTCAGCTCATGTCTCTTTCACTCAGTAAGGGGATACAGTACTGGGGGTTATGGTTCAGTTCAGTTCTGTTCAGTCGCTCAGTCATGTCCGACTCTTTGCAACCTCATGGACTGCAGCACAGCAGGCTTCCCTGTTCATCATCAACCCCCAGAGCCTTCTCAAACTCATGTCCATTGAGTTGGTGATGTCATCCAACCATCTCATCCTCTGTTGTCCCCTTCTCCTCCTGCCTTCAATCTTTCCCAGCATCAGGGTCTTTTCCAATGAGTTAGTTCTTCGCATCAGGTGGCCAAAGTATTGGAGTTTCAGCTTCAGCATCCGTTCTTCCAATGAATATTTAGGGCTGATTTTCTTTATGATTGATTGGTTTGATCTCCTTGTAGTCCAAGGGACTCTCAAGAATATTCTCCAACACCACAGTTCAAAAGCATCAATTCCTCGGCACTCAGCTTTCTTTATAGTCCAACTCTCAC
>NW_011494732.1:3256240-3270477 GCF_000754665.1 Bison bison bison | reverse complement strand
GGCATCTTTTAATTTCATGGCTGCAGTCACCATCTGCAGTGATTTTGGAGCCCAAGAAAATAAAGTCTGTCACTGTTTCCACTGTTTCCCCATCTACTGGAGGTTGTGGTAGTTCATGAACAATAATTATAAAAAAGAAGCCCTGCTAGTATTCATCCTGCCCACTGACTTAGGTGCAAGTCTCCAGTTTTACGTTTATACATTTATCCCAACACAGAATGGTTGTCATGGAGGTTTGCTGACATCTGTGATGTGATATGACTGATTATACTTCTGTTTCAGGGTCCACACTGTAGCTTTCCCCTTCCAAGTAATATTGATTACCTGCCCTATTAGGGAAAAGAATAATGATGTTATAAGTATTGCAAATTTATAAAGCTTTAATGTCTGCATATTGATTGAGTCTTATACTCTGATTTTTCAGTACTTTAGAAGGGAATCTTTTTTATATTTATTTGTTTGATTTTGATTCTGTTGGGTCTCAATTGGGGTCTTTTGTGGTGGCTCAGGCTTCCCAGGTGGCGCTAGTGGTAAACAACCCGCCTGCCAATGCAGGAAACATAAGAGATGTGGATTCGATCCCTGGGTCAGGAAGATCCCCTGGAGGAGGGCGTGGCAACCCAGTCCAGTATTATTGCCTGGAGAATCCTACAGAAGAGGAACCTGGCAGGCTACTGGTCTTAGTTGCAGTATGCAGGCTCTTTGTTGCTCCATGACATGTGGGTTCTTAGTTCTCTGGCCAGGGATCATTTTGTCCTTTTCGTACAAAGGTGGATTCTTAACCACTGGACCAGTAGGGAAGTTCCTAGAAGGGAATGTTAAAAATTTTTGAAACACATGAAGCTGCTCATAGCATGGACAAAATACAGATGATTTAACGCAATTATTAACTTTTCCATAGTTTGTCAAGCATGTATCTCCCTCAATCTCATCTGTGAAATGGGAATAATAATAGCACCTACCTTCTGCAGATGCTATGAAAGTTCCATAAATAAAAAGACATAAAGTATGTAGAAGAATAACATGTACACACTCTCTCTCATACTAGCTAGCTGTTTTATATTTAAAGTATGGCAATAATAGCACCTTTCTTTGGAGCCAAGGTTATGGTTACAGTGAAAATTCCCAGTGTCTACTACATAAGAGAGTGATTACATATTGGACTCACTATTGATACTATCAGCATGCCGACTCCAAGTCTGAGTAAAAACATGTCAAGGTGATTCTGACCTTGGTGGAATAACTTTTACATTGTCATCAAGCTGTACCCAGCATGGTCTCCCATGCAAAGTGTAAAACAGGAAAAGTGTCCTTTCTACCAGAAAACACTTAGAACCCCCAAAGCTCTGAGGGTTTCCTAGTTCAAGTCCTTCCATAAGGCAAAGAAGAATAGGATCTGTTTTTCAGCTTGGGATCCACTCTGCAATTTTATGGAGTGCCTATCATCAGCTGTTACTAAGATCATAGTCAGGAAATCACTTGGTGGGGATTTAAGAAAATCTCTGGGTATATCACAGAGACAGTAGCAGGTGGAGAGATTGGCCTCCAGTCTTGGCAGGAGACAAGAGGGTAGGACTATCTTTTTCCTTCTCTGGCTGTGACTTTCAGCCTGGCAGCAGTGAGGCTTGAATAATTTACTGAGACCAATTACATGAAAATTTTAAGTTTGTAATGGTGACAGGGGCTAGACTAGGGCCAGAAAGCAAGTTCTCAGGGTACACATTAGTTTGTTTGCTTTTAATTAATTTTTATGGGAGTGTAGTTGTTTTTCAAAGTTGTGTTAGTTTCTGCTGTACAGCGAAGTGAATCCAGTATCCATATACACATATCCACCCTTTCTTGGATTTCCTTCCCATTTAGATCAACACAGAGCATTGTGCTGTTCCTTGTGCTATGCAGTGGATTCTCATTAGTTATCTATTTTATAAATACACAATATCAACAGTGCATATGTGTCAATGCCAATCTCCCAGTTCATCCCACCGCCTCCCTCCCATCCCCATATTCATATATTCATTCTCTATGTCTGTGTCTCAATTTCTGCTTTGGAAATAAGTTCATCTGTATATCATTTTTCTAGATTCAATACATAAGCAATATTATATGATATTTGTTTTCCTGTTTCTGAGTTCCTTCACTCTGTATAACAGTCTCTAGGTCTATCTACATCTCTGCAAATTGCACAACTTCATTCCTTTTTTATGGCTGAGTAATATTCCATTGTATATATGTACCACATCTTCTTTTATCTCTTCTTCTGTTGATGGACATTTAGGTTGCTAGCATCCCCTGAGTATTATAAATAGTGCTGCACTGAACACTGTGGGTGTACATATCTTTTGGAAGGGAACGGCAAACCACTTCAGTATTCTTGCCTTGAGAACCCCATGAACAGTATGAAAAGGCAAAATGATAGGATACTGAAAGAGAAACTCCCCAGGTCAGTAGATGCCCAATATGCTACAGGAGATCAGTGGAGAAATAACTCCAGAAAGAATGAAGGGATGGAGCCAAAGCAAAAACAATACCCAGCTGTGGATGTGACTGGTGATAGAAGCAAGGTCCAATGCTGTAAAGAGCAATATTGCATAGGAACCTGGAATGTCAGGTCCATGAATCAAGGCAAATTGGAAGTGGTCAAACAAGAGATGGCAAGACTGAATGTCACCATTCTAGGAATCAGCAAACTCAAATGGACTGGAATGGGTGAATTTAACTCAGATGACCATTATATCTACTACTGCGGACAGGAATCCCTCAGAAGAAATGGAGTGGCCATCGTGGTCAACAAAAGAGTCCGAAATGCAGTACTTGGATGCAATCTCAAAAATGACAGAATGATCTCTGTTCGTTTCCAAGGCAAACCATTCAGTATCACAGTAATCCAAGTCTATGCCCCAACCAGTAATGCTGAAGAAGCTGAAGTTGAACGGTTCTATGAAGACCTACAAGACCTTTTAGAACTAACACCCAAAAAAGATGTCCTTTTCATTACAGGGGACTGGAATGCAAAAGTAGGAAGTCAAGAAACACCTGGAGGAACAGGCAAATTTGGCCTTGGAATACGGAATGAAGCAGGGCAAAGACTAATAGAGTTTTGCCAAGAAAATGCACTGGTCATAACAAACACCCTCTTCCAACAACACAAGAGAAGACTCTATACATGGACATCACCAGATGGTCAACACCTAAATCAGATTGATTATATTCTTTGCAACCAAAGATGGAGAAGCTCTACACAGTCAGCAAAAACAAGACCGGAAGCTGACTGTAGCTCAGACCATGAACTCCTTATTGCCAAATTCAGACTTAAATTGAAGAAAGTAGGGAAAACCACTAGACCATTCAGGTATGACCTAAATCAAATCCCTTACGATTATACAGTAGAAGTGAGAAATAGATTTAAGGGCCTAGATCTGATAGATAGAGTGCCTGATGAACTATGGACTGAGGTTCGTGACATTGTACAGGAGACAGGGATCAAGACCATTCCCATAGAAAAGAAATGCAAAAAAGCAAAATGGCTGTCTCAGGAGGCCTTACAAATAGCTGTGAAAAGAAGAGAAGCGAAAAGCAAAGGAGAAAAAGGAAAGATAAACATCTGAATGCAGAGTTCCAAAGAATAGCAAGAAGAGATAAGAAAGCCTTCTTCAGTGATCAATGCAAAGAAACAGAGGAAAACAACAGAATGGGAAAGACTAGGGATCTCTTCACGGAGAAGGCAATGGCACCCCACTCCAGTACTCTTGCCTGGAAAATCCCATGGGCGGAGGAGCCTGGTAGGCTGCTGTCCATGGGGTCTCAAGAGTCGGACATAACTGAGCGACTTCACTTTCACTTTTCACTTTCACGCATTGGAGAAGGAAATGGCAACCCACTCCAGTGTCCTTGCCTAGAGAATCCCAGGGATGGGGGAGCCTGGTGGGCTGCCTTCTATGGGGTCACACAGAGTTGGACACGACTGAAATGTCTTAGCAGCAGTAGCAGCAGCAGGGATCTCTTCAAGAAAACCAGATATACCAAAGGAACATTTCATGCAAAGATGAGCTCGATAAAGGACAGAAATGGTATGGATCTAACAGAAGCAGAAGATATTAAGAAGAGATGGCAAGAGTACACAGAAGAACTGTACAAAAAAGATCTTCATGACCCAGACAATCACGATGGTGTGATCATTGACCTAGAGCCAGACATCCTGGAATGTGAAGTCTAATGGGCCTTAGAAAGCATCACTACGAACAAAGCTAGTGGAGGTGATGGAATTCCAGTTGAGCTATTCCAAATCCTGAAAGATGATGCTGTGAAAGTGCTGTACTCAATATGCCAGCAAATTTGGACAACTCAGCAGTGGCCACAGGACTGGAAAAGGTCGGTTTTCATTCCAATCCCAAAGGAAGGCAATGCCAAAGAATGCTCAAACTACCACACAATTGCACTCATCTCACAAGCTAGTAAAGTAATGCTCAAAATTCTCCAAGCCAGGCTTCAGCAATATGTGAACTGTGAACTTCCTGATGTTCAAGCTGGTTTTAGAAAAGGCAGAGGAACCAGAGATCAAATTGCCAACATCCGCTGGATCCTAGAAAAAGCAAGAGAGTTCCAGAAAAACATCTATTTCTGCTTTATTGACTATGCCAAAGCTTTTGACTGTGTGGATCACAATAAACTGTGGAAAATTCTTCAAGAGATGGGAATACCAGACCACCTAATCTGCCTCTTGAGAAATTTGTATGCAGGTCAGGAAGCAACAGTTAGAACTGGACATGGAACAACAGACTGGTTCCAAATTGGAAAAGAAGTTCGTCAAGGCTGTATATTGTCACCCTGCTTATTTAACTTACATGCAGAATACGTCATGAGAAACGCTGGACTTGAAGAAACACAAGCTGGAATCAAGATTGCCGGGAGAAATACCAATCACCTCAGATATGCAGATGACACCACCCTTATGGCAGAAAGTGAAGAGGAACTCAAAAGCACCTGGATGAAAGTGAAAGAGGAGAGTGAAAAAGTTGGCTTAAAGCTCAACATTCAGAAAACGAAGATCATGGCATCCGGTCCCACCACTTCATGGGAAATAGATGGGGAAACAGTGGAAACAGTGTCAGACTTTATTTTTCTGGGTTCCAAAATCACTGCAGATGGTGACTGCAGCCATGAAATTAAAAGATGCTTACTCCTTGGAAGGAAAGTTATGACCAACCTAGATAGCATATTGAAAAGCAGAGACATTACTCTGCCAACAAAGGTTTGTCTAGTCAAGGCTATGGTTTTTCCTGTGGTCATGTATGGATGTGAGAGTTGGACTGTGAAGAAGGCTGAGTGCTGAAGAATAGATGCTTTTGAACTGTGGTGTTGGTGAAGACTCTTGAGAGTCCCTTGGACTGCAAGGAGATCCAACCAATCCATTCTGAAGGAGATCAGCCCTGGGATTTCTTTGGAAGGAATGATGCTAAAGCTGAAACTCCAGTACTTTGGCCACTTCATGTGAAGAGTTGACTCATTGGAAAAGACTCTGAAGCTGGGAGGGATTGGGGGCAAGAGGAGAAGGGGACAACAGAGGATGAGATGGCTGGATGGCATCACTGACTCGATGGACATGAGTCTGAGTGAACTCCGGGAGTTGGTGATGGACAGGGAGGCCTGGCGTGCTGCGATTCATGGGGTCGCAAAGAGTTGGACACGACTGAGCGACTGATCTGATCTGATCTGACCAAGGAATGGGATTTCTTTGTCATATGGTAGTTCTATTTTTAGTTTTTAAAGGAATCTTGTACTGTTCTTCCATAGTGGCTGCACCAATTTACATTGCCAACAACAGTGTAAGAGAATTCCCTTTTCTCCACATCCCAGGGTGCAAAATTTAAGGCATCACTTGCTCTCTGGCTGTGTGGGTGCAGGCAAGTACCCAAGCACTGGTGCCTCCTTAAATTCTGAGTCCTGTATGCCTTGCCTCTTTCACCCTAGTCCTGACCCTGGAAGGTGGTTCATATTATGTAAAAGTCCAGAAACTAAGTGTGATGTCATTCCACATGTTTCCTCAACTAAACATCCTTAAATTGTGCCCTTCTTTTAAAATAAATCTGTCTGTAGTTAATCATCTATGAATTAATCCTTTACTCCTCTAGCTTCCTTGGTGGCTCAGATGGCAAAGCATCTGCCTGCAATGCAGGAGACCCAGGTTCAATCTGGAAGATCCCCTGGAGAAGGAAATGCAGTCCACTCCAGTACTCTTGCCTGGAAAATTCCATGGATGGAGGAGCCTGGTAGGCTACAGTCCACGGGGTTGCAAAGAGTCGGACACGACGGAGCGACTTCACTTTCACTTTCCTCTAGCTTACTTAGTTTGGAGCTGAATGGCCTCTGGGCAGCTAAGGATAAGTCTCTGACCACACCTGACCTGCCTGTGGTTTCAGGCTGACAAAGGGCAGAAATAACAAGTGTTTCTTTGAACTACAGATGAGCTACGAGGACAGCTGTTAACTCCCCTTCCCCATGACTTGGGGTGGCCTCAAGGCCTGGTCCTGCATTTCTGTGTGTTTCACTTGTCCCTGCTCCCCCAGGGTAGTCTGTGGTGAATGACCACCACTGAGCCCCTACTCCCGGCTCCAAGGGTAGGACAGAAATCCACTTAAACTCCCCAGCAACCCTGAGCAGGAGGAATGCTTGTGATCCAATTTACAGGTGGCAAAGCTGAGGCCCAGAGAAATGCAGGCACATCCCTGGGGGCCCTTGGCAGGCATGGGAGATTCACAATGTTCCCAGGGAGCCTGCTGTTTGTAGGAGCCTTTGTCATCCTCTGTGGGTGCTGGGTATGGTCACTCCAAGGTGAAGTGCATTAATGAGGCTTCCTTCTGCGGCTCTCACCCTGCTCTGGGTGTGGACTCATGTAACACTCGCAGCTGTGGTCTCAGGCCAGTGTGACTATCAGACTCTCTTTACTGTCACATCTTCCATGGCAGGTCTGATCGTCCCTTCCAACAGAAGGGATGGAGCCCAGAAAATTTATAACCTGCTGTCAGATTTCTTGGACTTCCCTAGTGGCTCAGACAGTAAAGCGTCTGTCTACAATGCAGGAGACCTGGGTTTGATCTCTGGGTCGGGAAGATTCTCTGGAGAAGAAAATGGCAACCCACTCCAGTATTCTTGCCTAGAAAATCCCACGGACAGAGGAGTCTGGTGTCCAGTTCAGCTTAGCAGGGAGGCGAACTGAGCATCCTTGGGCCATCTCACGATCCTTGTGTGCTTTAGCAATCTCATCTGTAAAATGGAAGGAAATGATTCTGATTCTATTGGATCGTGGCCGGGCACATTTGAGTTCACCTTGGTTAAGCATTTCAGCTTAACCAAAGTGAACAGCTATTTCAATGTGAAGATATTTCAAAATAAGATATTTATGACTGGTTTATAATATTAATAAAGTATTTTCTAAAATATTGAATGGAAAATAACAAGTGGATAGTGCATGTTTTATGAGACTATTTATGGTTATGATTACTGTCCTGGAGACAGTGAAGGGTAGGGGAGCCTGGCATGCTGCAGTTAATGGGTCTGCAAGGAGTTAGATATGACTTAGCAAATGAACAACAACTGTCCTGGGGGGTGGGGAGGGCTCAGACGCTGTTCAGTTCACTGGCCTCCCCAACAACGGAAGGTCCTGTCCGAGCCAACTTTGCTGACCCCCTAGGCAGCTCCAGGGTCTCTGGTACATACCCAGTTATTCATGGGAACAATGAGAATATTGCCTTTGATTTTTTTTCTCTCTCCTCTCTTCTCTATCTGATCACAAAGTCTACTGAATTCCACCTCCTGGCCATGTTTCTCTTATAACCATGCTCTTGGCTGGCCCTAGTGTTAATTTACGCTCTGTTGTCTGTCATTTGGCCTATTACAATGGCCCCAGAGAACAGGAAGGAGTTTTCGATGAATTTCAAACACAAATATTGGGTTGGCCAAAAAGCTTGTTGGGCTTTTTCCATGACTTCTTATTGGGCAACCCAGCATGACTACAACACTGCCCTATGTGAGATGGGCTGCGTGACTTCTATTGCCCTTAGGATAAAATCCAGACTCATTCGTGGGAATCTCTGCGATCTGTCTCCACTGTTTCCAGATTCCATTAGTTGACGGTCATTTTCCCTCCTGAATGTGTGTGCTGCGTGCTTCCAGGTCATTCTATTGATAACAGTACATGGCACTGCTGATGTCTCATTTCTGTCTTCTCCGCTGTGGAGGCAGGGGCCACAGCTGTCCTGTTCACCCCTCTCTCCAGAGCAACCCAGATGCCCAACCAGGTACGTCTTAAGGAGCCCCACAACACCAGTTGTGTGCTCAGCCACTCAGTTGTGTCTGATTCTTTGTGGCCCCATGGACTGTAGCCCATCAGGCATTTTTGCCCATGGAATTTTTCAGGCAAGAATATTGGAGCAGCTTGCCATTTCCTACTCCAGGGAATCTTCCTGACTCAGGGATCACAGCAGTATCTCCTGTCTCCTGCATGGACAGGCAGATTCTTTACCACTATCATCACCTGGGGAGCCCCACAAAATCAGGTGGAAAGATGGATAAAGGGAAGATTTAAGAGTCCATGCTATTTCCTCTATGCTGCATTAAATTTCTAGCTGATCCAATAAAGATATCTGGGGTTTAAAAAAAAAAGTATTAAAGCATTTCAATTTGGGTACTAAAAATATCAGTTTACCAGATTCAGCTGATTGGTATTAATTTTACTGATTTGATGAGCTTGTTCAAGAACTCATTGGGAGTTTAGCCAGACAGTTATGTAACTTTTTATATAACTATCTTTACTAAATCTGGAAAAATCACAAACTAAAAATATATTTTTCTCTATCAGGCGATCAAATATAGATTTAGCTACAGTAATATCTTATCCTCAAGGAGAACTATGCTAAGAAGACAGTAGATCATATGTTTAATAATTTCGTTTAAGTTTGGACTCTTATAGAGGAAAATTTGGAAAGATTCTGCACCAAAAGATTAAGAGTGAAAACCTCTGGGGGTGGAATTGTGAGAAAATGGGAAGATTTCATACTGAAAAAAAAAATTCAATGTGAAGATATTTTTAAAAATAAAATATTTATGGCTAGTTTATAATATTAGTAAAATATTTTCTGAAACACTGAATGGGGAAAGGACACAAAATTATTAGCAAATAAAAGAGAAAAATTCAGTAATTATCTTAATTGATGGAGAAAAAATCTGAAAATTTCTTCATGTCCATGATGTAAACAGGAAACATGTAAAGCCATAAGTAGAAGGAGAGTATATTGACCTGCGATAGAATATTCACAAGATATAACTTACAGCAAGTCATTTTGTTGCTGTTTAGTTGCCAAGTCATGTCCATCTCTTTCGTGACCTCATGGACTGTAGCCTGTCAGGCTCCTCTTGTCCATGGGGTTTCCCAGGCCAGAATATGAGGGTGGGTTGCCATTTCCTTCTCCAGGGGATCTTTCCAACCCAGGGATTGAACCTGCATCTCCTGCATTCACAGGGGGATTCTTTACCACTGAGCCACCTGGAAAGCCCATTACAGCAAATCATACCTAACGGCAAAATATTGAAATCTCTTTCTGTAACTGAAAATGAGAGCAAAGGCACCTAGTATCACTACTTGTATTAACCACTGTGCAGAAGTCATAGCCAGTCTCATGAGCGATAGAAAGAAAAAAATACATATTTAAGGATTGAATAAAGACTGTCATTGTTTGTAGATGGCATGATTATATAGCTAAAAGGATATAAAGACTTTTTAAATCAATAAGTAAATGTATTCAGATAACTTGCACACCAAATCAATATAAGAAATCAATTATATTTTTGTATCACAGTAACAGACACTTAGAAAATGAAGTTAAGTAATGTTTCCATATAAAGTAGAATAGAGAAGATCGGTTCAGTTCAGTCGCTCAGTTGTGTCTGACTCTTTTCGACCCCATGGATCGCAGCACGCCAGGCTTCTCTATTTATCACCAACTTCCAGAGCAGATAACGGATACTAAATCTAATGAAAAATATTTAAGACTTCTACAATGGAAACTATAAAGCATCATTCAGATCAATTAAAGAATGGATATACAGTGGGATATACTATGTTTCATGGATTTCTTAATACTGCAAACATGTTAATACAGTTTTATATAACATCAGTGAAAATCCCAGAAGGTATTCAATGATCAGTTGATTCTAAGATTTATGTGAAAATACAAGGAGCCTGGAATAGCCAAGAAAATGTTTAAGAAAAGAGGTGACTTTGGAGAAATGACTCTATCAGATATAATAAAATGTTTTAGCTATTGCATCAGTACAGTAATGGTGCAGAGAAAGATAATCAGACCAGTGGAACAGAATAGAGCTCCCAGAAAGAGATCAGCACCTCTATGGACCCTTGACTGATGGCAAACGTGACCCTATAGCATGGTAGGGAAGGGGACTCTTCAATAAATGGTGTTGGGTTATTCAGATATCATCTAGAAAAAAATTATGATGATTACCCCAAAACATATACAAAAACCAGATTTATGGGACTCTTAAAACTGTAGGCAAAAGGTAAGACATAGAACTTTTATAAGAAAACCTGCTGTTTGTATAAGCAAAGATTTCTTAAACCAGACATAATAAGCAACGGGTACAGATTTTGATGAATTAGACTACAGTAAAACTGGGAACTTCTGTTTTTTTAAAAGACCACATAGAGAACATGGAAAGTTAAACTAGAATGAGAGAAAATATCTGCATATATAAAATCAACCAAAGGCTCATATGTGAGACATATAGAACTTCTATGACTCAATCAGCAAAAGACATTTAAAACCTGTTAGAAAAATGGCAGAATTCTTGAAAAGTCAATTTTGTTTTTGCTTTGTTTTTCTTTTTAATTTTTTGTTGTCATTTGAAAAAGCACTTTTATTTATTTTTTATATATGTATAATGGCTTTATTTTTTTGCCTTGTGATATGCCTTGAAGCATGCAGGATGTTTGTTCCCCATCCAGGGATGGAACCCATGCCTCCTGCTTTGGGAGCAGAGTCTTAACCACTGGAAAAGGTGCTTGTAAATATTGGGAAATGGATTGCTGATATTCCACAATCAATAAATACATCAACGTGTTTTCAAGCTCATTTGTCATAGACAACTAGAACCACAACAGCATTGCTTATATAACTATCTATATAGCTAAAGATTTTGAAAGCCAGACAAGTTCCCAGTATTGGTGAGGATTTTGATTAACTGGCTTTGTCATATTCTACAGGTGGAAATCAAAACTAGTCCAACCATTGTAGGAAACCAGTTGGTATTATCTAAATGGAACATGTTTATAGACTCCAATCCAGCAATTTCACTTGGTATACCAAAGCATGTGTAAGGAATGGTATTAGTGGGATGGTTAAAATAGCCCCACAACAGACAAACCTAAATCCTCAGTATAATGAGTTAAAATACACTTTGGTATATTTCAAATATACCAAAGTTAAAAGATGTGGAGTTTGAGTCCTTGGTTGGGAAGATCCCCTGGAGGAGGAAGTGGCAACCCCCTCCAGTATTTTTGCCTGGGGAATCCATGGACAGAGAAGCCAAGTGGGCCGCAGTCCATAGGGTTGCAAAGAGTCGAACATGACTGAAGCGACTTAGCATGCATGCATGCACGCGTACAAAGTGAAAAGGAACACATCATGGATATACATCAAAGGTAGACGGCTCTTACCAAATTCAGAATGAAATAAACCAGGCAATAAAGGATATATAACCATGATAATTCCATCTATGTAAACTTCAAAACAGGTAGAACTGGCGGGAGTGTTGACATATGGGAGTTGGGGGAGTGAGTGTGTGTAGTGACCAGGAAGGCAAACCACAGGGAATTTGAGGACATTCCTATGTTTTATTTATTGACCTAGGTGGAAGCTGTACATGCGTGTTCCCTGTGTGGTAATTTATCAAGGTATAATCTTCTTTTTTTAAAAAAAGTTTATGGGAATATAGTTGCTTTAAAGTGTTGTGTTAGTTTCCGCTGTACAGCAAAGGGCATCAGCTATACATATACATGTATCCCCTTGTTTTTGGATTTCCTTCCCATTCAGGTCATCAAAGAGCATTGAGTTCCCTGTGCTATACAGTAGGTTCTCATTACTCATCTAGTTTATATGTAGTATCCATCATGTATATATGTCAATCCCAATCTCCCAATTCATCCCATTCCCTCCTTTCCTCCTCAGAAGCTCTACTCTTCTGATTTGTGTACTTTGAGGATCTGTTACAGTTTGATGAAACAACTTTCAAAAAATTGCATACAGGTGTCAACTTTGTAGTATTTCTAAGTGAAAATTCTCAGACAAGAGTGTGCAAGTTTTTCAATACTCTGTATCTTGTGACTATTGCATAGACACTGATGAACTTGCATTCATTACTCGGAATGTCATTTCTGTGAATATTATTTTCTCAGACTGTGCAGGAGAGGAAAGAAGTCTTGAAACAAATCTCAAATATCATAAGCCACTCTTTCTGGAGCTCTAGTGGGGAGGCATTTGCTTGTCCGTGGGGTTGACATTGTGTTTCTCCTGATCCCCAGAACAATGGATGAGGGAGAATTTGGATTGTGTTGGATACTTTGCTGCAAGCAGAGACTATTTACAGTTATGCTGATTTATCCTTTGGTTCATTTTCCCTGATGAGATTCTGATCCCCAAAGATAAGATCACTAAAAACCAAATAGATGGGAGGATATTGCATTTTGCTATTGACCCTGAAAAATGCAGGAACACTGGGTTAAAATTATGAATTGAATGTGCTTTTAAGGACTAGATGTGTCTCATTTATTTAGAATCCCAGGATGCTTCATCTTTATAAGATTAGTAAGAGCCTCGGGACCCTCCATAGTTGAACTCCTGACTCACGTCATTTATTCAGCATCGATAAATATATTCCATTACCCTGGAGCAAAAACAGGCAGGCCTTCTCAATTCTTTTGCAGGAAAACATTCTCTTGCTGTATTGGGAGGGGTCGGGGAGAAGATGATATTTATATAGAAGACTGATCAGCATAAGAATAAAATATTTGTCTAGTAGTCTGAGCTTTCTCTTTAGAAGAGACTTTTCCATTAGGAAAGATGTGCATGCATATCAGATTATCTTAAAGAGACTCACATACAGTTATTAGAATCAACTTTTATTAAGGGTGAACAGGGCAGAGAAGAGCAGATTTGTTATATGCAAACATTTTCCCATTCTAAATAAAGATTATTTTTTTCTTTCCATAAACTACAGCAATCACAATAAAAATGATTCACTGGAGTGGGAAGAAAGAGGTGGCAATTGGGAAAGAGGGAGGGCATTGATTTGGCTTCATCAAATTATGTGCCTTTTTATCGTCTATATGGATGGTATTGTATTTAGCAGCTTTGCATATTCTAATTTATTTCCCCGGATTGCATACAATTTTCTCTGTGCTGAACCAGCTTCCTTGGGCCCAGGGGAAAACACTGCATCTTGTTTTCATCCTCAGATGTGTTTGGTAGGGATGAGGTGTGCCGTGTGCCATGCTGAAAATCCTGCCATTCTCATCTGTGGCCCGTGACTTTCACTGTCCATCTCCACTTGGACAATCCCTGTCACATTCGCTCCCCCAGGCCACTCCCAGGGCTTCTTTCATGTTGAATGAGTACTGCAGGTGGTTGTAACTGCAGCCTCCCCTCCTCAAGATCCCTCCTTTAAGAAAAGCTGCAGTATAACCCGCGTGCCGTGTCCCCTAGAGTACCTACACCCCACCAACCCGATCATGAACGCCAGCATCCATGTGGGCACTGAAGTGGGGCTCATCCTTTTCTTTTTTAATATTTATTTGGTTGCACCAGGTCTTAGTTGCAGCACGTGGGATCTAATTCCCTGAGTAAGGATCAAACTGGGCCCCTTGCTTTGGGAGCGCAGAGTCTCAGCCGCTGGACCAGCAGGGAAGTCCCTTGTCATTTGGTTTTAAAAATGGTACAGATGAACCTATTTGCAGGGAAGGGATGAAGACACAGACACAGAGAATGAACACTGTAGGGAAGGAGAGGGTGGGAGGAATTAAGAGAGTAACACTGGCATATATACCCTGCCATGTGTAAAACTGATATCTAGTGGGAAGCTGTTATATGACACAGGGGGCCCAGCCTGGTGCTCTAAGACAACCTACAGGGGTGGGATGGGCAGAGTAGGAGCGAGGCTCAAGAAGGAGGGGA
>NW_011494732.1:3226170-3256140 GCF_000754665.1 Bison bison bison | reverse complement strand
ATATATATATATAAAATTGTGGTGGTTTAGTTGCTAAGTCGTGTCCAACTCTTTGCAACCCCACAGGCTATAGCCTTCCTGGCTCCTCTGTCCATGCAATTGTCCAGGCTAGAAACTGGAGTGGATTGCCATTTCCTACTCCAGGGAATTTTCCCGACTCAGGGATCGATAGCTATGACTTATCCCCATTGTTGTATGGCAGAAACCAACACACTGTAAAGCAATTGTCCTCTAATTTTAAAAAAGAGTCACATAGATGTGGTTCAAAAATTATCTCATAGGACTTCCCTAGCAGTCCAATGGTTAGGACTTTGTGTTTCCACTGCAGGGGAGGTGGGTTCAATCCCTGGCTGGGGAAACTAAGACCCTGCATGCTGTGTGATGTGGCCACAAAAGTTAAAAAAAGAAAGAAGGGAAAAAAATGTCACAAATGATCGATCACTGAATGAGATTTCTGCCCAAAAAAGGGAGAAAAGCTAGACAGAGAAAGACACAGAAAACGGGAGTGTCAGCATGCGAGAGAGTGCTGAGGGTCCCCAGGGTGATGGTGAGGGCAGACCCAGGTAGCTATGCCCAGACATGAGGGCCCCTGGGCCAGATGGGGACAGCCCAGCAGGTGCTGGAAGCTGTTTCCGGAAGATGATGATTAGGCTGTTGTGATCGGTTTCCTGCTCTATAAACTGGGTCTAACTTATGACATCCCCGGGTGCCAGAGGAATGAAGACACTTACGTATAGTTGCTGGTCTTGCTCCCTCCCCACTTCCTCCAAGAAAGAGTTTTATCTGACATGTAAAATTTCCAAAAAGATTTCCCGAAAGAGAGCTCCAAAAAGCAATCTTCCCAAACCAAAATAAGACATAAGTTTTCCTCCAGCAAGGAGAAACACTTAATGAATGGTACAATTTAAATATTGTTTTATTTTTAGCAAAGACACACATGTAAGAAATCACTACAGCTCACATCCATGTGCTGAAATAAAACAATTTCAATGGCTTGCAATTGGCTGAAATATTAACATTTGTGGAAAGCATGATATCAAGACGGGAGTATGAAAAAGACAGGTGTCCAGCTCTCTGGTAAAAGGCCATGGCAGAAACATACATTATCCCAGTTCAAAAGAACCTTAAAAAATATCTTTCCTGTAGCTTCAGATGATTTAAAATTGATCTCCTATAGCTTGTCCTACTTTTATATTCTTAGCCACAGATAAAATCATGGCTTTCATTGTCAGGTAAACTGCTTTGAGGACCCAGGGTTCAGTCCTGTAGTTATTCTCAGGGTTTCCTTCACGTGTTAGCTTCCTTTGTAATCCCATTGTGGGGAGAAGAAACATCACAACTTTGATTTAAACCCCAATTCCAAGCTGCAACTTCCACTTTTCAAGGGATCAAACATACTCCATACACCTGACATGGCAGATAGGAAAGCTCACATACATGTGTTTCTGTGTGTGTGTGTCTATACTAAGCAAAAAGCATCAGCGTTTTGAGGTCATCACAATGAAACATTAAGGAGGGAGGGAGGTCTGCAAATCGCCCTGTGGTTTTCATCTGAAAGGCTTGATGTTGATTTTTAGCAAAATTTCCCTGAGTATATTCAAGCAAGCCCTTGACAGGCAAAGGGTAACAGAGATAAACTGAGACCCAGCCCCTGTCCTGGAATTTCTTATGTTCTAGGAGAAGGACACTGGAGAAGGCAATGGCACTCCACTCCAGCACTCTTGCCTGGAAAATCCCATGGACGGAGGAGCCTGGTGGGCCGCAGTCCATGGGGTTGCTAAGAGTCGGACGTGACTCAGCGACTTCACTTTCACTTTTCACTTTCATGCATTGGAGAAGGAAATGGCAACCCACTGCAGTGTTCTTGCCTGGAGAATCCCAGGGATGGGGGAGCCTGGGGTTCAGTCGGACACGACTGAAGCGACTTAGTAGCAGCAGCAGCAGGAGAAGGACACAGTGCTCGTAGAAACTCTGCTGTCCAAGGTAGGTGCAGGTCACGAGGAGGACCAGAGCAGGTCTGGGGCCACAGATTCTCTAAGGTGAGCGCCTTGGCCTTCCTACAAGATGTGTGGATGATCTGGGTATCTGGGGAAGGCGACTTTTGAATTGGGTCTTGAAAGATGTTTGTGTCAAGAGGAAAGGAAAAGCATTCCTGGTAATAGACAACACAGTGAACCAATGGTGAGATGACCTATGTTCTGAGCACTGAAAATCAGGAATTAAGGAGATGTTTGAATGAAAAGCATCCTTCAAATAAATGCTGGACAGGGTGTGAAGAATAGAGAATCCTCCTATATAGTTGGTGAGAATGTAAACTGGTGTAGCCACTATAGAAAATGATATGGAGGTTCTTTTAAAAGCTGACGATAGAGCTACCGTGTGGTCTAACCATCCCACTCTAGACGTGGATGGAACCCACGTCTCCTGCTGCATCTCCCGCATTGCAGGCGGAGTCTTTACTGCTAAGCCACCAGGGAAGCCCTCCTCATTCTTCTCTTCATTGTTTAAAATAATATCATTGGGACAATGCCTCATAGTAGCAGGGGCTTTTCTCAGAGATGATGACTTGGGAACACACACACTCTCACACCAGGTGCCAACATGCTTGTCTACACGGGGTAAGTGATAGATTTTATTAACAACTAAGCAAACTCTCCTTTTTCCTGTGGATATCAGCCTGATGAAACTGAGTCCCGTGATTTTCTGGATCTTGGGGTGTCACTTGAACAGGACTTAGGGAAAGAAAGTAAAGCATGGAAATTCCGGATTGTTGGCAATTTCACTTCCAGTGTCAGGAAAGGGCCACCCACTCGCAGATGCCATATGGCCCAGAAAGGAAGCCACTAAGACATGCTCACCAGCACACGCCTGATCTACTGTGACAGGTTCTATGCTGCCAGGAAGCACATCAGTGCCTCCTGTTGGAGAACAGTTTTCCGGGGAGGGGATCTGATCGTCCTGGGGGCCCCTGAAGCTTGCCTACCTATTATCCCTTGGAATACAGGGAAGCTTGAAGCATCTGTGTAACTTTCTGGGGAAGACTGTCTCTTGTGAATTCTGTCTGTCAACTTCTTTCCCCATCCCCACCCCCAGCTTCAGTAACTGAGGATTTGTTGTACCTGGGATGTTATTGGTGCAAGTACTGTTTGGTGGCTAAAGATAAAATAGCAGGTATAAAATTCCTTAGGATAGGAACTTCCTTTGTGGTCCAGTGGTTAAGAATCCAGTTTGCAATGCAAGGGGTATGGGTTTGATCCCTGGATCAGGGAACTAGGATCCCACATGCCAAGGAGCAACTAAGCCAGAATGCCACAACTAGAGAGTCCGTGGGACGCAATGAAAGATCCCACGTGCCACAAATCATACCTGAAACAGCCAAATATATAAATTTATAAATAAATTCCTTTGGATACACTTTAAAGTCAGATTTATACTTAAATTACTAGGTAAAATGAGGCAAAAGCTTATTCTCCCTTTCCGTATCCCAAATCACCAACCACATTAAATTGAATTCTGAAAACGTCTTTAAAAAAGATAAGCGGTTATTGCTTGACGCTTACATTCACTATGTAACTTCTGTTACCTATTCCTCTATATGGTGGAACTCTTAAATCCTTGTTTCCTGCCAAAGCCCCTCTCAGAATGTATCCATCCAGATGGATCCATCGTGTCAATGCAGTAGGGGAGTTTTAAATAAAGAAATCCAACCCAGACACAATGGGAAAGGGTCCTGGGGTTCAAGGATAATGAGGAAGTTGATATTCCTCCTGCAAAGATGAAAGTGACATCTTCTTAAAATTGTTAATTCAATTTGAAGGGAGAAATAATTACCTCCTCTGGTCATCATGTTGAAATGTCCACGGGGAGGAAAATGGACTTCACCCGCATTAACTCCATGGGTCATGGCCAAAAGCTGCATTAGCCAAAAAAAGGGCATAACCCCATGAGATCAAAAGCGTGTCCTCAGGAGAACAGAGCGTTAAATTTTGTGGGTGACTCTAGCTAGAATCAGATGGGGACTTTTTTATTTTTAATGAATCTCTCATGTATTGTAGGATAAGCAGGTCCGCAGTTGGAAGCTGGGTGAAGCAGGGATAGAGTATCTGAAATGATTTTCCAAGTTCTCATTGATTCAAAACTATGTCTCTGGCTGGCAGTGGTCCCCCTGGTATTGATCTTGGCAACCATTCATACCATCAGCTCTTACAACACAGGACAACTTCATCTTTACTCTCTTCCCAGTGTGTTCAGACAATGACACCTTCTTTTCATTTGTGGCCATAGATAATGCCAACTGCTTAAAAACATAAAACCTAATTGATCAAATGTAAAGTTTAAAAGTGCCTCTGCATTTGGAAAGAGCCCTGGCCAAGAACATTTTCTCACAAGCATTAATGGATCACTCTGGCTACCTAGTGACTCAGCGGTAAAGAATTCACCTGTAATGCAGAAGATGCAGGGGACTTGGGTTCAATCCTTGGGGTGGGAAGATCCCCTGGAGGAGGAAATGGCAACTCACTGCAGTATCCTTGCCTGAAAAATCCCATAGACAAAGGAGCCTGGTGGGCTACAGTCCATATAATCACTAAAGAGTCAGACACCACACACACACACACACACACACACTGGCTACATCATTTAATAGGATTGTCTGCTATTGCTGCGGCTAAGTCACTTCAGTCGTGTCTGACTCTGTGCGACCCCACAGATGGCAGCCCACCAGGCTCCCCTGTCCCTGGGATTCTCCAGGCAAGAACACTGGAGTGGGTTGTCATTTTCTTCTCCAATGCAGGAAAGTGACAAGTGAAAGTGAAGTCGCTCAGTCATGTCCAACTCTTAGCGACCCCATGGACTGCAGCCCACCAGGCTCCCCCATCCATGGGATTTTCCAGGCAAGAGTACTGGAGTGGGGTGCCATTGCCTTCTCCATAGGATTGTCTACACACATTCAAACTTTCAAAAAGAATTCTGCATTCTGTAATTAGAGAGCAATTCAAGTCAGGAGCATAGAGCAGGGGGTATTATTTTATTTTCCTCCAAATACTAGAAATCAAGCATTGATTTGTGATAAAACAAGTTTTGGGATGATTGACAGTCATTTTGTTCATGAAGAAAGCAGAAAAAAAGAAATCTAAAGAGACTTCCTGTTGTTTTTGAGGGAGCTTTCTTATAGCATCTGTTGTGCTCTATTTTCTGTGCATCAAGTCTGGAAGTAATGAAAGCACGTGTGTGTGCTAAGTCACTTCAGTTGTGTCTCTTTGCAGCCCTATGGACTATAGCCCACCAGGCACCTCTGTCCATGAGATTCTCCAGGCAAGAATACTGGTGTGGGTTGCCAGTGCTCTCCTCCAGGGGATCTTCCCTGCCCAGAGATTGAACCCACATCTCTTATGTCTTCTGCATTAGGCAGATTCTTTACCACTAGTGCCACCTGGGAAGGCTGAAAGTAATGAATAAGTTGCTGTAAATAAATGTTTGAAGTGATGCTCAAATGACTGCTTAGTACTTGAAGTGGGAACCATGTCTTATTCACCTGGTGTCCCTTGAACACAGCACGGATGTCGAACTTCCTCAGTGGTGACTGAATAAATGATGCACAGACATAAAGATGAATACAGAAACCAGAGGAAATGATAAAGTGGGGCACATGAAAGAAAACAGCTTGGGAGAGCCTTTGATCTGGGAGATCTAGCCCTGACTCTTTGACTAACCCTTCCTGACCTCAGAAATATCATGTGAGTTTCAGTTAAACTCTTTAATCAAACAGCTTAATTCTATGTCTGGGAGGCTCTGGCTTCCTGTATCTGTCAGGAGGCTCCAGGACAGAGAGAGGCATGTGGGTCCGTGTATCTATGTTTAGGGTTTGGAGCTGATGCTGTGGCTAGAGCAATCTAGCTCTATTCCTGTTCTTCTTTAACCAAAAGTTAAGGCTCAGTTGGATGCAGGTGGTTTCCTCTTCTTACTGATCAATTCACAGCATCCATTAAGAACTGATTATGTACCATCACTGATGGGATCTTAGCTCAGGAGTCTAGAGTGATCATGGCAGAGGATTTCATTGGAGGACACCCTAGTGAGGATGGTAGATACAGGCTTCATGGAGATCACAGAGTAGTAAAGTGAGACCCATCCTCCCATTCATCCACCCACACATCCTCCCATCTATCCACCCACCCACCCATCCATCCATCTACCCACCCATTCATCCATCCATTTATTCATTCACAAGCATTGACTGAGCAAACGCTCTGTACACTGGCATGATGGGAAAATGTCCCTCAGGTCCCAACTAGTGATGGCCATAGGTTTACATTGGGCAGCACTCTAATGAGGGATTTGGAGGCTAGTCCTGTAAAATCCCATGGATGGAGGAGCCTGGTGGGCTGCAGTCCACGGGGTTGCCAAGAGTCGGACACGACTGAGCGACTCCACTTTCACTTTTCACTTTCATGCATTGGAGAAGGAAATGGCAACCCACTCCAGTGTTCTTGCCTGGAGAATCCCAGGGATGGTGGAGTCTGGTGGGCTGCCGTCTATGGGGTCACACGGAGTCTGACACGACTGAAGTGACTTAGCAGCAGCCAGTCAAGGGAAATATTCGACCACAAGGTGGCAGTAGCAGACAACAGGCTTAGGTGGGTAACACTGACAGGTTGGCTGGCAGGAGTCACCCACCTCATGAAATTGTCCAGAGGCTGTGGTGTGGGGGCCACTACCCAGAAAGGAAGGACAACAAGGAAGCTCTGTGGAGAGGGAGTCTTATGTGTCCAGGTGATCGGTGGTCTCTTAGGAGCTTTAGGTGTTGAGGAAGGGGGAATCTCTGGGTGAGAAAATTCCAAAGGCGCTTATATCGTCTATGCTTAAAACAATCCATTGAGCAGGAAAAAAAAAAAAAAAATCCGGTGCCAATAGGCTTTTGAGCTAATGGGTCTCATCCAGGCTGCAGTGAAGAAATATACAATCTAGAGGCCAATATACAGGGAATATCTGGTTTATTTACATCACATGAGGATGGTAGATCCTGGCTTCATGGGGATGCCACACTAGTGAGTGACACAGACGTAACCCACCCATCCATTCACGCAAAGAGCACTGATTAAGCACTTAGCATCATGCTGGGCAGGGGAGCTACAGAACAATAATGAGTCCTATTGTGCTACACTGTAGGACCTTGTTTATTAGTAGTTTTATAACTTTCTTTCTTTCTTTGTGCTGGGTCTTCACTGCCGAGCGCGGGCTTTCTCTAGCAGGGGCTACTCTCTAGTTGTGGTGTGCAGGCTTCCTACTGCGGTGGCTTCTCTTGTTGCTGAACATGGGCTCCAGGGCCTTCAGGCTTCAGTAGTTGTCACTCCCGGGCTCTAGAGCACAGGCTCAATAGTTTTGGCGTAAAGGCTTAGTTGCTCTGTGGCATGTGGGATCTTCCTGGACCAGGGATGGAACCCACGTCTCCTGCATTGGCAGGTAGATTCTTTACTACTGAGCCACCAGGGAAGCCATACCTTGTTCTTTATCCATTCCACATATAAAAGCTTACATCTGCTAACCCCAACCTCCCACTCCATCCCTGCTGACCCCTTCTCCCCTTTGATAACCATAAGTTTGTTGTCTATGTCCGTGAGTCTGTGTCTTATTTTAGAGTACACATATAAATGATATCATATGGTACTGGCCTTTCTTTTTCTGGCTTACTTACTTAGTATGATAATCTCTAGGTCCACCCAGGCACTCTGATTTTTTAACATTACTTGATTAGTATTTAAGACTAAATACTTGCAAATTTTCACATAAAAATTTAGATTTGGGAGTCTCCTGAAATTGGAAGAGCTAGTCCTACGTGGGAGTACTGGGCTCGGACCAGGTGGGATATAAGACTTTCAACATTGCCTACTCTCCCCAGTTCAGTTCAGTTCACTCGCTCAGCCATGTCCGACTCTTTGTGACACCATGGACTGCAGCACGCCAGGCCTCCCTGTCCATCACCAACTCCCGGAGTTTACTCAAACTCATGTCCGTTTAGTTGGTGATGCCATCCAACCATCTCATCCTCTGTCATCCCCTTCTCCTCCTGCCTTCAATCTTTCCCAGCACCAGGGTCTTTTCCAGTGAGTCAGTTCTTCACATCAGATGGCCAAAGTATTGGAGTTTCAGCTTCAGCATCAGTCCTTTCAATGAATATTCAGGACTGATTTCCTTTATGAGGCACTGGTTTGATCTCCTTGCAGTCCAAGGGACTCTCAAGAGTCTTCTCCAACACCACAGTTCAAAAGCATCAATTCCTCAGTGCTCAGCTTTCTTTATAGTCCAACTTTCACATCCATACACGACTATTTGAAAAACCATAGCTCTGACTAGACAGACCTTTGTCAGCAAAGTAATGTCTCTGCTTTTTACTACGCTGTCTAGGTTGGTCATAGCTTTTCTTCCAAAGAGCAAGCATCTTTTAATTTCATGGCTGCAGTCACCATCTGCAGTGATTTTGGAGTCCAAGAAAATTAAGTCTGTCACTGCTTCCCCATCTATTTGCAGTGAAGTGATGGGACCAGATGCCATGATCTTAGTTTTCTGAATGTTGAGTTTTAAGCCAACTTTTTCACTCTCCTCCTTCATTCTCCCCAGGTCCACAGTTTTACCCTGAAGTCCTTATTTAAGTGTCTGGGCTGGCCTCTGCATGCCTGTGAATTTGAGAAGCCAGGAAAAGGAGAAGATAGGAAATGGCCTGTTCTCATCTTTTGATCCTTTGATTATCAAAGCCCTTGTGAAGCTCAGCCCTGGCTAATGACCCTCAGAATCATCAGGCTCAGAGGCCGGCGGGGGCGCCCCTTGATTGTATGAATTCCTAAGTGGGCCCTGGAGCTTCTTTGTAGGTTCTACCCTAGCAGATCATTGCTTCTTTTAGAGAATGTCTGTCTCAAATTTTATCCCCTTCCTTAATAACGACCTCCCTTTTGTTCTACTTGGGTGAACCTAATACAATTTCTCTGAACATCTGTAAAGTTAATTCATCTCTGTCACCCTGTATTTGAAACCGAACCAGAAAATGACACTAATCTCTAATTTATAACAAACCAGTGGTGCCTGAATTTCATTACATCATAGAGGACTAAAAGAAAGACTTTGTTTTTATCTCAGGATGAATTTGGTGAAGGCCGCTTAATATCACATTTTCGTTCAATGAGTCGAATAAAACTGGCTGCTCTGTTTGCTCCCGGGGATATTAAATATATACTCAGCCCTTATAACCTGCAACTTCTTCCTCATTCTGAGCGGAGAAAAATTCTCCTCTGTCAAGAAGGAATATTTAGATCGAGTCATTTAATCCCTGACACACAGATGGATTAAACTTCTTTATTAAACAACTCTATACAATTTACATAATATAATAGCTCTGTCCACACAACCAAGTGGAGCCAGAGTAATGGAAATTATAATTATTGCCACACATGTTAAGTATCTTATCAAGAAAAATTCACATCCTAAAAGGTAGTTCCTTTCATGAGCAAGTTGCCCTGTTCATAAAGAACTCATTTCGTAGGTTGAGGTTTGTGTATTTAAATGATTATAATTAATATTGTTACTTAGGAAAGAGGAGTCTCAGGTGGGGTGAATTTCTAACCCACAAGTCCTCTGTGAAGACAGAAGACTTTGTCCCCTGCTCCTGTAGGCACCCACTTTCAGGATAACCACAACTTTGTTATCTGTAATTGGCAGAACAGAAATGAGGCATGCAGCGACCAACAGAGGCAGTCAGATGATTCTGAAGTCAAAATGATATGCTCAGGGGACGCTTGTCTTTACTAAACCTGTTTCTGACACAGAATTCCAGAACTACATGGCAGCCTCACCCAACTGTGTGTGAGATTTCAGTCTACTTTCCCTGGGTTCAGTGTTCCCAGATAAAGCATAGAACATACAATGCAATTCGGGTTGTTGTTGTTTAGTAGCTAAGTTGTGTCCGACTCTTGCAATCCTGTGAACTGTAGTCTGCCAGGTTCCTCTGTCCAGAACACTAGAGTGTTTCCTCCTGCAGGGGATCTTGCTGACCCAGGATTGAACCTGCATCTCCTGCATTGGCAAGCGGGGTTTTTTTGCTTTGTTTTGTTTTTACCACTGAGGTGCCAGGGAAGCCCCAATCTGGGATCATACTTGTACTACAAATAGAGTCCTCAGATAAGATACAGGATAGTCTGCCGTTTGGGACACATTTGGGCTTAGAAATTATTTGTGGTTTTTCTGAAATTCAAACTGAACTGAGTGGAGGAATAAATTGGGAGATTGGGATTGACATATACACACTGCTATATATAAAACAGATAACTAATAAGGGCCTACTGTATAGTACAGGAAACTCTACTTAATACTCTGTAATGACCTATCTGGGAAAAGAATCTTAAAAAGAGTGGATATATATATTTGTATAACAGATTCACTTTGGTGTACACCTGAAATTAACACAACATTGAAATTATCTATATGGCAGTAAAAATTAAAACAACAAAACCCTACCCAAAACCCCAAACAACAACAAAAATTAAACTGAGAGTCCTGTAATTTTATTGAATAAATCTGACAACCTTCTCGATGCCAGAAACTCATTACCCACTGCCTCAGTCTATTCAGGAGAGGACTTCATTTTAATTTAAAAAAAAGAAGAAGAAGAACAAATACACATTGGACAGATGCTGAATGTCAAAATTCTTTCGCTCTTGTTGGCTCAGGGTCCTGCTTGTGGGAGGGATGATCAAAAGTGACTGCAGAAGCATTTTAAAGCCCTTAAATCTGCCATGTGTGGATTGAAGAGTACAGATCCTAAACATCTATGTTTGGGCAAGTTCGTGCTAACTTTTAGCACAGAGAATCATTGTCTAGTGGTTAAAAGTATAACTGCAAATGATATGGGGTATGATTACATGTGTATGTATGTGTCTGTAAGTCTATGCGTGTTGAATGTGTGTAGGAGGGTGTGTGTATGTTGTGTTGAACTTAGGTATTTTTGTGCACGTTTGTGCATGTGAGCCTGTGTGTATATTAAGTGCATTGTGCGTGTGTATTTGAGTGTGCACATGCTTCTGTGTAAAGTATGTTCATGTTTCTATGTATGTGTGTGCCTGCATGTGTGTGTGCATATTTGTCTGTGTGAGATGGTGCAGCATCAGGGTTCTGAGTGAGGGTCAAAGCCAGCCTGCCCTGGGGCAGTTTTAAAGGTTACTTTCCATTTACAGTTATTACAAAATTATTGACTGTATTCTCCATGCTGTACAATACATCCTTGAGCCAATCTTATTACACCCAATAGCTTGTACCTTCCACTCACCCACCCACATATTGCCCCCCACTCATCCACCAGTAACCACAACTTTAAGCAGCCTAATATACATGTATTCAGAATCCCCAAAGGAAAGGGGGGACAGAAAAATAGTTTAAGAAACAATGGCCAGGACTTCTCTGGTCGTCCAGCGGTTAAGCATTGCCTGCCTATGCAGGGGACACAGGTTTGATCTCTCATCTGGGAAGATTCCACCTGCCAAGTGACAACTAAGCCCTTGAGCTGCAACCACTGAGCCCAGACGCCCTAGAGCCTGGGCTCTGCAACAAGAGAAGCCTCCACAACCAGAGAGTAAAGCCCTGCTCTCAGCAACTGGAGAAAGCCCAAGTGCAGGAATGAATGTCTTGTGCAGGCAAAAATAAAGAAGTAAATAATAAAATCTAAAACAAAGAAACAATGGCCAGTATAAAATAAGCTTTATAGCCTATTTAGGATACATTGTACAATTCTATTTATAGCTATAAAGGGGTTTAACCTTTAAAAATTGTGAATCACTACATTGTACACCTGTAACATATAATATTGTACACAACTGTACTTCAAGTAAAAAAAATAACCATAATCCCAGGGATCTTAAAAAACTCGATGATCTGATGGCAATAAAAAAGGGGATGGGAGAAGGAGGCGGTTGGGAGGAAGAGAAGGATGAAGGAAAAGAAGGAAAGAAGAAAAGTATGCCAAGGCACGTCATAGTCATAATAGAATTGGTCAAGCCAGTGATACCATCTTAAAAGAGTCAGGGAAAAAGTCTCCTTAGAAAGACTGGTTAGGTAAAAACGTCAAGTTCTCTGGAAGAAAGTTAAGTATGATGCAAGATTTCTCATGGGAATTGAGTCAAGCCAGAAGACAACAAAGCAATGTCTTTAAAATTAAGGATTGTCAAATTAGAATTATATACTAACTTCTAGAAAGAAACGTCTTTCAAAAAAACAGGTGAAGTAAAGACTTTTTCCAGACAACCAGAAGCTGAAAGAATCCATCAGGATGTCCCTCAGGCAGAAAGCAAGCAATCACAAGTAGAAATAGGGTTTTACACAAAGATTGAAGCACAACGGACATGGATTTCTTAAATTATATGGGTTTATAAGAGCAAGTCAACTTCTTGGAAATGGGACTTTTGGAAGGGATTTAGAAACAGCTGTTTTAAACAGCAGGGATGAGCGTTTGTGCTCTGCTGGGTTGGTGGGCGAAGCGGAAATCCTCTCATTGGCGCCTTCTCACCTGGTCTCCTAGCAACGCGTTCTTCACCTTCCTTGGTAACCGCCAGGGAGAAGCAGCTTGGCGGGAATCCTGAGATCCAGATCTGTGAGGAGACCTTGATGAGAAGAGGAAAATGAGGACCATTCTCCCACACTGCGTCTTCGTGGCTCTGATCCAGGCTGGTGGGATGTCAATTCTTCCCAGCAGAAGTCACCGAGATCTCCGGGGATGAACCTCAATCTCTCTTCTTGGGAATTTTCCCCTCCACTTTCCACTGGCCTTTAGGTATGTCAGATTTAGCGCACTTTGTGCCAGGTACTAATATATAATCACTTTGCAATTTATTTATTTTTTCCATTTAATTCTCACAACAGAACTAACAAGGTCAATTCTGTTTAACTGCGTTTTCCGGATGCGGAACCGCGAGTAAATTCCTTGCCAGAGGTCACCTGGTTGGTGGGGACAGAACCTGAGGGAAGCCCCCATGTACCACTTAGATCCTGTGCTCCTCCTTACTGCCAGGCTGTGGGGTTGACCAGGCGGCTCCAGGAGACCCTGCTGAGACAGAGCAGTGGGTATGTGGGGTTGTGGTCACCTGAGTTTTTGCCCCCAGACACCCTATATCCGGGGGCCTCCTAAGAACACAGGTGAGTTCTGGGAGACCCAAAGCTGTTCTGAGTGAAGGGAATCCAACTGCCCCTAGGAGAGGCCACCTCTCCATCAGATTCCACTTGCTTAGTCAGGCGGTGCTCACTCCAAGGAGACAGAAATCCTAGAATGTCTCTGGCACTCATCCTGGTTTCAATGAATGGGCTTCTGCCTCTCTGTTCCTTCCCATTTAGGTTAGGATGCCAAAGTGATCCATGTCTTGGTTTTCCAGTAACACCTCAATCCATGCTATGTCAGTATGAGTTTTGCCTTCAGGGTGGTTTTCATCCAGAGAAAGACCATCTGTGGCTGTGCTGTTGCTGTGCTTAGTCACTCAGTCGTGCCCGAATCTTTGCAACCCCTTGGTCTGTAGCCCGCCAGGCTCTTCTGTCCATGGGGATTCTCCAGGCAAGAATACTGGAGTGGGTTGCCATGCCCTCCTCCAGGGGACCTTCTCAACCCAGGGATCGAACCCAGGTCTCCCACTTTGCAGGTGGATTCTTTACCAGCTGAGACACTAGGGAAGCCCAAGAATACTGGAGTAAATAGCCTATCCCTTTTTCAGGGGAACTGCCCCACCCAGGAATCAAATCGGGGTTTCCTGCACTGCAGGCAGATTTTTTACTAGCTGAGATACCAGGGATGCCCCATCTGTGGCTACTTGATTTTAAATTAAAAATCAAAATACTAAAGTAAAATCCCTGAACTCCAGAACTTTTCTTTGTAAGTTCAACTTACAAATCCTAATAATCTATTTATAAAATGAGTATGTTTTGAGGCGGCTCTTTATAGCATCATTCAATAAATTTATTTTAAACTGGTGTAGAAATGTAATAGTCTGCTTTATTTTTCAAAGAAGTCCTCATTGAATTTGTTACCATGTTGTTTCTCTTTTATGTTTTGGTTTCTGGCCTCTAGGGATGTGGGATCTTAGCTCACCGACTAGGGATCAAACCCACACCCCCTGCATTGGAAGGGAAATCTTAATCACTGGACCACCAAGGAAGTCCAAGTGTGCTTTCTTTTTAAGCAACTCAAATGCCATTTATCAAGCAAAACTATCTTATGGGTTTAAACAGACCTAACATATCTACTAAATAAACAAGTTGTCTTCAGCACTCGAATATAGTTTCAGTATTAATATAGAGTTCTCATACTTTTCAACTTAAAATCACAAGTCAAAAATTGATTTCAAATTGCTTTCTAGCTGAGAAAAGAGGTGAATCTATAATGTCATAGGGGTTCAGTTCAGTTCAGTCCCTCAGTCGTGTCTGACTCTTTGCGACCCCATGGACTGCAGCATACCAGGCCTCCCTGTCCATCACCAACTCCCAGAGCTTGCTCAAACTCATGTCCACTGAGTTGGTGATGCCATCCAACCATCTCATCCTTTGTCGTCCCCTTCTCCTCCCACCTTCAATCTCTCCCAGCATCAGAGTCTTTTCAAATGAGTTAGTTCTTTGCATTAGGTGGCCAAAGAATTTAACCCTATGATAAATTAAATTTACCCCCATTTATTTAATTTATCATGGGGTAAATTCTCTTAACTATAAATGCTCTAAATACAAATAATTCCCCAATTATGTCTCACTATAACAGAAAAATAAAATAGGCTTGTCATATAATTCATCTGTGCTATTGTTTCTAAACTTTCCTAGGTTTAAAGACCTACTAAGGAAATAATTTAACATTTCCAGAAAATGAGGATTATAATCTCAAACAAATTGGGATTTTTTTTTCTTTGAAAATTATTGACGTTACTTAGTGGACTTTAAGTTACTTAGAGATGCCATATTTTCAGCTGAGCCAGGGGATCTGGGCTTCCCTGTGGCTCAGATGGTAAAGAATCCACCTGTAATGCAGGAGACCTGGGTTCGATCCCTGGGTTGGGAAAATCCCCTGGAGGAGGGCATGGCAACCCACTCCAGTATTCTGGCCTGGAGAATCCTGGTGGACAGGGGATACTGGCGGGCTATAGTCCATGGGATCGCAAAGAGTCAGACACCAGACACGACTGATCGACTGAGCACAAGAGTCGGACACCAGACACGGCTGAGCGACTGAGCACAGGGAATCTGGAGCGGCGGATTCACTGGATGATTTTCCCACCATCTGTACCACCTTCTTAGGCCTTTTCAAGTATCTTTATATCAGTTAATAGGAAGGTCCCTGCTTCTGAGGCGAGAGATCTAGCAGCCAAAGGTCCTCAATACAAGGCCCACAGTAGCCAGTCTTTAAAAAAAAAAAAAAAAAGTAATGTGCCTATTTTATTATTGTATTTTGGGCTGTACTGGGTCTTTGTTGCAGTGTGCATGGCTCAGGCTTAGTTGCCCTGAGGCGTGTGGAATCTTAGCTCCCAACCAGGGACTGAACTCATGTCCCCTGCATTGGAAGGTGAATTCTTTACCACTGGACTACCAAGGAAGTCCCACAGCAACCAGTTATGACGGGAGTCTCCTCCCACTTAGACGGCGTCAGCCCTTGACTAGATGAATCCTTCTGCTGCTTGATTTTGGTCTCTGTGACTCCCCATCCTTCCTTCCTGGCAGTGCCAGTGCTGCCCCTGCCATTTCAGTGAGCACACACTGGGATTCTGTGCCCTTTGAATGTTTCTGTCTGCCTCTTTAGCCTTAGTGTCTAAGGTCATCTCAATGACGCTCACCTTTGGGGTTCCCATCCTTCACAATCAATCAAATCTGCTCTGTCATTGTCCTGGCTGGCTCAGGGTTACCTCTCCCTGTTCTTGGGGGAGGTAGTGTGGTATGTTATTTACAATCTACCTGAGGGTTTCTTTCTGGTGCTTCCCTGCTGGTTCAGATGGTAAAGAATGCCTGTGATGCAGGAGGCCCAGGTTCAATCCCTGCGTCAGGAAGATACCCTGGAGAAGGGAATGACAATCCACTCCAGTATTCTTGCCTGGAGAATTCCATGAACAGACCATGGGGTCGCAAAGAGTCAAGACACAACTGAGCAACTAACATCTGTCATTGCCAACCTACTGGTCAAATTAGCACATTCAATCCTATTTGGCCACTGTTGATGATTTCTTGCTTGAAATTGGGTTTCTTTTGATCTGAACTCTTTATATATAGATATAAATGTAAATGTGCATATATGTGTGTGTGTGTATATATATATATGTATATATGTATATAGAAAGAAAGTGAAGTTGCTCAGTTGTGTCCGATTCTTTGCTACCCCATGGACTGTAGCCCACCAGGCTCCTCCCTCCATGGAATTTTCCAGGCAAGAATACGGAAGTGGATTGCCATTCCTTCTCCAGAGGATCTATATATATACACACATATATGACTTAAAAATATTTTAAGCCCTCAAATGTGCAGGACCAATTCATTAAACTTCCCGGAGAGATTAAATGACATTTTTTTAAATGCTGTCTTTTTCTTATTACTTAATAGACGCTAATAAGAGACAGAACATGTAAAAATTAAAATTACTATAAAACTTATTACTGTATTTGTGTTTCAGCATATTCTAAAGCACCATATAATTGATGTAATTAATTTCATTACTCACAAATACAGCCATATGATTAAGAGAACAAATGAAATTCATATATACACACATGTATGTACACAAATATTGAGTACTTGTTTAAATTAAAATGTCCTATTAGTTAATTCCCTGGCAGTCCAGTGGTTACGACTCCAAGCTTCCATTGCAGGGGGCACAGGTTTGATCCCTGGTAGGGGAACTAAGATCCTGCATGCCATGGCACAGTCACAGAAAGAAAAAAAAAATTTCTTTAATAAGTAAGATGTCTTATTATATTTTTTCCTTTTGAATCAAGGTTTTCCTTTGAATAAATTTAATTCATTACCTTTCACAAACAGTTTATTTCAATTAGCCATAAACTATTGCTATGAGTATTTTGTCTCTTAAGATTTGCACAACTGCAAAGGGCCAGCAAGAGCCTTTAACTAAAGAGCTCTTCCCCTTTAGAATTCCTTTCCGTATTTAAACAAAATGTTCTTGCTTTCTGGCAACATCAGCAAGTTTCTGACCCCATTTTTTGCCCCAGGGTTTAGCATCAGTTGCTCTCAAATGAGTGCTGGATTCTTTGGGCTGAGTTGATGTTGGAGACAAGAATGTAGGGTCTAGTGGGCATTGGTGCTTGGCAAGTGGGCTGATGTTATTCTTGAACTACTTTTAGATAGTGATTTAGGGTAAATGTTGACCATAAACATTGAAATGTAACTCACTGGGTTTTGTACCCAGTTGTTTATTTCACAAGCTTCCCTCAACCACGAGGACTGTGACGTCACCCCCTCTTCTTGCTCAGCTGTGGCTCCATTGCCTCTGTCTCCTGTCTTCCATATGTACAAGGCTACTCCCTGCTCCCTAAGGTTTTGTTTAATTGTTAATTATTTTTGCCTCGGCCAACTGGTCGTCTCAACGCATGTATCTTGGTATTTTCCCCACTCTTATGGTTTTTCCAACAACTGTCTCTATGATGATCATCGCCAAATAGGTACTCCCAGACCAAAACTTTTCCTCTGAGATTCAGGTACACATCACCAGCTATTGAAGTAGCTGGAATTTTAAAATAAGGCCTTCAACACGTAGAAATTTTTTGCTTCAGATAGGCAAATTATTGACCTGAAAAAATTCTTTTTAATTCAAATTGTAGTATTTCTAGAAAAGAAATGGAACAACAAGAAAGACCCCTGAAGATCAAAATTCAGCGTGGCTTTGAAGAATTGCTTGTTTCAAGGATGCTTATAGAGAGAAGAAGAAATAAAGAAAAAGTGAAACAATGAAGGAAGGAAAAGATGAAGGGAAGGAAGAAAAAACTGAAAAATCCTAGCAAATGAGCTACTAAGTCTCCATTTTCGTGTCATTTGCAATGAGTAAAGTGGACACTGCAATCATGGGAGTTAGTGGCAAAGAAAGCCACAGGTCAAGATTCAGGTTTACACTGGAAGTTTTCTTGGGAAAATTACTTCAACTCTGTAATTTTTAGTTTTATCTTCTCTAAAATGATGATGCAAACATACACAAGCTTAAAAAAGAAATGTGAATACACATAACCAAATACCTGGTTCTTAGCCCTAAATCCACTTTGTTAAAATATCCAGAGAATGAGAGACATACACCTGGGAAGTGAATGCTGGGGTCCTAGACTATGCATTTTACAAATGGAGGCTGCTCTGCCTGGTTCCATGCCTTCAAAGGCTGTGAAGAAAGATGGATGGAACTTCTCTGGGTGGTCCAAGCTCCTAATGCAGGGGGCCTGGGTTCCATCCCTGGTTGGGGAATTAGATCCCACATGCTGCAACTAAGAGTTCATGTGCATCAGCTAAAAAAAAAAATCCCACATGCTTCAAGTAAAGATCCTGTATGCTGCAACTAAGATCTAACACAGTCAAATAAATAAGTAAATATTTTTAAAAAAGATTTATGATGAGGTATAATTAAATATGAATTGCACTTTTGATAGTTCATATTGTTTGTGATTCATCCAAAATAATATACTTAACCTGAGTGTACCTTATCCCCATAGATATTACAAGTGCAAAATTATTTTTGTGTGTGCTGACAAGTCTAAATATTGTTAAATTGTTTTTAAAAATCAGTATTGAACCACAAAATTAAGTAATTTCCGTCTTTCCTTCATGACCACCTAACTAACAGTTGGGGCACTAATAGCTGATTGAAATGAGAACATTCCCTTGATTAGATCCTTTGATCTTTTCTCCAATGTCCCTCCAGCCTTTAAAAGGTATAATTTAAGGATAAATAACAGAAGGAGGTGATTTTTCCAGTGGGTGGTAAGTATAAGGAACTCACTGTCTTTACAGTCTTGTGCCACTAAGCTCTGAAATTGGTAAAAGAGGGATTTGTTAACTGAATGAGGGTGTGCAAGAAAATGACTTTAAATGTATTTCAGAAAGACTTATTTAAGAAATTTTGTAAGTCCACAGCCCAAATCTATAGGCAACCACAGGGGGCGCTGTCCTCGATCAGGGTGGAAAGTGAGAGAAAATGCTCAGTGGAGTGTGGAGTTTGTGCCTTGGGCAAGACACCAGGCAGGGTAGATTCCAACGTCCTAGAGTAACCTTACCTGCCAATGGGACCCATCCACTGTAATCTCATCATGCTAAAAATATTTCTTCCTTTTCATCCTGTTTGCTTACAAACCTGTACAATTGCCCACTCACATGATGAAGTGTGAAATATATTTAGTTTTTGGTATGTCTGCTTCACCCCTTACCTCTTCATTTCTCTGACTCCACAGCTTCAGATAACCTCAACTTAACCTAGCTTTTAAATTCCTCTTCCAAAGGCTGTCATCCTCAATCTTATTTACAAAGAAGAAATAGAGACATAAACTAAAACAAACATATGGACACCAAGGGGGGAAGAGGGGAAGAATTGGGAGATTGGGATTGATGCATATATACACTATTGATATTAGGTATAAAGTAGATAACTAATGAGAACCTGGGCTTCCCTGTGGCTGCGATGGTAAAGAATCTTCCTTGGGGGAGACCAAGGTTCGATCCCTGGGTTGGGAAGACTCCCAGGAGAAGAGTATGGCTACCCACTCCAATATTCTTGCCTGGAGAATTCCACGAACAGAGGAGCCTGGCAGGCTACATACAGTCCATGGGGTTGCAGAGTCAGTCGGACATGACTGAACTACTAACTCTTTTACTTTAAAATGAGAACCTACTGTATAGCACAGGGAACCCTACTCAATGCTCTGTGATGAGCTAAGTGGGAAGGAAATCCTAGGAAGAGGGGATACATGTATATGTAAAGTTGATTCGCTTTGTGGTAGAGAAGAAACTGACATAACATCAGTAAAGCGACTCTACTCCAATAAAAATTGACATTTTGAAAAAGAAAATAAAGGATGTCATCCAGTAGTTTTCAGCATGGAGAGGGCACCTAGGTAGCTGCTTGCAGATTAAATAATTGGTACATTGGAATCTCAGTCTTTCTCAGGAGTAAGGCTGGAGTCTGCTTATTTATACTTAAAGTCACTTCTTTGCTTATCGCTTGAGTTTCTAGCACAGTCTCTTTGGAGGCTTGACAAACTGAAGAGACCACAGTTTAATAGCCAGATAATCCAGTCACAATGACAGGCAGACTTTTGGAAAGACGAAAATCTCCTAGCACTAGGACTTAGCTCCATAAAGCCGTTCAAACACTTGCTGGCTACACAAAGCAGGCAGCCCCTGTGCTGATAAGGGGGAGATTTCCAGTCAATGCCCCTGATAATTAAGTGGCCTTGTCAGAAGGTTGAGATACACACAGATGCATTGGGGGAATATTTCATTTTTAAAAAGACATAAACACATAAAGGAGAATGAAAAAGGGTTTTAAAGAATTGCCTTTGACTCTTTGGATGTCAATCAAACTTAAAATATGTTGCTACCAAAAGACACCCAATCCTTTACTCTGAGTCTCTTTTAGGAAAATGTGGGGCTTGACAAAAGCTTAAAAGTGCTTTTGTACACTTTTTAACATTTATATATGTGCGTTGTTGCATTTTTATTATGTAAATCTGGGTTTGGTAAGGACTGAGGCTACTTCTTCAGCAAATGTAACAAGGGACAGTTAAGGCAATTAGAATAGGAAGACCATTCAGGTAGATGGCAGGAATTGCTCTGCTGTTGGAATACGCTTAGGCAGCCATATTGAAGATGGATATACATGTGCCAACTTCTTCAAAACACATGGTTCTTTTCTAGGTCTTTTGTGCTTTCATACACATTGTAAACTTCTTTTGTTCTGGTTCTGTGAAAAATGCCATTGGTAATTTGATTGGGATTGCATTGAACCTGTAGATTGCTCAGCCATGAAAAGGAACAAAATTGGGTCATTTGTAGAGATGTGGGTGGATCTAGAGAGTGTCATAGTGAAGTAAGTCGGAAAGAGAAAAACAAATATCGTATATGTGGAATCTAAAAAGATTGGTATAGATGATTTTATTTACAAAGCAGAAATAGAGACACAGATATGGAGAACAAACATGGATGCCAAGTGGGAAAGGAGGGTGGTGAGATGAATTGGGAGATTGGGATTGACATATATACACTGTTGGTATAGGGCTTCTCTGATAGCTCAGTTGGTAAAGAATCAGCCTGCAATGCAGGGGACCCTGGTTCGATTCCTAGGTTGGGAAGATCCACTGGAGAAGGGATAAGCTACCCACTCCAGTATTCTTGGGCTTCCCTTGTGGCTCAGCTGGTAAAGAATCTGCCTGCAATGTGGGAGACCTGGGTTCAACCTCTGGGTTGGGAAAATCCCCTGGAGAAGGGAAAGGCTACCCGTTCCAGTATTCTGGCCTGGAGAATTCCATGGACTATATAGACCATAGGGTCACAAAGAGTCAGACATGACTGAGTGACTTTCACATTGCTGATACTGTGTATAAAATAGATGTTTCCCAGGTGGCTCAGTGGTAAAGAATCTTCCTCATTGGATCCCTGGGTCAGGAAGATCCCCTGGAGTAGGAAATGGCAGGTCACTCCAGTATTCCTGCTGGAAAATTCCTGAAACAGAGGAGCCTGGCCGGCTACAGTCAGATGTGACTGAGCGTGTACAATAAAATAGACAACTGGTGAGAACTTAGTTAGAACTGTATAGTCCACGGGGTTGCAAAGAGTCAGACTTGACTGAGCGACTTTCACTTAATGAGAACTCACTGTATAGCATCGGTAACTCTGCTCTGCTGTGACCTAAAAATGGAAAAGAAATACCCAGAAGAGGGGATATGCATATAGGTATAGCCTATTCACTTTGCTTTACAGAAGAAACTAACAGAACATCCTAAAGCAACTACACTCCACTAAAAATTAATTAAAAAATGATCTTTGTAAAATATGCCATTAGCTGATTATTATTAAGAGGGATCTTGTCAACAGCTTTTACTGCTGTCATCCTGATTTACAGACGACCTAGGTGGCACTAGTGATAAAGAACTCTCCTGCCAGTGCAGGAGACATAAGAGACACAGGTTCGATCCCCGGGTTGGGAAGATCCCCTGGAGGAGGGCATGGCAACCCACTCCAGTACTCTTGCCTGGAGAATCCCCTTGGATAGAGGAGCCTGCTGGGCTACAGTCCATGAGATCGCAGAGTTGGACACGATCGAAGTGACTGAGCACACACAGCACATCCTGATTTACAAATAGGAGACAATAGTTCTATATTATCCTGGAGGATTTGCTGGAGACTAGGTAGCTGTCATGGTAGATGATGTTTACTTAAGCTTTGCACCATGAGGCATCACAGCATTTTGAAACCCAGGATGCAGAGGGACTTACTAGGCTGTGTTCAAATCCTGGCTCTGCCACTTCTTAGATGTGCACATTGGGGTGATGTCATCAACTCATCATTTCTGTTCTGTAACAGGGATGATGTCAAAGCTACTGCCTGTGTTAATAATAAGTTAATGAATGTGAAAAGCTTAGTCTTGGGTCCAGCACACTGTTCTCCACATGTGTGAGCTGTCATTATCCCCTAGGGACCAGCCATCTAGCCATCAAGTGGCCCACTGGCCCCTTACTTTCCAGGAGACAATGAATAGAGGAGGTGAGTCTACTGAAGAGCAAAGGGGAGAAAAAAGAGAGAAACACCAAGGAGAAGATCCTAACAAAATGGTACCATTGAGGTAGATGGGCGGAGAAGCTGATGTTTGTCAGGAATAATATACTAGAGTTTCGTTTTCCCTAGACTCTTCAAGGGCCAAGTTAATGGCCGAAGCAGAACTCTGCTGGAGTAAACAGATAAGATGACCACTAAGAAACAAGATGACCATGAGAAGCAAGATAATTGGTCAAAGGTAAACAAAGACCTGAAAGAACTGTCCTACGTAAGTGATTTTTTATTTTTGGCTACACCATGCAGCGAGTGCAATCTTACTTCCCCCACTCGGGATTGAACCTATGCTCTCTGTGTCAGAAGTGTGGAGTCTTAACCACTGGACTGTCAGGGAAGCCCCATATAAGTGATTTAAACTGTGTCTTTACTGCACTCCTCCTCCTTAGGGAAGATGTTCACATCTTTTGTCTCCTTGCTTTCTGCCTTGCTTCTGTTCTAAATAAACAAATTGCTTCTCTGTGTGTTCTCCCACATGTTGTGTGTGCTTCTAATAATAAACTTTGTACCTGTTTTTACAGGTTTTGCCTCCTTGAAACATTCTTGTTTTCAAAAGAGTCAAGAGCCAGGGTGACTTTGCTCCTAGTCTCTAGCCCCTGGTGGACTAATGGCTGGGATTCCTGGTTTTCATCCAGGCTCCCCAGGTTCAATTCCTGGGCAGAGAACTCAGATCTTGCTTCAAAACACTGCTCACTGTGCCTCTGAGATCAACATCTCAGAATGTTATTTTAGCCACAAAATTAAGTGAGAAAATTTGTGCTTATGTCCCTGTCCATTTAATAAATTCTATGTGAAAAATTATTTACATGGCTTGTTTTTTTCATATACAAAGAAGCAAACAGATTTGTGTGTTCACTGTCTGGAATATCCAGAGGTTATGGGCAACTTTGAGGATTCTTCTTCCTCCACTCCTCTCTCCCTCCCAGATTCTTTTTTCTTCTTCTTTCCTTTCCTTTTCTCCCCCTCCTCCTTCCTGCAGAGCCATGTACCAAGGTCATGGGAGCCTTATACCAAGGTCATAGGACAAAAATTTCCAGAAATAACCAAATGCTGTAGCAACTGTTGCCGTGAACCTCTGGATCTAAACCAGCCAGTTCCCTGATGGAATATTAGGTGAAATACCCACCCATCACTCACTCTATAGCATCCTAACCAATGACCTAATGCCAACCTCCCAGTAGGAATTTTCTTTGTCTTCAGGCTATACAAATTGGCTACTAGCTCACATAAGGGCTCTCCCTTGAGCTGAGCGTCTCCCACTCTAATAAACTCTACTCTCCTCTCATTCTGCCTCATGTCTGGAAAATCTTTTCCAACCAGTGTACAGACCACAACATTACCTCCTTCCTTCCCTCCTCTATTTCTCTTTCTTTCTTTCCTTCTCCCTTTCTTTTTCTTTCTCTATTTGTTCTCTTCCTTCCTTTCACTATTATTGTTTGAAATTCACCCAGAGCCAGTAGTGCTATTCTGACCATAGAAAAGTAGATTTCCTCCAAATGGCTTTGTCTCCTCTAAGAGATAATAGATTACTTTTTTCCCCTTCAGTACAAACCAGAAATTGAAACAGACGGAGCACGTCTTCAGCAGTGTCAGGCAAAGGAATCTGGCTTGTGGAGAGTCCATCTCTGGACAAATTTGGAGAACAGGGAGAGGAGGAAGTGGTCTTGGTTCACAACTGGAGGTGGGGATGAGGGTCCGCTCTCTCCAGGACTGATGGGGGTGTAGGACTCTCTCTTCTAAGGGCATTCTGACTGTAATATATGCCTTCTTATAGTTTTGGCACAATCTTCCCAAAATAGCAAGTTTGACTGTTCAGGATATAACAACAACAACAATAAAACTGAGTAAATTTGAAGATCTAATTGGCTTTCTTAAATGATTCATGAACTAGGCAACATCTCATCTGGCAAACAGACAGGTGAGTGGGGTAACACAACAGGAAAACTTGTAGTAAGGAGGGTGGGACAAGAAAGGGAAGTCGTCAGTAAGGAAAAAAATGACAACCCATTGGAGGAAAGTAGAAGTTCAGGTGAAGACAGCTTCGCTTTGGCTGAGCTGTGGCATTTTCTATTGGTTGAGAAAGAAGGAAGTTTTCCTTCGTCCTGCTGGGTAGTGAGTAGTCAGACTTCCTGTTTGGGAGTGCTGGTGTCCTTTCCTGATGGAATCAGTAACTGATGTCTTCCTGTTTCGGGTAATTGATGATGAGAGGTAGAGTGTTACAGCTCCCTTTACAGGCCATCCCGACTGTGTAATTGAGGCCTCCTTGTATTTTTCACAAGAGGTACATAAATCAATTGGGAAGTTTAGAAGGCAATGGCACCCCACTCCAGTACTCTTGCCTTGAAAATCCCATGGGCGGAGGAGCCTGGTACGCTGCAGTCCATGGGGTCGCTAAGAGTCGGACACGACTGAGCGCCTTCACTTTCACTTTTCACTTTTCACTTTCATGCATTGGAGAAGGAAATGGCAACCCACTCCAGTGTTCTTGCCTGGAGAATCCCAGGGACGGGGGAGCCTGGTGGGCTGCCGTCTATGGGGTCGCACAGAGTCAGACACGACTGATGCGACTTAGCAGACTTAGCAGCAAGGAACTTATTATCAATACTCACAGTACTCTCAGGGTCATTCAAGGGCATATGCAGAGCAGCAGAATATCTGAGTCACCATTGTGTAGGGAATCCCAAGGACAGAGGAGCCTGGTGGGCTGCTGTCTATGGAGTTGCACAGAGTTAGACACGACTGAAGTGACTCAGCAGCAGCAGCAGCAGTTGAAGTCAAATAAGGTGACACTTGGCCTTCTGTTCCAGCTCTCTTATTGTAAACAAGCATCCTTTTCATGACCACCTTGGTGTCACGTTTTTTTGCCCTTTTGCGCTTTTGATTGATGATTTCCTGTTTAAAATGGACCCTAAATAGTGCTTGGAGCTGAAGTGCTGCCATGTGCCTTACAGAGAAGTATCAGTAAATAACATGAGTCCTTGTCCTAGTTTTAAAGTTGGCCATGAGTTCAAAGTTAATGAATTAACAATGTGTATTAAATATGTTGCCTTTAAACACAAGCACAGATTCTAAAATGTTATATATTGGTCAGCTGATGAAAATATGAGAAGAGGCTTCCTGGAGTCTCTATCTGTATTTCCTCTGGAATCCCTAGTTTTGGATTTGCTAATTCAATGTTTGCGATGACTTTATACAACACAACCACCACAGACAACAAGAATTGACTCCTACTTGGAAGAACAGTGGCCTTTATTCTTGCTTCTCCATCTTTGCAGGCTTTTTTTATTTGAAGAAATACAAAGTCAGTTCAGGGTTAACATTTGCCCCCACTGTCGATAGGGGATTCATTCTCTTCAGTACATCGACTTTTATTTTGGAGGTGGCTTAATTAAAACTGCAACAAGGAAGTTAAGAAAGGGAATGGTGTTTCCAGGTTTGTGCATGTGTTAACCTGCCTGTTCTTGGCTGCTTGCAGTATTTATTGTCCTTGGTCTTTTGGCATCTTTATGATGCTGTGACTCAAATTTTGTAGCTGTTTGACCAGGCTAATTTTCCATGCTGCATTTTGTCAGCCCATCTCAGACACCCAGCCAGTTAACTCAGCATCACTTGTGCTGTGAACTGCATCCCTTCCATCATCCAGGAAGCCTCTGGCTCTCTTCTGCTCTCCAGCAGCTTGGAAACAGAGGACAGGGAGGAGAAAATACAAAGTTTCCCCAAAACCTTTTCTCATAATTACTAGGAAATGATAATTCCTAGTGATTCCCTTTAATATTTTTGACTGTTGTGACAGCTATAAAAGAGTACCTCCAAAATCAATGGGGTAGACCTTGAATTATGCACTCGGTCTGAGTTAACACAACTGAATGTATATTCTTTCCTCTCCTGCTAAAGGTCCTTTGTGAAATCTCATTGTGATGTGGCTCAGATCAAACAGGATTTTATTTTCAGTTAGAGAAGCAACAAAAGGATTTGTGACCTTTAGTTCCACAATATGACTCTTGATTTGAAGACTGGGGACCCTCATCTCCTTCAATGTCTCCAACCACAGTGAATTCATATATTTTTTAAAATCGAAGCATAGTTGATTTACAATGTATTGACGCCTGCAAAGTGATTAGTAATACATATATATTCATATATATATATACCCACATTCTTTTTCATTATGATTTATCACAGGATATTTCTACATTTCACAGAGAATATAGTTCTTGGTGCTATACAGTAGGACTTTGCTGTTTATCCATTGTATATGTAATCATTTGTATCTGCTGACCCAACCTCCTGATCCTTCGTTCCCCAACCCCGCTCCCACCTTGGCAACCACAAGCCTATTCTCTATGTCTGTTGTGAACTCACATGTTTTTAAGCCCCACTCTGGTTTGACCTCTGACTATGACTTTGCAGATAAACCAGGTTGGCTGCCTTCCTCTGAGCATCTCAAGTTCAATTCTCTTGGTCTGCACATCCTCCAAATGGAGAAACTCTATTCTGTGAGCATGATCTCTGTGTCTGAATATGAGAAAGTGGAGCCAAAAATATTCTACACCTGGGGGGAATCAACCATCTAGTGTGGTTGAGATGGGGTTTTTTCCTAGGACAAGGGGCTTTCAGTGTTTAAATAGGGAAAGTCCCAGAAAAACTAAGAGGAGTTGGAGCCCTAATGCAGTTAGGTGTCTTGCAAATCAATTGTGTTCTGCCCTCCTTTGGGCATCTCCTTAATATTAATAGCAGTTTAAAAGGAATTCCAGAACAGAGACAGAAGGCCAAAGAGGAATACTGAAGTGGGGGCCCTTTTGTGAACTTACTCTGGGTGACACATCAAGAAAACCTGAGGTCTCACCCAGCGTCCACCTCCCTGGACACAGTGGCTGAGAACAGGAAGGGATATTAGGGTGTCACACATTCATCCAATATTAAAGTCCCTCCAGTTTTGAGGCTTCACATAGACTTGGAAGAAATAAGAAATACAAAATAAGGTTAAAATTCATATTTATGTTCTCATTTTTAAAAATTTTGCTTTTAGTTTTTTAAAAACTGCTTTCATTTACTGTGGTGGTGGTCTAGTTCCTAAGTTATATTCGACTCTTTGCAACCCCATGGACTAAATCCCCGCCAGGCTCCTCTGTACATGGGGTTCTCCAGGCAAAAATACTGGAGTGGGTTGCCATTTCCTTCTCCAGGGGATCTTTCTGACCCAGGGATCGAACCTGGATCTACTTGCATTGCAGGTGGATTCTTTACTGGCTGAGCTACCAGGGAAACCCTCATTTAGCATATGTACATCTAAAAGAGGGCTTCCCAGGTGGCCCTAGTAGTAAAGAACCTGCCTGCCAATGCAGGAGGCATAAGAGACACGGATTCAATCCCTGGGTAGGGAAGATCCCCTGGAGATCATGGCAACCCACTCCAGTATTCTTGCCTGGAGGATCTCCATAGAAAGGGAGCTTGGCTATAGCCCATGGGATTGCAAAGTCAGACATGACTGTAGCAACTTAGCACACACACACACACACACACACACATCTAAAGCAGGAATTTCACTCTCATAGCTGGAGTCTGCCTTCCCTGGTCTCAGGATCCTCTAGGCTCCAGCCACACTGTCCTAGAAGAGGAAGCTCTGGTCTGGAGTTTCTGGCTGAGGACTTATTAATTCAAGACTCAACACTTCTGAAGCCTGTTCTCATTAGCGGCCACATTTGAACAGACCCAGATCAGCACAGTCTTATTAATATTCTTACCCACATACTTTGGTTCTAAATAATAGATGGTCTTGAACATTTCCCAGGTAGTTTTATTTTGTATCATATATTTTATCCAAACTTCTTTGAATTATTTAGTTAGAATTTAAAAAGGCACTAATCATGCCATTTTCCTCTTCTGATTCTCCTACACAGCAGGATCTTAAATTATTCCAATATTTTGCATCACCAACAGAAATAAAGAGCCCTATATAAAATTTAGGTCACATCAAGATTTTCTGACCCAATAAAAGTGTTAGTTGTCTGGGAAACCCTTCCAGGCAATTATAAATATGTCAAAAATAATGTAAAAGCATAGCATTTGAGACTGAGTCCAGAGTGAGCATTTAAAAGTGGTTATAAATGATTACATTTACAGTTAAACATATGTTTAAATATACACACTCCTGTGTCTTCTTGAGAGCTGGCATGACCAAAGTGCAATTTTGAGAAACTCTTTAGAGCTGACAGTCACAGTTTGCTAAGCAAGGTTCTGAAGGTGATCAGGAAATTAAAAACAATAATGATATTAATAATATGAGTTCAATTGGGTTGTAGAGGAGGATGGGGAAGAATGAGCATCTTTCTGCCCCCAAATCTTGAGATTGTAGGTTTGTTGGCCCCAGTCTGTGAAGCACTGGATTTTATATTTAGTATTTACGGGGGTCAGAGGAACTACTATGTATAAAATAAATAAGCTACAAGGATATATTATACAATGCAAGGAATACAGCCAATATTTTACAATAACTATAAATGGAATATAACTTAAAAAAATTTGAATCACCCTGTTGTACACCTGAAACTTCTGTGATAACTGTTATACTTCAATCAAAAATATAAAAAAGGAGAATTGGAGTACCTAAAGGAAGATAGTTAGAACTGGACATGGAACAACAGACTGTTTCCAAATAGGAAAAGGAGTACGTCAAGGCTGTATATTGTCACCCTGCTTATTTAGCTTCTATGCAGAGTACATCATGAGAAATGCTGGACTGGAAGAAGCACAAGCTGGAATCAAGATTGCCAGGAGAAATATCAATAACCTCAGATATGCAGATGACACCACCCTTATGGCAGAAAGTGAAGAGGAACTCAAAAGCCTCTGGATGAAAGTGAAAGTGGAGAGTGAAAAAGTTGGCTTAAAGCTCAATATTCAGAAAACGAAGATCATGGCATCCGGTCCCATCACTTCATGGGAAATAGAGGGGGAAACAGTGGAAACAGTGTCAGACTTTATTTTTCTGGGCTCCAAAATCACTACAGATGGTGACTGCAGCCATGAAATTAAAAGACGCTTACTCCTTGGAAGGAAAGTTATGACCAACCTAGATAGCATATTCAAAAGCAGAGACATTACTTTGCCAACAAAGGTTTGTCTAGTCAAGGCTATGGTTTTTCCTGTGGTCATGTATGCATGTGA
>NW_011494732.1:3176298-3226070 GCF_000754665.1 Bison bison bison | reverse complement strand
GTGAGAGTTGGCCTGTGAAGAAGGCTGAGTGCCGAAGAATTGATGCTTTTGAACTGTGGTGTTGGAGAAGACTCTTGAGAGTCCCTTGGACTGCAAGGAGATCCAGCCAGTCCATTCTGAAGGAGATCAGCCCTGGGATTTCTTTGGAGGGAATGATGCTAAAGCTGAAACTCCAGTACTTTGGCCACCTCATGGGAAGAGTTGACTCATTGGAAAACACTCTGATGCTGGGAGGGACTGGGGGCAGGAGGAGAAGGGGACGACAGAGGATGAGATGGCTGGATGGCATCACCGACTCGATGGACATGAGTCTGAGTGAACTCCGGGAGTTGGTGATGGACAGGGAGGCCTGGCGTGCTGCAATTCATGGGGTCGCAAAGAGTCGGACACAACTGAGCGATTGATCTGATCTGATCTGATCTGAAAGGGAGATGAATCAAGAAATTTTCACTGTCAGCAAATTTCAGCATGTAGGAAACTTTTAGTTTTACTTGAGCTGTATATCTGTGACCTTCATGGGTCAGTAGTTGAGACTTTAAGGCTCACAGCTTATAGACATAGATGTCCACTTGTATTAATTTATTGAACATCTTATAACTGAAATAAAGCAAAACCTTTTCTCCACTGCCTTCTGACAAATGGATTTTAGTCCTATTGATGACCAGGTCACACATCATAGATTCTTATTGAATTGACCAGGAGTGGGGTCCAGGCATAAGAGAGTTCTTCAAGTTCCATAGATAATTCTAACATATACTCAGGGCTGAAAGCACTTACAAAGGATGGAAGATGTCTTTTTATTCCCCTTTCAAGGAAAATGCTCACACTGTAGATTTCTCTCCTAGAAATACACATTTTCCATATGTCAGAGGATAGAGAAAGCTTGGATTTCAAAAGTCTGAAGGCTAGGTAGCTGAATTTTTCTGAGAAGAGATAGTTCTAGGTGTGCCATTGATGTGGAGGGGAGCAGGTAGCCCAACTAGAGGGTTACTAAGCCAACTGAAAAGTTTGGAGGAGGATAAAAAGGTATGATTTAGGGGAGCAGCTGTTCTGGGTTAGCCAGGACTAAGGGGTTCCTAGGAAGTGAGACCTTCTGTGCTAAAATAGAGCCCTCACAAACTAGGATGTTTGGTTAAGGTTGTATATCTTGTTACTCAAGGACATCATCCTGAAAAGCTGGAGGCAACTGGGGACCTTACCAGGCTGGGTGGATACAATATGTCTGGCCCCAGCTTGGCATAAAGGGAGGAAGCTGATACCTCTGAGTGGATGTAGGTCGGGGACACCTGGAAACAGCAGCCATGATGGTCTGAGGGTCAGAGAATTTCCTTTTATTCTGGATTGAGCAAGCTCCAGGAATCTAGTTTGGTCTTCTGACATTGATAAACAAGGAAGTCCTTCTCTGCTTCAAAGTCTTTAAATGCTGGAAATGACACAGATACCAGCCCAGAGACACTTTGAAAGTACACAGCTAATAGTTATCCCAGGTGGCACAGTGGTAAGGAATTCGCCTGCCATTCTTGCAAGTGATGCAAGAGACTCAGATTCAGTCCCTGAGTTGGAAAGATCCCCTGAAGTAGGAAATGGCAATCCATTCCAGTATTCTTGCCTGGACAATTTCAGGGACAGAGAAGCCTGGCAGGGCTACAGTCCATGGGATTGCAAAGAGTTGACCATGATTGACCGCACACACACATACACAAGTTACTCTAAAGGAGGGAGCCAAATTGGGTGGACTGGTTGCTGTGCTGTCTGGATTTCCAAAACCGTGAATATGGAAATCTATGACTCCAGGTGAAAGCAGTCAAACCAAGTGATGGGAAATGATCATCACACATGTTCTTTTCATGTGGCTAAAACTTGGGGAAAAAAAGAATTCTGTGTGGTTTCATTGCATCATGCCATTGATGTGTCTTGGAAGCCCTTGTTTCACTTTTGTTTCAAAAGGAATTTCAGCAATTAACTTCCATTTAAAAATAACACGACAAGGACATTTGTAATAGCAAATTTACCAGGAATGATTAAATTGTTGAAATCATTTTCTTCTTGTAGTTGGGATCTAAGTTATTACTTATTTATATGCAAATATCAGATTCCCAAGCCTATTTCTTGAAATGTTGAAATAGTATTTATTTCCTAAAAATTTACATGACCAGAGTCCTGATAGGATAGTGAAACCATTCTGATATCAGGTTAAGAAAATGCATTCCTGACTCCAAACAGATGTAAAGCCAACATTGCTCATTTATGTATTCAAATATGAGAAATTATTCTATTTTTTCTCAAGAGTATAACCACCTATTGATTTTTAAAATCGGAGTTGAATTTTAAAAAGACGCATTCACCTCTTGGTAGCAAAGCTGATAGGCGACACACCAACTTTGTCTTTTAATTATGCAACCTTCTCTCTGTATACAATAGTGACTTTGGGGTGAGCGTCCTTTCTCAGCTCTTTTGTCTTTCCGTGGTAATCCTCCAGTCTGATTGCTTCCATTTTAACTGTATTTTAAGTCCTTACTGGGGGAGCAGCTTATAATGAAAATGATGGCTAATTACTGGTTGCTAATTAGTGGCTGCCTAATGAAAAATTACAAAACAATTTGGTCCCTGCAGGGAGATGAGTGACCAGAGAACAATTGCTCTTTAGGGACAGTGTGTTTTTGTTTAACTTTCTTCCTGCAGACAAGAGCTCCAAAGATTATAGCCTGTTTAGAATGTGGCGGAGTATAAACAAAAGAGAAAACAAGGAGGTGGGTTGTTCTAGTCATTCACATTCATGAAAGGCCAGGAAAATCAAACAGCGGTCTGAGACTTCTGTTTGTGTGTGTATGTATGTGCTCCACTGTGTTGGAGTTTGCAAGTCCACGGACTACAGCCGACCAGGCTCCTCTGTCCATGGGATTCTCCAGGCAAGAATACTCAAGCGGGTTGCCATTTTCTACTCCAGGGGAATCTTCCCTACTCAGGGACTGAACTTGCATCTCTTGCATCTCCTGCATTGGCGGGTGCAGTTTTCACCACTGTGCCACCTGGGAAGCCCAGACTTCTGTTTAGGACCACCCCAAATTCAACACAGCCAGTCAAGAGCATCCAGAAATTCTTTGGAAAGAACGCCTCCGTGGATGCCCCAGGATGCTGTTCACAACTCAAGACTCGGCAGAAAGAGCACGTTGAAAGGCAATCTTTGACCCTGTTGGTTTTCAAGGCTGTTAGTAACACTGCAAAAACATCTGCTCTGTTCTCCTTCGTCTTCTCCTTCCCACCCAGCTCCAGCCCTCATTAGCCAGGGTCCTTTTTACCAGATGATAAATGAGAAGAGAATTCATTTGAAATAAATGAACATGATCAGGACATGTGTGGTTAGTGACTTGCCTGCAAATGCCATGTCTGTGTGTGCGAGGAATTCATTATAGCACTCATTTTAATTCAGTGTGCTCAAGGCAAGGGTTCACCCCTTATATACACAAGCAGGAGATGCCAGCTGAAAACAACAGCACATCTGAGATCAACAGGGTACAGGATTCCCCAGAGGTTGCTGCCTTTTTTGAACTTGTTTATAGATGCTTCTGTAGAGGAATAGCCCATAAGATGCTTGCTATTATGCTGTTATTTTAATGATTCATTGATGACGATACTACAGGTCAATGGTTAGCAATATCAGAATCACCTAGAAGGGACTTCCCTGATGGTCCAGTGGTTAAGACTTCACCTTCCAACTCAGGGGGTATGGGTTCGACCCCTGGTTGGGGAGCTAAGATCCTACATACCTCAGGGCCAAAAAACCAAAACATAAACCAGAAGCAATATTATAACAGATTCAATAATGACTTTAAATATGGTCTGCATAAAAAATCTTTTTAAAAAAGTGAAAAAAGAATCAACTGGAAGTCTTGTGAAAGCAAAGATTCCAGAGTTTCTGATGTGGTGGGTCTAGGACCTGAGAATTTGTACTTGAGACAAGATGCTGCTGGTCCAGAGACCATTCTGAAAACCATTGCTGTATGTTATGAAAGGCATTTCTGGAAATGGAATAACTTCTTTGAAAGATATGGGAAGTTGATGTTAAAATTTTTTTCCCTGCTGCTGTCATCACCATCCTGATATAAGAGGGATCTTCGCATACCCAGTGAATATATCTGTTTGCACGTGATATAAGCAAAGGGAGAGAAGGATCAACAAACCTGCTGTTTGTCATAGGAACTCAAATTTAGAAATGGCAGTGACAATGGAGGAAAAGGTAATGAAGGCAACGGAAGGGAAGAGACTAAGAGGCATTGATTATGGAAATCACACTCACCCCTTTGATAGATGATTGGAAAAATCAATAGGCAGAATGTTTAGCACATCAGCCCAGCCTTTGGGGTCACATTGTCTCAGGATCTTGGCTCCATGACTTGGCTGATCTTGTTTGTGAACTTGGTTCAGGTCCTTAAAAAATGTAAGGCTTTTTGAATTATGGTTTCCTCAGGGTTTATGGGCTTCACTGGTGGCAGCTCAGTGGTAAAGAATCCACCACCAATGCAGGAGCCACAGGAGACAGGGATTTGATCCCTGGATCGGGAAAATCCCTTGGAGGAGGGAATGGCAACCCACTCCAACAGTCTTGCCTGAAGAATCCCATGGACAGAGGAGCCTGGTGGGCTACAGTCTATAGGGTTGCAAAGAGTCAGACAGGATTCAAGTGACTCAACCCACATGTAGGTACACAGGGTTTATGCCCAGGGTGGGATTGCTGGGTCACAGAGAGAAGTTACGGAGAGAAGTCAATTCTGACTCCATGTTGGAAGTGTTTTTTTGACTTGCTTTCCACTGCTTTTGTTATTATAATCAAGCGTAATTGCCTGACTCAGAGAATCCTGCCGCTTTGCCTGACTGTTACGCTAAAGTGCTTCTGTTCAGAACTGTGTCCACCTGTAGATTGCCGAAAGGAAGAAACGACCCACACCACCACCACCCCTGCTGCCTGAGGCTTGCCATTCTAGGAGATATGTGGAAAATTAATAGCCTTTTAACTTTGTTTCATTACCTGCCCCCGTCTATTATCTATAAAAGAACCTGGTATCCAAACCCAGACAAAATGGTGATTTGGAGACAGCTTGCAAACTTTTGGGTCAGCCATTTTTTCAAAGAAAAACACCTCACCCCTCTTCAATTGGCCTATCCTGTGGTGAGCTGAGTGAGCTTAGACTCGGTAACAATATGGTAGTTCTATTTTTAGTTTTTGAAAGGATATTCACACTGTTCTCCATAGTGGTTGTATCAAGTTACAGTCCCATCAGCCAGCAGTGTTCATTGCAGTACTGTTTGCAATAGCCAGGACATAGAAGCAACCTAAATGGCCACTGACAGATGAATGAATAAAGATGTGGTACATATATACAAGGAAATATTACTCAGCCATAAAAAGGAATGAAACTGGGCCATCTGTAAAGATGTGGATAGACCTAGAGCCTGTCATACAGAGTGAAGTAAGTCAGAAAGAGAAGACAAATATCATATAATAATGCCTACGTGTAAAATCTAGAAACATGGTACAGTTGAACCCATTTGCACAGCAGGAAGAGCCCAGATGTAGAGAATGAACATGTGGACACAGAGGGGGAAGGAGGGTGGGATGAATTGGGAGATTAGGATTGATATATACACCGTGTGATATATATACCATGTGTAAAATAGATAGCTAGTGGGAACCTGCTGTATAGCACAGGGAGCTCAGCTCAGTGCTGTCTGATGACATAGAGGGGTGGGATGGGGTGGGAGGCAGGGAGGTTCCAGAGAGAGGGGATATATGTATGCATATGGCTGATTTATTTCATTGTACAGAAGAAACTAACACAGCATTGTAAAGCAATTATACTCTCAAAAACTGTAAACCTTAGTTCATGCTCTATAAAATGGATATACTACTACCTGTATTGCAGAGGTATTATAGAAATTGAATGGACCATGTGGCTTAGCTTATAGTAAGAGCTCAATAAATATTAGAGCTCAATAAATAATCATCTTCATCATCATCATCTTCAAACTATTAGGAGGAAATATAGGGGCTTCCCTGGTGGCTCAGATGGTAAAGAATCTGCCTGCAATGCAGGAGACCTGGGTTCGATCCCTGGGTTAGGAAGATCCCCTGGAGAAGGGAAAGACTACCCACTCCAATATTTTTGCCTGGAGAATTCCCATTGACAGAGGAGCCTGGCAGGCTACAGTCCATGGGATCCCAAAGAGTTGGACATGACAGAAAGACTAACACTTTCACTTTCATAGGTGAATTTAGGTATAAGCTTGTGAGTTAGGAAGTCTTTCTAATATTTGTGAGGGAGAACATTGCTATTAAGAAGCAGAAGTCTATTCTATGGTGGAAAGAAAGTTATTTTTAAAATAAGATTTTACTTAGTTGAGCAATAAGCTATTTATTTACTTATTTAACAATTCTTTATTAATCCAACATCATGCTAATCAGCAAATATGTATCAAAAGAGATGTGTTTCCTGGAAAAAAAAGAAATGAGGTTGTTTGAGCAGATAAAACTTGGGGAAATTGGCCCACACAGAGGGTTGGATTTTCTAGAGATAAAGTACACAGGAGATGGGATTTTAGGTGTGGCATTGAAGAGAAGTCTCAACATTTGATGGCAAAGTACAGGACGGTAAACCTACAAGTGAGACAGATATTTTATGACCTGAAAATTAGGTTATGAAATCCAGGAGAGAAAAATCAGAAGAGTAAAAAATAAATCTATGACTAACCTAAACAGCATATTAAAAAGCAAAGACATCACTTTGCTGACAAAGGTCCATCCAGTTAAATCTATGTTTTTCCAATAGTCATGTATGGACGTGAGAGTTGGATTATAAAGAAAGCTGAGCACCAAAGAATTGATGCTTTTGAACTGTGGTGCTGGAGAAAACTCTTGAGAGTCCCTTGGACTGCAAGGAGATCCAACCAGTCCATCCTAAAGGAAATCAGTCCTGAATATTCATTGGAAGGACTGATGCTGAAGCTGAAGCTTCAATACTTTGGCCACCTGATGCGAAGAACTGACTCTTCGTAAAAGACCCTGTTGCTGGGAAAGATTGAAGGCAGGAGGAAAAGGGGAGGACAGAGGATGAGATGGTTGGATGCATCACGGACTTGATGGACATGAGTTTGAGCAAGCTCTGGGAGCTGGTGAAGGTCAGGGAAGCCTGGTGTGCTGCAGTCCATGGGGCTGCAAAGAGTCAGACATGACTGAGCGACTGAACTGAACTGACTGGAAAAATAAATCACCACCTCATTCATTATTCAAGGCCCCTAACGCATGACTTTCAATATTCTTCTCATCACTACATACTTCCAACTTACCTGGATTAAAAATTATTGTTCATCAAAATATTCTGACTTTTGCATCTTGTTTTGTTCCAACTCTTCCTCATATCTTGAACATCCTTCCTTATCCCTCAGTTCACTCATCTGTAAAATGGAGATAAAAATAAAGTTGGTGAATAAAGTATTTAGATGCCTGGCCTGCAGTAAATGTGGTATAAATGCTTGCTGCTATTTTTATTATTACTACATTTTCTGTGATTTATCTCTAATGTCAACTTCCTCATAAAGCTGGCAGCCTCAGATGTGGGATCATTTCCTCCCTTGATATAATGGGGAGTATTGACCAGAAGGTCAATCTAATCAGACTGAAGCTGAGGAAGTGTATTGTTGTGTAGAATGAGCCTATAAAGGGGGTTTAGTGGTTATTTTTGTAGAAGTATAGCTTTATAGAAGATATTTTGAGTTTTCTTTTAAACTAAGAAGTGTGCATCAGGGAATGTGGGGCTGGGGGTGGGAAACTATGTATCATTCAGGAAAATATTGGGAGAATCTGTGGCAGAAAGCAGGGGGGCTAAGATCTGTATGTTATCTTAACCACAGAGCAGAGAGTCTGCACTGAGACACATGCTGAAGCGTCACAAAGGGTTGCCCCAGCAACAGGCATCTCCTGTTCTCACAGTAAGGGTACTATAATGAGAAAAAAATATTTTCAGAAGAAGTGACAGCGAATGGGGAGCCAGAGCAACACGTGGTCTGTCAGCTCCTCTTTAGGGACTGTTTGAGAGGGAATTTCAGAGAAGTTTTCAGAGATGATGAAAATGACAGGGTCTGATGAACAATGAAATTGCTTGATGGCATCCCTGGGCTGCCACATGCTCATCAATTTTCTAGAACACTGAGGGTGACCCCACACTGCTCCCCACATCCTGCCTGCATTCATATGGGTAGATGCTTTTAGCTCCAAGCAATGACATTTGCAGAGGGCATTTGAATTATGAAAGCCCAACCCTCTCTTGGTGGGCAAAAACCTAATGGAAAAGGTTTTCATTATCTCACTGATTGCCTAATTATTTAATTCTTTGGTTTCCTAATGGAGCCAGTATAGAATTTTATTGCCTGCACTTCTGTATTAGATAATAAAGAGAGAGGAGCATTTGACGAACGGATTAGTTTAAGTTAAAACAGATTGATTTCTCCATATATATTAGCTTTTGTTAATGAAAGACAGAATGCCTACCCTCAACAGGTGATGGCTGGTCCACAGCTCAGTTGCAGAAACTCAGAATATGCTTGTATGGATTCGGCCACTGATCAGTAAACTGTAGTCTGAAGGCCCAATCCAATCTTCCACCTATATCTGTATGACCCAGGACCTAAGAGTGAATTTTTCTTTACATTGTGAATTTAAATCAAAAGAAGATAGTATTTTATGATGTTTGAAAGTAATATGACATTGACATTTCAGTGTTTATAAATAAAGTTTTCTTGAGACACAGCCAGGCTCCATCATTTATGGATGGTCTATGGCTATTTTGTGCTGTTAATCCTCTGTAACACTACACTGCTCACACAGAAGTGTTGGAACTGTGCATGTGACTGCTTGACTAAGTTGCCCCTTGAGGCCAGTTTTATCCAAGTATCTCCCAGAGAGGAGAAAATGATAAAACTAAGGGCACAGGGGTGCAGACTGTTGAAATGATGGATGGATGGAAGGATGGATAACTGGATGCATGGATGGATAAATATTCAGATGAGAGAAGGAATGAAAAACAAAAACTCATGGTACATGCTACAAAGAAATTTCCAATTTAAATTTCAGTCCTAAGTAGGTTGACATTTAGCAAAAGACAAGGGACCTGATAATGTTTAAGTGACAAAGTTTTAGCATGAGCACAAACTGATGAGTAATATCAGTGGTACTCTTAAATGTCAAATGGATCATTTAATGCAATCCAGCCACTGGACCCTTTGAATCCAATGGTGATTGGTGGTCACTCCCTTGTCTGGTTCCAGACAACTGAGGAAGACTTGAAAGATTGTTACCTACAAAACATCCAGCTACCTGACTGAATAGCAGTTAAGAAAGGAGCAAAATACTTCTAAAATAAAATAAAGGAAATGCTAACAGCCCTTTTGACTGGCAGCAATTGGCTCCTGTCATTTTTCTTCCTGAGCTAATGGGAAGGGGATCTAACTTTATACCATCTTCTTGACTGCTCCTGCCCTTATCCACCTGGACAGGTATTAAAGCTCTGGCCATGCTGAATTTCTAAAGGCCAGGATGTACGTTTGACTTAATGGTGTGACACCAACCAGGAGAAACAAGACCATAAAAACAGACATTGCTCTCCTAACTCAGGTCTGCAACGGCAGGAAGGAAGAAATGGGCTGGAAAAGAGGAGAGACCAACTAGGACTATATGGACCCCCCCACCTCAGTCTTTCTCATCTTTTTTTTTAAAAAAAAAAACTTTTTATTTTATATTGGGGTATAGCTGATTAACAAACAATGCTGTGTTGTTTCAGGTGGACAGCAAAGGGACTCAGCCGTATGTATACACGCATCCATTCTTCGCCAACTTCCCTCCCTTCGACACTACCACGTAACACTGAGTGGAGTCCCTCGTGCCATACAGGAGTTTCTTGTTGGTTATCCATTTTAAATAGAGCACTGTATACATGTCCATCCCAAACTCCCTAGCTATCCCTTCCCCACTCCTTCCCAACCAGAAGTTCATTCTCTATGTCTGTGAGTCTATTTCTGTTTTCTAAGTTTATTTGTATCATTTCTTTTTAGATTCCACATCTAAGGGATGTCATACAATATTTCTCCTTCTCTGTCTGACTTACTTCACTCAGTATGCCAGTCTCAAGGTCCATCCATGATGCTGTAAATGGCATTATTTTATTCTTTTTAATGCAGTGTTGCTCCTCTTGATGAGATTGTGGGCAACAAACTAGGTATGTGCGTGAATAATAATAGTGGTAATAATAATAATGATAATAGACACAAAATTGGCATTTTCTAGATGCCTAATTTTGTTACAGAGGTTGATTCCCATTTGCTAATTATGTGATCCTCACAATGGCTCAACTTGGTAGAAAATACTGTGATTGTCCTCGTTTTACAGATGGAGAAACTCAAATCCCAGTAGGCTAAGCAACCTGCCCAAGGTGGCCTGGCTAATAGGCACTCAGAATCACCTCCCTAGATTACCTGCTGAGGCAGCTCTTGCCTTAGTGCCAGAGAAGCAGACCTCTGTCTACAGGGCAACATCTAACTGCCAACATGATTGTCCTCTCTGTCTAATCCATGTGTCCAAATGAAAAGGTGATATAGGTTCCTGTCAGCCTTCCTAGGTGATGCTAGTAGTAAAGAACCTTCCTGCCAATGCAGGAGATGTATGAGACGTTGCTTTGATCCCCTGGAGGAGGGCATTGCAACCCACTCCAGTATTCTTGCCTGGAGAATCCCATGCACAGAGGAGCCTGGTGGGCTACAGTCCATAGGGTAGCAAAGAGTTGGACATGACTGGAACGACTTGGCATGCACAGGTTCCTATTAAACATACTCAACTATTTGTATTGCTTCACTTCATTTTCTTTGGAAATATCATTAACATGATAGTCATTTTGAAAAGATAGTAGGAGGTGACATAAGCCCACGAGGAAAAAGCAAAGTAAAAGCAAAATTTGAAAGCTGAAAAACTGATAGGCAAGACGTATTACCCACCAGGTTCTTGGACTCAATAGAAATTGATGATGTGTCAGACGAGAAATTCGGGCAAGGCTTTACTGGGACTCGGGCTGCAGATCAAGACAGTGAGAACAAGAAACAGGTTCTCTTGCTTGCTCCCAGAAGCAGGGAAGGGTGTGGCGGGGAATAGTTTCTTAAATGGTTTAAGGGTAGTGACATCATGGTGAGTTGGGCCGAGGAGTGGCTTAGGTGGTCTGCCCACTCCTTTGGTGATGCTGTGTGCAGGGGGCATGCCCAGGGAAATGCTTTTGCTCCTGGAGCCTCAGAAGTGGAAGCTGGGTTTTGACCTTTTTGTATCTTGTTGTTAATTTGCCCCAAATGTGCGTGCAATGCAGTGAGTTTTAGTCTCTTATAGTTAGGACAGGGGAACCTGGCGGGCGACATTCCATGGGGTCACAGAGAGTCGGACACCACTTAATGACTGAGCACACATACTTTGTATCTGTCGCTCTAAGATAACATTCGTTCAGGGTTTCAGGTCCCAGCCAAAGGCAGCTGAAACTGAACTCAACAGTGGGGCAACCCAGAAGAAATGAAGTTTATCCAGCAGAGGCCCCCGAAGTCTCAGGTTTTCAGGCAATTAAAAATGGAGACATGTGTGCATCTGAAAACAGGAGAATTCCATTACGGTCTCTAGAATCTTAAGATAATATTCCCTCCCCTCCCCAGCAACTAGGAAGCTGCCTCTCCCACCCATGAGAAAGAGGCTTGGAATCACTTTATGGAAAGAGGAAACTAATGGTAAATTTAAACCGCAGGCCATCTTATGCAGGGAACCTCGGATTCAAAATAGGAAGTAGAGAAAAGTCAACTTCCCCTCCAGTGAGGACACCCCAGTGCCTTCCTGGAGCTCAGATCCAGAAAGCAGGCAGTCAGGCTCCCCGTCTCCCTCTGTGCCTCAAGGCTGGGTGTGTCTCCAGGGAGACTGACAAGCCTTAACCAACAAACTGAAAATTACAAATACTGACCTTGATCCTGAAATGAGCCAGCCCAGCCTGGAAAGCCACCCAATTGGCAAGTTCTGACCACAGACCCAGAGCTTCTGGGCGGCTATTCCATTCCCCACCTTTTCAAGATGAACAGGCATCAGTGAACCATGCACTGAAATGAAGCCTCAACAGGACAGATGGGAAGGAAAAAATACAGGAAAGAAGGGACACCCTGGGGTCAGTGAGAGCAGGCAGGGCCAAGGGATAGTTAGGAAAACCTTTCATGTTGTAGTAAGAGGACGCTGAGTAGAGGGCAGAGATGGGAGGCATGGCAAGCTCTCATTCAGGTGTCAACCCTCACCTGGAGGACAGACGGGAGGGAAGGTGGACTGGAAGCAGGTGGACAAGTCGGAAGCCACCACCGAGATCTGGGGATCTGGTGACACCACTCTACACCCCAGCACATGGTGGAGAAGAAAGGATGGTTTCACATTTCTGGGTGTGGTAATTCACTAGGTGAGGGATGCTCGAGGAGAAAGAATTTCTGAGCAGGAGTCACACTCAGGTCTGGCCGACTCCAGCATCTCTGAGTCTGTGCCGCCAAGTCCAGAAAAACAGGGATGACCCACCTTCTTGGAGGGAAGTGTGTGAACTGGATGGGATTTTGTGGCAGCTCTCCAGACAACTATGCACAAGGGAGGGTTTATGATTGATAATAATAAACCAGTGTGGGGACTTCTCTGGTGGTCCAGAGACTAAGACTCCATGCTCCCAATGCAGGGGGCTGAGTTTGACCCGTGGTCAGGCAACTGGATCCCACATACTGCAACTAAGACCTGGCACACGCAAATAAATAAATAAATGTTTTAAAAAAATAAGACACTGAGAACATGACAGATGAATTAACTCAATGTCTCAGTCCACAAGAAACAAAAAGCACATTTTAGTTAGCTTTATTTTTTCTCATTTGACTAATTTTATCCAATCACACCATGATTTTGACAGGATTCATTCACTTAATCAGCAGGTTTTCTATTATTACAACTGCTGGTTTCTCTGCTTGACACAAAGGTACCATACTGAATCAGAAATGACCTTAAGAAGTCCCTGACCCCTTGGGTGCTAGTCAGAGAAGGGGGATAAGGGAGACTGTTTGTTCATTGCCCCATTTTGTACAGCGAGGGCGGAAGGTGGGATTTGGAGTGTTAGCAGCCATGTTTATAGACGCTGGTAGAACGATGTGTGGAGTAAGGATGTGGAACAGAGAGGTTTCTTGGAAAGGCCAATGAACAGTTGGGGCACATCCCCAGTCCTTGCTTCATACATCCCCCAGTCTCAGCCCCACCCAGTCCCCTTCTGACATATGGTATCATGAACCTATAAACTCCCTCCTTGGTCTGAGACTTTTCTATTGGGTTTCTGACACTTGCAACCAAAGAGGCTGGACTATTACATACAATTTCCTGGAAGGGGTTACTTAAACTGTGCCTTAAGAATACACTGTTTACAGTAGCCAGGGTATGGAAGCAACCTAAATGGCCATTGACAGATGAATGGATAAGGAAAATGTGGTGTATATATATACACAATGGAATATTACTCAGCCATAAAAAGGAATGAAGTTGGATCATCTGTAGAGATATGGAGGGACCTAGAGTTTGTCATACGGAGTGAAGTAAGTCAGAAAGAAAGAAACAAATACTGTATACTAACACATATATGGAATCTAGAAAAATGGTACAGGTGAAGCTATATCTGTTGCAGGTGTACCTAAACCTGTACCTAAACTAAACTATTGCAGGGCAGGAACAGAGATGCAGATGTAGGGAATCGACACGTGGGCCTGGGTGGGGGTGATGGGGAGAGTGGGATGAATTGGGAGACTAGGACTGACATGTATACACTGCCATGTGTAAAACAGATAGCTAGTGAGAACCTGCTACACAGCATGGGAAGCTCAGCTCGTTGCTCTGTGATGACCTCGGCAGGTAAGGTGGGGAGGGAGGGAAGTTCAAAAGGGAGGGGATATATGTGTGCATGTAGCTGATTCGCTTTGCTATAAAACGTTGTGAGGCAACTATACCCTCCTCCAAAAAGAATGATAAGAAAGTTGCTAGTAAAAGAATGGAAGTGTCATTTCAGATGGAAGGAAGAATATGGACAAAGAGCCCAGTACACTGGTGGAAAGGAATGTAAGGGTGGTTTTGGTGGAGATAACATGAATGTCAGGGGTGTGGAACCCATACAGGAAAGAGACTCTGACTTCAGAGTCTTGGCTGCTGGATGAAGAACCCTATGTCTTGTCATCTCCAGGCTCCATGTGGACAAACATTCACCATTGTATCCTCCAGAAAGTTCAATGAGAAGGTTCATGCTTATCTCTATGGAAGGGATGTGAAACAGGAGCAGAGAAAGACACTATTTCTCTGGTCCCGTGGCTGAAGCTCAAGGGTGAACGACCTGAACATGACATTTTTAATCCTGAACGTATCCACTAAGTGGGTCTCAGGAAGTTAAAATGTACAACGAGAGAGAAAATGATCATTTTGCTAATGACTCATAAGTAAGTCAGACACAACCTTTCATCTTTCCAGCTATTTTCGAGGAAAATGCGCTTAGTTGGGGTTAAAGAGGAAGAAGTTCCAAAAAAGGAAAAAGAAACAGGCACTGCCTGCCACACACATGCCTATGTGCACACGCGCGCGCGCACACACACACACACACACACACACACACAAGAGCTGCACTGGCTCCGGAAGCCTTAGGAATCACACTGTTTTCTCAAAGACAAACAAAGGGTATCATGATCGAAGGACATCTCTGCCAAAAATACTGATCATTCTGTGAGATTAAATCTCATTAAGCACAGCAAGCTTGATTTGAATGTGCCTCCTGCCTTCTTTCCTGGCAAAGAAAATGACCAGGGCATGGGCAGGAGAAGAATATTAGTGTCAATGAAACAGTTGATTCCACTGCTCTCTGCTGGCGTCAAGAAAGGGAGCCGTCTAAGGGCAATTACCTCCCTCGGTTGGACGGAGAAGGAATGAGGACGACTAGTCATGGAGAGAACTTCAGAGGCGTGTGTTTCCGGCTATCTTGCCAAAACACTCTTTTCAGCCCAATGAGCTGTATTTTCAGCAGAAGGGTGGGTTGGCATGGCTTATATCTGTTCTCCATGCCTGCTTGGCCCATTTACCATTCCTCTGCCACATCCTTCCCACCCAGCTTTCCCAAAAGGAGGGTCAGGGATTATAACTCTTACTGAAAGATGTGGAGTCTGGCTCCTTGCTGCCCAAAAGCCAATATACAGACCAGGTTGGCAGAAAGGAAAGTTTGCTTTATTTCAGATGCCGGTAACTGGGGGCGGGGCTGGAAGTCTGTCCAAGGTCTGTTTCTCCCACCACTGACAAACAGGAGCTGAGAGATTTTACTGGCTGAGAGAGTGGGCTACATGAAGAAACAGCACAATCAACTCTGACTGTCATCTTCAGATGGGTCGTCTTGGTGGTTTCATAGGTAATCTTCAGTTTCAGGGTTGTTTCCATTTCTTTGTGGCCAGTTCTTAGAAGTGGCAGCTTATGTCATGGCTACAGTCTGGTCATCATGTAGTTAACTTCTCCCACCTGATGGGAGTTTCAGTATGGACAAGACGGCTCACAGGAGATGGTTCAGAATATTATCTACAGCCCTTGAGGAGGAACTAAATGTCCTTGACCGAGTACATAAGCATGATTTGGTCTCCTTTTTGGCTGTTTTCGTTTCTGCATGTTCTCATTTCTCTGATTAAACTTATTTTTTGATTAAAGCTTTCCCCCAGACAAAAGGCAGGCAGAAGATGTTCCCTTACACTACAGAAGACATATGGGGAAGGACCATAGGGTCCTGTTCACAAGGAGAAAGAAAATGTGTGTCCCACCCAAAGGGCACAGCTGCTACTCAGTGGGCATGAGGTCTCAATCTTGCACAGCCCTGATTTTCCAAAGTAGAGATCCTGAAATTGAAGCCAGTACATTTGGAGAACAGAGCCAGGAGTTCATGAGAAAGAGAGATTCCAATTCTTATTTGATCAAGCAGCACCTAAACCAGTACTCAGAATGTTCCAGTTAATGATTCGGGTGATAGCCTTATTCTTTTCTTTTTGATTAAGCTGGTTTGAGTTGGGTTTCTGTCTCTAGCAAAATGAAAGGGACCTCAGTATTCCAAGAGGCCAAGTGTTAGGCAAATTGAAGATTGAGACATCCCTGGACTGGAGTCAACCAAGGACAGGAAGTCTTCACGGAAGAGGGGGCTTTTGGCCTGGGCTGGATCATAGAGGAGGGACATCCAAGGGCAGTGAACAGTAAGAGTTAAAGCAGGGGAGTTGGGAAAGGCTACTTAGCAGAATGTCTATACACCTTGTTTTGCCCTGGGTGATGGTTTCCCTGGTAGCTCAGATGGTAAAGAATCTGCCTGCAGTTCAGGATATGTGGGCTTGATCCCTGGGTCAGGAAGATCCCTTGGAGAAGGGAATGGCAACCACTCCAGTATTCTTGCCTGGAGAATTCCATAGACAGAGGAAACTGGAGGGCCATAGTCCATGGGGTCACAAAGAGTCAGACACAACTGAGTGACTAACACTTTCACTTTGCCCTGGGCAGTCCTGATGCAGGCCTCCTCTCCTAAGACGGTATTAACAGCACTCTCGCCCATAACTTAGAGTACCTGAAAGGACCCAATCCTGACGCTCTGATTCCCATCTGTCGCACAGTTGGGAATATAGAGTTTGGCTTTCTCCGTGCTGTGATCCTCAGCTCCATCCAGGAACTCCTGAGTGAGAGGGAGAGAAAGAAAGATGGAGAAAGAGAGAGAGGTCTTTAAAGTGGTCCAGGGATGAGTTCATTTTGGAACAAGAAGAGAGAAATTTGCCTTCCTGAAAATGGTGGTGCTGGGAGGGCAGGCTGTTGATGGAGAGGATGACTCAGTTGTGAGCTGGATGCTTGTCAGCAGACTGCCTCTTTGAGCTAATTATTGTCTACCAATAAACAACAAGCTTAAAACAATGAAAATAAACTCAGTTCAAGGACACACGTCAAAAATGGAGCAATTAGCATTCTGAAAGGTCCATTAGTGCAGGGGACTTAGGAGAAATCTTTTCTTGTAAACTGCTAATCATATTCGGCATTTCAGAGCTAAGGTTACGAGTCATGTGTTGCCTAATAGCTAATATTACTTAGTGAGTGCCGTGTGTCCCAAGAGACCAGGGTCGGAGCTTAAAAGGGTGTCTGGTTTTGCAAAGTGTATGCTTTCTCAAGCTGCTTGTGTGTGTGTGTGTGTGTGAGAGAGAGAGAGAGAGAGAAAGAAAACCATTATTTGACTCTGTGTGTGAATCATCATTTTGTGCAAGTGTGGTTTCCTTCCTAAAGAAATGTCATACTGTGCAGGATAAATGTGTAAAAATCATTTTTAACCCAATGATAAATATTATTATATTGTAGTCCAGTGTGTATTGAAAACATCCAGAAACTTCTAAGGATTGGGAAGTGTTTCTGAGAATTCAGAAATATTTGCAAGTAATGTCACTCCTGTGTAATTGAAATGAATTATTTTTTTCTTCCTTGGATTCCAATCCCCTAATTCTCAAAATAGCTCCCTGATTTCCTATGGGCCAGACCACTCTCATGACACAGCGATTCCAAATGCCCTCCAGGGTGGGAATAAAACCCTGGAAGAGTCAATCCGTGTAGTCCATCAACTTGGCAACTGTGATTGGCTCAAGGTGGTCATGTGACCCAGTAGAGTCCCAGTTGCTCTGGGACCAGTTGCCAAGGGATGAAAGACATGGGTAGGAAAGCTATCCGTACACCCGCAGACCCTACAGGAGCCCATTACTGAACGGGAATTTCAACTTGCCTTTGGCATTTGCTGGTTTCCCAAGTGGCTCAGTGGTAAAGAATCCACCTGCCAATATATGTGACCCGGGTTCAATCCCTGGGTGGGGAAGATCCCTTGGAGGAGGAAATGGCAACCCACTTCAGTATTCTTGCTGGGATAATCCAATGGACAGAGGAGCCTGACGGCCTACAGTCCATGGGGTCACAAAGAGTGGGACACGACTGAGTGACTGAGTGTGCAACTTTGGCATTTGCCACTGATGCTGCTGCTAAATCACTTCAGTCATGTCTGACTCTGTGCAACCCCATAGATGGCAGCCCACCAGGCTCTCCCGTCCCTGGGATTCTCCAGGCAAGAACACTGGAGTGGGTTGCCATTTCCTTCTCCAATGCATGAAAGTGAAAAGTGAAAGTGAAGTCGCTCAGTTGTGTCCGACTCTTGGCGACCCCATGGACTGCAGCCCACCAGGCTCCCCCATCCATGGGATTTTCCAGGCAAGAGTACTGGAGTGGGATGCCATTGCCTTCTCCAGGCATTTGCCACAACCCAACCATATAGTGCTTAGCCTGCCTCAGGCTCATCTGATTTGCGTCAGAAGCCAGTTCCTGACATAATAGGCAATGAAGGTTCAAATACTGATAATGTGCAGCCTTGTTTCCCCATGAAGGCTTAATTAATTCGGCCAACATTTCCAGCATCGATTTTTCCCATTTAGTTTCAGTTCGTGAATTAGCAGTTCCTTTCCAGGCACAACTTAGAAGGCCCTGTCTTGAGCAATCACATTATGGAATCAAGCAGTTCGCTCCAGCCCTTTCTGGTCCGAGGTGACGTCCCCAAGGTGTTCCTGTCAGACTGAGGCTCATTAAATCTGGAAGAGAGAGGAAGTGCAATCTCTCTGGAAAAAGCTTCAGGTTGAGTGCTCTCTGAGACTGGAGACCAGCCTAGGGGCTGGAAGCATGGGTTCAATTCCTGGGTCGGGAAGATACCCTGGAGTAGAACATGGCAACCCACTGCAGTATTCTTGCCTGGAAAATTCCATGGACAGAGGAACCTGAGGGGCCACACACACACACTTCCCCAGTGGCCTGAGGCAACAGGCATCCCTTACAATGACCTTGAATGGGACCTCCCATCCAGGAGATCCTGAGGCTATTTCTCCCTGAGGGCAAGGCAAAGAGCTCCTCCCAGCTTGCATCAGCCAAACCAGAGAACCAATGGCCCTTTCTTGGACAACCTGAGACAGGCAATGCCTTCTGCCCATGGGAAGTCCACATCTTGGAGAGATTTCATGAACTGACTGGAAAAATCAGAGACACCAAAAAATGAGTCCTTCAAAATTGAGGGGTTTTTTTGCCAACAAAGGTCCGTCTAGTCCGGGCTATGTTTTTTTCCAGTGGTCATGTATGGATGTGAGAGTTGGACTGTGAAGAAAGCTGAACGCTGAAAAATTGATGCTTTTGAACTATGGTGTTGGATAAGACTCTTGAGAGTCCCTTGGACTGCAAGGAGATCCAACCAGTCCATTCTGAAGGAGATCAGCCCTGGCATTTCTTTGGAAGGAATGATGCTAAAGCTGAAACTCCAGTACTTTGGCCACCTCATGGGAAGAGTTGACTCACTGGAAAAGACTCCGATGCTGGGTGGGATTGGGGGCAGGAGGAGAAGGGGATGACAGAGGATGAGATGGCTGGATGGCATCACTGACTCGATGGACATGAGTCTGAGTGAACTCCAGGGGTTGGTGATGGACAGGGAGGCCTGGCATGCTGCGATTCATGGGGTCGCAAAGAGTCGGACACGACTGAGCGACTGAACTGAACTGATCTGATATCACTGTGGGTCCTCCTCTCTGGGCAGTAGTAACTCAGAAAAGGGGGAAGGAGAAAATGGTGAGAACTATAATGTATCTAAATTGTAGAATGTTCAGTTCCAGATATCAACTCAGTGGATATTCCATTTCCTAGACCTAAATCATGGGTCATCTCTTAGTGAACTCTGACGTCAACTTAAGAGACTTCATCTGTCATTTTTCAGACACACAGAATCAAATTTTTAAAAATCAGAATATATTCTTAGAAAAAGGTACATATTCTGTTAAATAAAATTTTCCTTTAAATGATATATTTTGTTGTTGTTCAGTTACTCAGTCATGTCCAATTCTTTGCCACACCATGGACTGCAGCATGCCAGGCTTCCCTATCCTTCACCACCTCCTGGAGCTTGCTCAAACTCCCATCCATTGAGTCCATGATGCCATCCAACCTTCTCACCTTCTCATCTTCTGTCATCCCCTTCTCCTCCTGCTCTCAATCTTGCCCAGCACCAGGGTCTTTTTCAAGATAATGATACATTAAATTATAAATATAAATATATATATGTATATATGTATTTGTTGGGGTGAGGTGTGGTGAGCCCTAGTGTGGCATGCATTTTGATAAAGAAATTGGAATTACACAAGACTGATCGGTTATTCCTAACATTGGTCTTCCTTCAGAACCTAGATGGTCTCATATTTCCAACAGACTCCCTGTCCTCTCCAGCTCAGATTGTCTCCTCCCATCTCTGAATATTCTGAATCTGTCAGTTTACGGCCCAGTTGTCTATGTCCCTGTCTGGATCTTTATTACTCAGCACCAAAAGCCTTCCATCAATCGTTCAATCAACAAGTATTTCATCTCCCACATGACTGTTCCTCCTTCTAGCAGCTCCTCTGAGCACCCGATAGCAGGGGCCCAAGCAGAAGTAACCTTAAGCCAGGCTGCAAGGTCAGTGAGAGGATCAGAATACACACTCGTGGCACAGACATGATTTACCTAGGGGACATGAAAGAGGACGAGTCATTGCCACAGAAAAATCTGCTCCCTTCCATTTTGCTTGAAACACATGGAGGATTCCATTTTTTAATTTTCTCACTTGGATAGGGACATTGACACATGAAGTATTTCATGCTTCTCTTAGCTCTCCTGTAAGAAAATGACAGCTCAAGTGAAATGATTAATGGCATGGATGCTCAGCTTCTATGACAGGGAACAACAGGGAGAGAAAAGGGGCCGCAAAAAGGCAGAGAACACATGACAATTGGTACTCAGCGGGCATGTAGGAACAGTGTGCCAGCCATCAGCTTTCCCAAGGAAAACCCCAAACATCTCATATGTGCCCCAAGGGAACCAACCTCTGCAGCAGACATGCATGATGGTAACTGATGGACAGGACCCGACTTACTCAGAGACAGCCCTGGGCTGAAGACAATCTTCAGATTTTTTGCCTGGGATCAAGTGTCCTGTTACAGGAACATGAGTGTGTGCATTATGTGTGTGCACTCACTCATGTTTTGCTATAAGCTCTCTTGCTTCTTAAAGAAAACCAGACAAACGAAGCAGACTTCTATTGCCCAGGGACTATGGACGCTTATTAGCATCTATTTATCTAGAACATATAGTTATCTGCATATTTATGCTCATCAAGGACACTGCTGATGGTACGCTGTCAGGTGTGGTTTCCCAATCTCCTTCTTCCCCAGATAAGTAAGCTCCTTTTATGGTTAAAAGAACAGTGATTTCTCCCTCTTGCCCAGCTCTATTTTAAGCCAGTTCTGTAGGTACTTCAGCTCCCTTATCTGGCGACATAGGCTTGGACCCCACCCACCACCCTGCCTGCAGTGACGGACACTGGTAAATCCAGCCACTTAACATCCAAGTTTCTCAGGCTTTGTCATTGTCACAGGCTTCTCAAAAACCAGTCCATCATCCCTTTGGGGTGGAAATGTGTCCACTTTACATGGTGCGCTGTGCTTGGCTCTCTGGTCCCTCCTCTGGTGCCCAGTGGGTGAGGGTGTCACAGAGAACATACTTGACACTGTTGGATCTATTCCTTTAGCTCTGACCCTTGTGCTGTTTTCTGGATGAGTCAGGGCTCTGCATCTTTTGTGAAAGAATCTTACCTAGAGCCTGAAATAAACAGTACAGCCCCTTTGCTAGGCTCTGATCATTAAAGATATAACACTTTTCCATTCATAGAGAGAGAAAAAGTTGCAGAACATAAAATAAAAATTACCTTGTTGGAGGTTTATAGGAACACGGTGACCAGACCAACTGTGGACAGCTGCAAGAACAAAGGATTCCTGCACCCAAAAGTTTGCAACAACCAGCCATACCACCTCCCCTTTTAGTACAAAAGAAGCTGAAATGGTTCTTTGGGACACCATTCCACTATCTTTTCGGTTCACCGACTTTCCAAGTAGTCGCTATTGCTCACCCTGGCACCTCATCTCTTGATTTATTGGCCTGTCATGTGGCGAGCGGTATGAACTTGGATTTGATAACAGAGGCATCCTTCTTCCCAGAGGTTGCCTTTGTTTCTCACCCCTGGTGGCCTCTGTCATGACACGCCTGGCCCTGGAGTATAACATAAGTCAGAGGTGAGACACTATTTTGGACAAAATTACAGAGAAAAGAACTATCATTTTGGTGAGGGTGATCTAAGCTCATCGGGGCTTTCTCTTGGAAAATAAATTGGAGTGCCCAAGTTCCCTTCATGTAGCAGCTAGCAGGAACACTTACGTGGAAGGCTGGCTGGGGTCATAACTGTGAAATATGGCCCAAGAGAAGGGAAGTTATGAGACTGATCAGATGCTGAAACCAAATGCTGATGCTTTTCTCTATTAGAACAGCTCTGGGACATAACATTACCTAAGAAACAATGATGCAATTTGTTCCATCTTTCTTACTCTTCCCTGTTTTTGGGGATCCCAAGCTTAATCCAAGCTTGGTAACTGAGGTGTGAAAATCACTTCAGGGCCAAAGCTGGTGACTTGAGGATCAATATCCCATCTGGTTATGGCTCATTTGTCACTTAGTTTGCTGGTGTCTTCTCTTACTAATTCGATGGGCATTATCTTGTTTTTTTTTTTAGAAAGTGTAATTTCTTCATAATCTATTGCTGGTATCGTATTAAGAAACCCGATTTTATTTCTATTAGAAAAAGAGAGGCCTGTGGGATACTAGTTCCCTAACCAGGGATCAAACCCATGTCCCTTGCAGTTGAAGTGTGGAGTCTTAACCACTGGACCACCAGAGAAGTCCCCCAAATCACATACATGCTTTGGGAAAAGATAAAACTTGAAAAAACACACCAGAAAATAGACCACTTAGAGACTGTGTGTGTGTGACCTAAAGTTGCTTCAGTCGCGTCTGGTGTCTGACTCTTAGTGGCCTTATGGACTGTAGCCCACCAGGCTCCTTGGTCCATGGGGAGTCTCCAGGCAAGAACTGGAGTGGGTTGCCATGCCTTCCTCCAGAGGATCTTCCTGACCCAGGTATCGAATGCATGTCTCTTACATCTCCTGCATTGACAGGCAGGTTCTTTACCGCTAGCACCATCTGGGAAGCCCAAAGCTGGCAGAGTCGTATTTTAATTAGACACACTTCATTCACTTTCTTCACAGGTGGAGGCATATACACTCATACCCCCCCCACACACACACATCAGCTAAAGTCAATTTGACTTTTAATATTCAGCTAATTAACGAAACTTTTTATTCCATATCTTTAAGCAAGTTCATTATCTTCACTCTGAATTTGCATGCTTGCTAAAGGAATTAAATTTTATCTTGTTTGCTCACTCCATGATGCCTTTGGGGTGCCTTATCTGAGCCAGGTTCTGTTCCAGGCCCTGAGGTCTTCACAGCAGGCAGATGAGCCTCTGACTCATGGGTCTTTCACTGCAGAGGAGATTTCCAGGGGATTTCCAACTCTGTGTCCAACTAGATTCCAGTTTGTCTTCTAACTCTACTCCTGCTTCCTGCTCCACTGCTGGTCTCATGGGACCCAGCCACTCTCACTTGACTTCTGCGCCAATTATGATGTTATTGCCTGCCAGTTCTAAATTCACCCTTTTTGCTTGGATTGTGTGATGGTTAATGTTGTGTTTCAACTTGACTGTGCTAAGGGACGCCCAGAGAGCTGGTAAAGCATTATTTCTGGCGTGTCTGTCTGGCAGGATGTTTCTGGCAGCGATTCAGCATCTGATTCAGGAGACTAAGAGCGTCACTGTCAGAAACGTCACGGTACACTGTCAGCTGCAGCTTCTCAATCTACTTCCTCCCCAGATACGTGGGCTCCTTTTATGGTTAAAACAACAGTGATTTCCCCCTCTTGCCCAGCTCTATTTTAAGCCAGTTCTAAAGGTACTTCAGAACTTGCCAGCTCCCTCACCAGGTAACATAGGCTTGGATCCCACCCACCACCCTCCCTGCGGTGTTGCACCCTGGTAAATCTAGCCATTTATATCCAGACTTCTCAGGCTTTGTAATTGCCACAGGGTTCTCAAAACCCAGTCCATCTACTTCCCTTTGAGGGTGAAGGCACCTCCCAGAGGAAGGTGAAGTTCAGGGATGGAAAAATGATGCGTTGAAAAATGGTCATCCTACATGATGTGTTATCTCAGGTTCTCCAATTGCTTCTCTGACGCCCAACGGGTGGGGGTATAAGAGAGATCTGAGTAGTCATCATCCACTCCTCCAAAGGCCCAAAGAGAACAAAAATCAAAGGAAGGCCAAGTTTTCTTTTCTAGACCTGGGATGTCCACCTTCTCCTACTCTTGGTCATTGGAGCTCCTGGTTCTCAGGCCTTCAGACTTGGACTGAATTAGGCCACCAGCTTTCCTGGTTCTCTAGCTTGCAAATGACAGACTGTGGAACTTCTTAGCCTCTGGAAAGAAGGTCCATGCATGCTAAGTGGCTTCCATCCCACCAGACTGGATTCTGTCTGTCCATAGGATTCTCCAGACAAGAACACTGGAGTGGGTTGCCATGTCCTTCTGCAGTGAATCTTCCTGACCCAAGGATCAAATCTGTGTCTCTTATGTTTCCTGCATTGGCAGATGGGGTCTTTACCACTAGCGCCACCTGGAAACCAGATGAGCCACCTCCTATATTAAATCCCCTCCTGTATACTTCTATCCAGATATCCAACTGGTTCTCTGGAGAACCTTGTGTAGCACAGACTGCAAAAATGGATCTGAGCCCTTCATTTTTTCTCCCTTTACCCACTGACACTGAAGCTTTGTCAGTAGAGGGTGCTGGAGAGACAGTACAGAAGACAGTTATACTGCTCCTAGTTCCAGAATTAGAGAAAGGCACAGCAAGGTTAGTTCATGGATCACAAAACAGTCACACAATTTAACAACAACAAACAACTGGAAGGTGGGAGTGGAGCTGGGAGGATGATTCAAGTTAGGGCTCTCAGGGTCAGAAAGGGCTTCTGAGAAGCTTTTAGGAGCAATAATGTGGGGACAGAGCAATTGCAATTGACCTTTACTGTTGCCTTCTGCAAAATGAAAATGAACATTCTCAAGTTGTCTAAATTCAATGTAATTAGCTCTCAGGGTGATGGGTTACAAGATTAAATCTCTAAAAATTTTGCCTCCTGGATCATCCAGAAACTGCCCAATGTTACTGTTCAGTATTCCACTGTCTAACTGGGCAGTGCTCTTACTGGCTTTGGGTCACATAAGAAAAGGGGAGGAGGATTTTGTTCAGTCTTTTTTGTCCTGGTTGAATTGACTAGAGCTAGCAGCAGCAGATTTGTGAGATCAGAGTCAGTGGTTTAATAATCCTAAGTTCTTGAGTAAAATCAGCTCCCTTTGGCTAACTTGGGTGTGTGTTCAGTTGCCAAGTTGTATCTGACTCTTCATGACCCCATGGACTGCAGCATGCCAGGTCTCCCTGTCCCTCACCATCTGCCAGAGTTTGCCCAAGTTCATGTCCATTGAATCGGTGATGCCATTCCAACCATTTCATCCTCTGTTGCCCTCTTCTCCTTCTACCTTCAATCTTTCCCAGCATCAGGGTCTTTTCAAGTGAGTTGGCTATTCGCATCAGGTGGCCAAAGTATTGGAGCTTCAGCTTCAGCATCAGTCCTTCCAATGAATACTCAGGGTTGATTTCCTTTAGGATTGACTGGTTGGATCTCCTTGCAGTTCCAAGGGACTCTCAAGAGTCTTCTCCAGCACCAGAGTTCAAAAGCATCAATTCTCTGGCCCTCTGCTTTCTTTATGGTCCAACTCCCACATCTGTACATGACTACTGGAAAGACCATAGCCTTAACTATACGGACCTTTGTCAGCAAAGTGATGTTTTTGCTTTTTAATACACTGTCTAGGTTTGTCATTGCTTTCCTGCCAAGAAGCAATCATCTTCTAATTTCATGGCTGCAGTCACCATCTGCAAGGATTTTAGAGCCCAAGAACAGGCACTCTGTCACTGCTTCCACCTTAGTTTATATCATTAAAGTCAACTCACCTGTTTGTTTTCCAAATATTGTCTAGTGAATATAATTTTCAACAACAGCATTCAGTCTCATGAATAAAAATCAAATCTTTTTAATCATTGAATAAATCTGTCAATATTACAAAAACATCATTTGCTTTTTTTCTAGAAATAGACTCAAATTTATGATGACATGGTAGAGAATAAGAAAATAAATCTGATTTAAATGTTAAGGTTCATGTATGGATGTGAGAGTTGGACTATGAAAAAAGCTGAGCGCCAAAGAATTGATGCTTTTGAACTGTGGTGTTGGAGAAGACTCTTGAGAGTCCCTTGGACTGCAAGGAAATCCAACCAGTCCATCCTAAAGGAGGTCAGTCCTGGGTGTTCATTGGAAGGACTGATGTTGAAGCTGAAACTCCAATACTTTGGCCACCTGATGTGAAGAGCTGACTCATTTGAAAAGACCCTGATGCTGGGAAAGATTGAGGGCAGGAGGAGAAGGGGATGACAGAGGATGAGATGGTTGGATGGCATTGCCGACTCAATGGACATGAGTTTGAGTAGGCTCCGGGAGTTGGTGTTGGACAGGGAGGCCTGGCGTGCTGTGGTTCTTGGGGTCACAGAGAGTTGGACACGACTGAGCTACTGAACTGTCTCACTGACTGAAATGTTAAGATAAAAGTGGAACGTAAATGCTGGCTAGATTTCCTTTTATTTATCTTTATTTTTTATTTTTTTTTGGCTAAGCCATACAGCATGTGAGATCTTAATTCCCCAACCAGGAATCAAACCTGTGCCCCCTACATTGGGACCTCAGCATTCCAATCACTGGACCACCAGGGAAGCCCCTCCTTTTATTTATCTAACCATCATGTTAATAGCTTCTTACTATTTCTCTCAAAGTTGTTGGAAAATTCTGTGGTTTTGTCTTTCCTTTTAATCAGGTCTGAATTTAGAAATTTATAGCTGACATGTAATTATTGTTGTTTATGTTTTATTGCTGATCAACCTCTAATCAAAATTTTCACTTTCCACTTCATTAAAATTGTGACATATTTCCTAGCTTTTCCCAAAAGCATCTCATCTAATAATTACCATATAGGGATTTCCCTGTGGTCCGGTGGCTAAGATTCCAGGCTCCTGGTGCAAGGTGCCTGGGTTCTATCCTTGGTCAGGGAACTAGATCCCACATGCCACAACTAAGAGTTTGTATGCCACAACTAAAGATCCCATGTGCCGCAACTGAGACCTGGCACAGCCAAGTAAATAAATAAAAATAATAAATATTAAAAAATGACTGTATGTCCCAGCAACCCATGTTATAAGTTGAAAGCCAGTATTTGCCTCCCACCTCTGATATGAGCTGGATGGTGGATTTCAAGACAGCACCATGTTGTTAGTTCCCAGTGGCCAAGAGTGCAAACCCCAAACCTCAAAGACAGCAACCCCATATCTTAGGATGATTTACTTTGCATAAATAATAAGACATGGGATACCCAGCCAATTACAGGTAGCATTCGAGTGACTTCCTGTCTGTATTTAGTTTATATTTATTGCTGCTGCAAGGTATGTCTCAAATAGTAATAGAAATTCTTGCAAGTCCATGATCAAGCTAGCTTTCCCAAGATTTCATTTAATGATCCCCTATGGCCTGTTCTATTCTAATTGGAAAACATACATATTTTTCTGCATGCATGAGCAATGCCTTGGGATTTCATCAAGTTGGGTTTTCCCCCATCTGTATTTTCTACTGAAATAATAGTTTTGTCTACATTAATCTGACAACTTGGGTGTGAATTCACTCAAAATTTATATTTTTGTTGCTTTTGTTGCTTGATTTACCCTGTCTCCAAGTATAATATAGGAATTCATGCTAATGTTGCTTATTTTATAGTGTGCTTTGTTTTTTAGCCACCAATATTCTATGAACTATCATACTGGCATTTGTCTTCATAATGATACATCTAAGGAATAGATTCGATTTACTAGCATATTTGTGGTATTTCTTCTTCTGCACTCCACTATTATTCACTGATGTGATGTATATTTTTTGACTATATGATTTTATAATTTTTCAACACTGGTTGTCTATTATTTCAACTCTAGAACTGTTTCCTCATATATAATGTACGCATATTGTATTTACATGAGCAACATTATTTATTTTTCCTATAAAACAATTTTAAAATCATTTCCCATCCATGGATGATATAAAGTATTTAGATTTTCCCCCATAAATATTTGTCTTAAAGAAATAGGATTGTGTTTTATACTCAGTTATGTCTTACAGACTAGAAAATAAACACTTTTGCAAGGCACACTAAATGAATAACAGGGAACTAGCACTTACTAAGCACAGAATTTTTGCAAACTATTTAGTTAATTTTAAATAAGATTGCGACATAAAATATGTAGGGCAACTAGTTAAATTTGAATTTCATAAAAACAACTTTGTATTCTGTTTATTTGTTTTAGGATAAGTATATCTCAAATAGTACAGGGGATATACTTATGCTAAAATAATTTGTAGGTTATCCAAAATTCAAAAAAGGAACCAAGTGCCCTCTATTTTCTTTGCTAAATCTAGGGACTCTGTCCTCAAACAACCCTGTTTGGAACCAACTTATACTTATTTTTTCCCTTTCCTCCCCTTCTATATTTCTTTCCTCCTACTAAAGAAGAGATTTCTTTGGGGAGTATGGGAAACTTGAAATAGCTTCCAAAATAGAGATTTGGAAGCTTAAAATTTTAAATGAAGTTATTCATAGCTTGTCCCTTATGTCTGAAAACATAGCAAAATAAAGACTATCTTCACTTTTTAGCACATCGGGTTATGGATTTTAAATTAGAATAATAGAACACTCATGCCGGAAGCAACCTTGATAGTTGCCTTATGAACAGCTTTGCTTCATAGATGTAAGGCACATGCCCCAGATGCCTCTACAACAGGCTACCTCCAGTTAGGGGGATATGTCTAACAGAACTGATTTTTGCCAAAATATGTATGTGACAAACTGACAAAGGAGAAAGTTGAGGCCATACCAGGTGTGAGGTTGTAGGAAGGAAGGGGAAGAGGGGGCAGGATGAAGTGGGGAAGTTGGGTTGAAGAACATCTTGTATTTTCTTGGCAGCTCCTGGACCTTTGTGGAAGGTTTCCCAGTCTCTCCACCCATTTCTTCACTTTTCTTGGGACCACCACCAACAATATCAGTAGAACACAAGGTTTCTGTTTTGCACAGTAAGGAAACCATCAGCTCAGTTCAGTCACTCGTCATGTCCAACTGTTTGCAACCCCATGGACTGCAGCACACCAGGCCTCCCTGTCCATCACCAACTTCTGGAATTTGCTCAAGGTCATGTACATCGAGTCAGTGATGCCACCCAACCATCTCATCCTCTGTCCTCCCCTTCTCCTCCTGCCTTCAATCTTTCCCATCTGGGTTTTTTCCAGTGAGTCAGTTTTCCACTTCAGGTGGCCAAAGTATTGGAGCTTCAGCTTCAGCATCAATCCTTCCAATGAATATTCAGCACTGATTTCCTTTAGGATAGACTGGTTGAATCTCCTTGTAGTCCAAGGGACTCTTAACAGTCTTCTCCAACGCCACAGTTCAAAAGCATCAATTCTTTGGCACTAAGCTTTCTTTATAGTACAACTCTCACATCCATACATGACTCCTGGAAAAACCATCTTTTGACTAGATGGAACTTTGTTGGCAAATTAATGTCTCTGCTTTTTTAATATGCTGTCTACATTGGTCATAGCTTTTCTTCCAAGGAGCAAGCATCTTAATTTCATAGCTGCAGTCACCATCTGCAGTGATTTTGGAGCCCAAGAAAATAAAGTCTGTCACTGTTTCCATTGTTTTCCCATCTATTTGCCATGAAGTGATGGAACTGGATGCCATGATCTTCGTTTTCTGAATGTTGAGTTTTAAGTCAACTTTTTCACTCTTTTCTTTAACTTTCATCAAGAGGTTCTTCAGTTCCTCTTTGCTTTCTGCCTAAGGGTGGTGTCATCTGCATAACTCAGGTTATTGATATTTCTCCCAGCAATCTTGATTCCAGGTTGTGCTTCATCCAGCCTGGCATTTCACATGATGTACTCTGCATATAAGTTAAATAAGCAGGTGACAATATACAACCTTGACGGACTTCTTCCCAATTTGGAACCAGTTCATTGCTCCATGTCTGGTTCTAACTGTTGCTTCTTGACCTGTATACAGATCTCTCAGGAGGCAAGTAAGGTGGTCTGGTATTCCCATCTCTTGAGGAATTTTCCATAGCTTACTGTGATCCACATAGTCAAAGGCCTGAGCGTAGCCAATGAAACAGAGTAGATGTTTTTCTGGAATTCACTTGCTTTTTCTATGATCCAACAGATGTTGGCAATTTAATCTCTGGTTCCTCTGCCTTTTCTAAATCCAGCTTAAACAATAAACAAAATGTAAAGATAATCTATGAACTAGGACAAGATATTTTCAAATGATGTTACAGACAAGTGGTTAATTTTCAAGATATACAAAAAACAGCTTAAACAATTTTAATATAAAAAACCCAAACAACCCAATCAAAAAATGGCAGAAGACCTAGATGGACATTTCTCCAAAAAAGACATACAGAAAGCCAACAGGCTCATGAAAAGATGCTCAGTATTGTTACTTAGAGAAATGCAGATCAAAACTAAAATGAAGTTATCACCCCAAACCAATCACAATGACCACCATTAAAATGTTTACAAATAATAAATGCTGGAGAGAGTGTCGAGAAAAGGGAACCCTCTTACATTGTTGGTGGGAATGTAAGTTGGTACAGCCACTATGGAGAACAGTATGGAGGTTCCTTAAAAGGCTAACTAAAAATACAGTTGTCATATTATCCCTCAGTCCCACTACTGGGCATATATCTGGATAAAACTCTAATTAAAAAAGATATATGCATCCCAATATCCATAGCAGTACTACCTACAATAACTAAGACATGGAAGCCACCTAAGTGTCCATCGGCAAATGAATGAGTAGAGAAGATGTGGTGTATATACACAATACAATATTATTCAGCCACAAAGATAAAAGAATGCCATTTGCAGCAACATTAATGGACCTAGAGATTATCCTACTAAGCGAAGTAAGGCAAAGACAAATATCATATGGTATCACTTAGATGTGGACTCTTTAAAATGATATATTAACACATGAATTTATTTAGGTAACATGAATAATCTCCCAGACATAGAAAGGAAACGTGGTTACCAAAGAGGGTAGCGGGATAGGGTGCTGCATGCATGCTCAGTTGCTCAGTTGTGTCTGACTCTTTGTGACTCTATGGACTGTAGTCTGCTAGGCTCCTCTGTCCATGGGATTCTCCAGGCAAGAGTACTGGAATGGTTTGCCACAACCTACTCCAGGGAATCTTCCCAACGTAGGAATGGAACCCACATCTCTTATGTCTCATGCATTGGCAGGCAGGTTCTTTACCACTAGCGCCACCTGGGAAACCCAGTGGGGTGGGGTGAAGGAGATAAATTAGGAGTTTGGGATTGACATACACACACTGCACTGTGCTGTGCTTAGTTACTCAGTCATGTCTGACTCTACACGACCCCATGGGCTGTAGCCCTCCAGGTTCCTCTATCCATGGGATTCTCCAGGTGAGAATACTGGAGTGGGTTGCCATGCTCTCCTTCAGGGGATCTTCTCAACCCAGGGATTGAACCCAGGCTTCCCGCATTGCAGGTGGATTCTTTACCCCCTGAGCTACCTGGGAAGCCCCTATACACACTGCTGCTGCTGCTAAGTCACTTCAGTTGTGTATGACTCTGCGACCCCAGAGACGGCAGCCCACCAGGCTTCCCCATTCCTGGGATTGTCCAGGCAAGAACCCTGGAGTGGGTTGCCATTTCCTTCTCCAATGCATGAAAGTGAAAAGTGAAAGTAGAGTTGCTCAGTCGTGTCTAATTCTTAGCAACCCCATGGACTGCAGCCTACCAGGCCCCTTCACCCATGGGATTTCCCAGGCAAGAGTACTGGAGTGGGGTGCCATTGCCTTCTCCACATATACACACTACTATATATAAAATAAACAAGCAACAAGGACTTATTGTGTTATACAGTATATATGCGTATATACAGTATATATCTGAATGACTTTGCTGTATACCTAATACTAACACAACATTGTAAATTAACTTGCACTTCAATTTAAAAAATGGTAATAAAGATAATAATAATAATAATAAAGTCCAGAGCAAAGAAAAAAAAGTGTTTGGCAAAATTTACCTGTTTTTTGGTTTGTTTGTTTTTTTTGAGGGGGTAGGGGAAGAGATCCCTGGGGACAGGCCTCTTTTTTTTTTCCTTCTTTTTAGCTAAGCTAGGTCTTTGTTTAGGCCTGCAGACTTCTCGAGTTGTGGCAAGCAGGCTTATTTGCCCTGTGGCATATGGGATCTTAGTTTCCAGATCAGGGATTGAACCTGAATCCCTTCTGCACTGGAAGGTGGATTCTTACAATTGGACCACCAGGGGAGTCCCCTCAAGCTTCATTTTAATATCTATTTTCCTTTCGAAGAGAAGTTAAAAGGCCTTTCACGTCACAGACACCTCCTTCAGTCACTGGAGTAGGATTCTGGTAAATTGTATTCCTCTTTTAAAAATTAACAGAAAATATCACCTCTGACTCGGAATCTCCAATGCAAACCTGATACCTCCTCTTTACATTGCTCATGCTTGCACAAGTCAGCTTTTAAATCCCGTTCAGCTCCACCTGAAGTGTCAGTTTTGGGCTAGACTTTTATAGCTTGTGATCTGTAAGCAAATATAATGCTGTGGACCAGGAGAGCTAACATTCGAAGAAAGAAAGGGAATCTCTTTTGGAATGTGAATAAGCATCACAGTATTTATTAATTCTCCAAATGTCAGCTTTCACACATAAAGGCTTGTCAAAGTTGGGTTCAGCTAGGGAAGTGATTCATGCTACGGTACATCTGCTCCCCCCAGACTAAAATGGTATCTCTAATTCAAGGATAGTTAGAATAGTTACAATTGGAAAGTGAAAGTGTTAGTCACTCAGTTCTGACTGACTCTTTTCGACCCCATGGACTGCAGCCCATCAGGCTCCTCTGTGCATGGGAGTTCCCTGGGCAAGAATATTGAAGTGGGTGGCCATTTCCTTCTCCAGGGGATCTTCCTGACCCAGGGATTGAATCCAGGTCTCCTGCATTGCAGGCAGATGCTTTACCATCTGAGCCACCGGGGACATGGTACCAAGTAGCTTGCAAGAGTGCAGAATAGGATACAGGAAGCACACATTCAGAGCCTCCAGGGCTTTCTGAATTGGTGGAATGATTTTTCTCTGAAATATATTAAAACCAGGGAGAATGTTGGTGACCCAGAGTCCTATCCCTGCATCTGTGAAAGCTTTGGGAGATTTCAAACTAATTTCACAGCACATCCCCTGCTGATGTTTTCATCACAAGCATCTCTTCTTATTGATCTCAAAAGAGGACTCAATTCCCCAGGGACACGTGGACCCAATTATCAGTGTTTCTGTTACAGATGTCTCCTCTTTTTAAAAAAGTTCTGGATAGAAAAAATGCTTTTTAAAAAAATCCAGGACTTTTCTTTAGTCTGTTGAAATGAAACTAAAACCCCCAGAATATCCTGTGAAGAAACAATATACACCATAAAGAAGCAGAAGTGTTATTGGCTTGTCCTTCTAGAACAGATCTACACAGAAATTTCAACCCATTAAAAAAAAAACAACCTAACTCCTGTCACTACTGCCTGATTTCAGAAGCAGTCACCGAGCTGCTGACAAAAACATCTTTCACACGTTAATCTCAAATGTCCTGGTGAGTCGTTGTTAAAAGTTGATGTGAATGCTTGGCTTGTGTCAATATATCCAAGTTTGCATTTGAGATACATTCTAAAGACAGTGCTAATGGAGGAAATGGGATTTGTGTGTACTTTTCTAAGGTGGCCAATGGCTATTTCAAAATCCAAATGGTTTTTTTTTAAAAAAATAAAACTGAAATGAGTCAAATCATCTGACATAGAGAGATAACCAAAGATCTTTTTGGGATCGTTTGGTTATTTTTAACTGAATTTTTATTTTCTATTAGAGTATAGTTGCTTTTTAACACTGTGTTAGTTTCTGGAAGTACAGCCAAGTGAATCAGTGACACATATATCCAGTCTGTTTTAGATTCTCTTCCCTTGTATGTTATTACAGATTGTTGGGTAGTGTTCCCTGTGCTGTACAGTAGGTCATTTGATTTTTACTCTGGGGGTTTGCTTGGTGCTGGAGAGGAAGGGTGAGTTGAAAGGGAGTCAAGGTGTATGGCTTCTGTGGTAGTTCAGACCGTAAAGAATTTGCCCGTAACACAGGAGACCCAAGTTCGATCCGTGGGTAGGAAGATCCCCTGGAGGAGGGCATGGCACCCCACTCCAGTATCCTTGTCTGGGAAATCCCATGGACTGAGCAGCCTGGTGGACTACAGTCCATGGAGTTGCAAGGAGTCGGACATGACTGAGAGACTTTCAGGGTGCAAGAATGCTGCCTGCCCCCGGAGCACTTGGACTGACATCAGGAAGACGCAACGCACGTAAGATCCTCCTGACCGTGCCTTAGGGGCACAGCCTGGTACACCTTTCGGAACAACCTGAGGTGAGGCTCCTGCCCTCTGCCCCAGGTGCCCCTGTCGGCCAGAGATGAAGGAGGCTGGAGGAGTGAGGACCACTCAGCACCCTGGTACACATCAGGGGAGCAAGGGGTTCACGCACATGGGGTGGGGCTATGATCAATGGAAGGTGGGATCAGGGGTCAATTCGACTTCCTTCCTCCCTCTCAGTGGGCTGTTTAGACCCCCTCCTTCCCACTCCCTCTCGGAAGCAAGGCCCACGGGTGGAGCAGTTAGTCCTGCTGGATGCTAGGCAGTGGCCAGCTTGGCAAAGACTCTCCTCCCTCCTGCCTCCCCTGGTTCGCACAGCATAGTAAAGTCAGCCTGCTGAGACATCACAGTGGTCTCACCCCCGGATGTACTCACTGGCGGGCCTGTGACCCAGAGTCTAGTGAAACATCTGTTGGTGGGGACATCCCTTCCTAAAAACCCCGAGCTCCATAGGCAGGCTTGCTGCCCTCTGCCCTCCTCCCCTCCACCTGCCTAGAAAATAGACAAGATACCTGGAGGTACAACAGCCATTTCACTACGAAGACATAAGCCAACCTGCTGATGATGGGGGCAGAAAAATGCCATGATCTTAGGTTCTTGTTTTTAGTATTTAAAATTTTTATTTTAAATTAATTTTTATTGAAGTGTAGAAGCATAACAATGTTGGGTTAGTTTCTACTATACAGCACAGTGAATCAGCTATGCGTATGCATATAGCTCCTCTTTTTTGTGTTTCCAACCCTTTCAGGTCACTATGTAGCACTGACTAGAGTTCCCTGCACTATACTAGGTTCTCATTTGTTATCTATCTTATACATATATCAGTAATGTACATACTTCAATCCCAATCTCCCAATTCATCCCACCCCTTTCCATCTCCTCCTGGGGCCCATATGTTTGTTCTCTACAGCTGCGTCTCTATTTCTGTTTTCCAAATAAGATCATCTGTATCATTTTTCTAGATTCCATATATATGCATTAATGTATAATATTTGTTTTTTTCTTTCCGACTTACTTCACTCGGTATGGTGGTCTCTAGGTCCATCCACATCTCCACAAATGATTCATTTTCATTCCTTTTTATGACTGAATCATTTCTTATGACAGAATTGAGCCACTGTATGAATCCTGTTCTCCCTAACTCCATACTCCTTGTTATGTGAGTCAAACAAACCCTTGTTTGTTTAAGCTAACTCTAATAAGCGGTTTTGCTAATTATGCCCGATCCTACCTGGTACCCTGGCCCTGTGCATTTTTTTTAATTTAATTAGTTACTTAATTTATTTTTTGGATCTGTGGTCCTCATTTCGGTGCTGGCTTTCTCTAGTTGCAGGGAGCAGGGGCCATTCTCTCGTTGCGGTGTACAGGCTTCTCCTTGCAGGAGCTTCTCTCATTGCGGAGTACAGGCTCTAGGTGCTCAGGCTTCAGTAGGTGTGTCATGAGGGCTCAGTAGTTGTGATTCCTAGGCTCTAGAACGCTGGCTCAATAATTTTGGCACTCAGGCTTAGTTGCTCCAAGGCATGTGGGAGCTACCCAGATTAGGGATCGATCCCATGTCTCCTGCTTTGGCAGGCAGATTCTTTACCACTGAGCCACCAGGGAAGTCACCCTGTGTATCTTTGTGATCTCCATGAATGTTCTAATCCATCCCATAGGCACACTTGCTAGCTTGATCAGAGATGGAGAAGTCAGCGAGAGGCAATCTCTCTGGGGCTTCTGAGTTCTCAGCATCCAGAGGCACATCTGGGGGAGGTGAAAATGAAGATCCTTTTCTCTGCCATGTCAGGGGTTCCAACTGCATCACATGGCTCCTTCTAGCCCACATGAATGACTCATCCTTCTATCTCTTCCTCCAACCTCTACAGCACATCTGAATTCAGAGCTCCAGTCCCCACATCTTTCCTGGTAGCTCCACTGGTAAAGAATCTGCCTGCAATGCAGGAGACCCTGGTTCGATTCCTGGATCAGGAAGATCTGCTGGAGAGGTGGCTCAGATGGTAAAGAATCCGCCTGCAATGCGGGAGACCTGGATTTGATCTCTGAGTTGGGAAGATCCCTTGAAGAAGGGAAACGCTATCCACTCCAGTATTCTGGCCTGGAAAATTCCATGTAGTATATAGTATATGGGAACGCAAAGAGTTGGACATGACTGAGTGACTTTCACATCCCCTCAGCAAATTGCAGTATCTTGTTCTATCCATTTGCCAGGTGAGAATTCTAACATGGTCACAGAGATAATATCATTAGCTCATCCTCCCAAGCTGGTTGAGTGAGTTCAGTTTGATCTGGTTCTCATTTCATAAATCAGGCTCAGTAGGATAACCCCCAGCAAAGAATTTGCCTTTTTGTTCGAGGAAGGGTTTTTACATTTGGATTTGATTATTATAAATTTTATAATATAAAAATTTTCTGGTGCTGGAGAAGACTCTTGAGAGTCCCTTGGACAGCAAAGAGATCAAACCAGTCAATCTTAAAGGAAGTCAATCCAAATATTCATTGGAAGGACTGAAGCTGAAATTCCAATACTTTGGCCACCGATGTGAAGAACTGACTCACTGGAAAAGACCCTGATGCTCGGAAAGTTTGAAAGCAATAAGAGAAGGGGGTGGCAGAGGATGAGATGGTTAAGATAGCACCACCAACTCAATGAACATGAATTTGAGCAAACTCTGGGAGGTAGCAGAGGACAGAGGAGCCTGGTATGCTAGAGTCTATGGGGTTGCAAAGAGTTGGACATAACTTAGCGACTAAAAAATAACTGGTCTTTTTAGTAGGGCCTGGGACCTTTAACTTTGAAGTTTTTTCTCCATTTTGCAGGGCTGGAGAAAATACCTTCGAAGTGGCCACAGTTCGGAGTTCCTATTTCATGTCTATGGAATTAAAAGCTGTCAAGTATCCTGAATTCCCCAAACCAGACCCAACGGAGAGGACAATATCCTGGGAGCAAGATATACAATTGGTCTAAGTTTACCAGGGACTTCCCTCGTGGTCCAGTGGCTAAGGCTTCACACTCCCAGTGCAGGGAGGCTTGCGTTCGATCCCTGGTCAGGGAACTAGATCCCACAACAAAGATCAAAGATCCCATGTGCCACAGCTAAGACCCAGCACTGCCAAATAAATGAATATTTAAAAAAATAAGTTTAAAAGTCATCTCATAGAGATATTGATTTTCCTTATGACCCTGTTCATGTTTGTGGTAAGACTGATGGTAAATATGTATGTGAATGGAAGAAATACTGTAGGATTGAATTTATGGCTCAGAAATTCAAACACTCATTTAAAATTGCTTGGACGTTTCCTCCAGAACATTATATATACCTCTTTTTATTATAGGAAAACCAAACACAATGGATCTCATTTACAAAGGTGCCAATAAAGTATAATTTATTCACCCAATTAAATCAGTCAAGTCCTGAGTCGCATCTCCAGAGCTTATGAATTGCATCATCTGGGCATATTGATCAAACAGCTGAATGACCTGATTAGATTTAGTGCTAATGAGAATTATTATATTGAGTCCTACCTCTGGCACTGAATTTTCTAATAATGACTCAGTCTACCTAAAAGAGAATGAATGTGACCTGGGAACCAAGAGTCCTGCCACACATCAAAGACTCAGCTGGTGTTTTTCCTATCATTCCAGGCATCTTGGTTTTATGATGTTATCTAGATGTGCGAATATTTTGAAAATTATGGTGAAATCTGAAAATATATATGGTGTGTCAAATTACCTTTCACGCATGTCTTCTAGAAAGGTGATTCTTCCCTCAGATTGGGAAGTAAATAAATCACAGGTGTTGGGATTCAGACAGACCTGGCTTCCAAATTCTGCTCTGTCAATATTCAGCTGTGTGCTTTTGGGCAAGTGACTAAACCTCTCTGGGCCTTGGCTAGATTATCAGTAAAATGGGGCAATAGTATCTGGTAGGGTTACTGTGCTAGATTAAGGAAGCTGGAAAGGCCCAGGGTATACCAGCTGTTCCCTCCAAGTTATTGTCACCAAATTAAGTTTGCTGTTAGGAAAATCTAGTGCTTTAATTCTTTTTAAATAAAACTTGTATTTTTCTTATTCTTTTTAAATTAATTTATTTTATTATTTATTTAGCTCTTTGTGTTTTAGTTGCAGTGTACAGACTCTCTAGTTGCACACAAGACCCAGAGCATGTGAGCTCAGAAGTTGTGGCAGCATGTGGGATCTTATCAATAGTTCCCTGACGAGGGATCAGACCTATGTCCCACGCATTGCAAGGCAGATTCTTTACCACTACACAAACCGGGAAGTTCCTAGTGCTTCAGTTCTTGAAGACTAGTTGAATTAAACTTCAAGAGATTAAAATGTTAGAACTCACAAGTGCTTAGAGATTGTCTGGAGTTAGATACTTAGTTTACAGACACGAGAAAAAGAGAGCCAGTGAGGGCAAGTGGACTGCTTCAAGTCATGTGGCCAGTAGACAGCAGAACCTGACTGAGTGTGCAGGTCTAAATAGTCCTGTGCTAGTATTTAGCTCAGTCACTAATATCTCACCGACATGATCTAAATGAAATTTAATATTTAGTATCTCAAGTAATAAGGGGCCTGTTCCTAGGCTGATTAATTACATAGCTCAGTGATATCATCAAAACCCAGACTTTCCCCCCATCTTTGGGTATTACCATCTCATATATCAACACTTTCATGAGACCCACTCCTTCACTGTGACAAGTTCAAGAAGCCTCATACATTCTAGTAAATCCAGGAATTGTCAGGCCTAAAATTGAACAGAGTAGCTATTCTTGGAGGGCTTCCCAGGTGGCACTACTGGTAAATAACCCACCTGCCAATGCAGGAGACTTAAGAGATTGGGGGTTTGAACTCTGGATTGGGAAGATCCCCTGGAGGAGGGCATGGGAACCCACTCCAGTATTCTTGCCTGGAGAATCCCATGGTCAGAGGACCCTGGATGGCTACAGTCCATAGGGTCACATACAGTCAGACACAACTGAAGTGACTTAGCACACACAAACACTATTCTTGAGGCACGAAGGAGACTGGAGGGTTTGGAATGTCCTGTGTGCGTGCATGTGTGCTAAGTCACTCCAGTCGTGTCCCATTCTTTGCAACCCTATGGACTGTAGCCCGTCAGGCTCCTCTGTTCTACATGAGGCTTCAGGGATCAATGAATAAGGTGTTGGTTATTTCTGCTTCTAGCATACTTTACCTATAAAGTCATATCTTTACAGCAACTAAAAAAACCTTTATGGAATATTGGACTCATGGTAAACAAAAGAAGAAAATAAATATCTATATTAATATCAGGCTAGACTGTAGAAAATTCTTAAAGAGATGGGAATACCAGACCACCTTACCTGTCTCCTGAGAAATCTGTATGTAGGTCAAGAAGCAACAGTTAGAACTGGACGTGTAACAATGGACTTCTTCCAAATTGGGAAAGGAGTCTGTCAAGGCTGTATATTGTCACTCTGCTTATTTAACTTATATGCAGAGTACATCAGGCAAAATGCCGGGCTGGATGAAGAACAAGCTGGAATGTAGATTTCTGGGAGAAATACTAATAATCTCAGATATGCAGATGACACCACCCTTATGGCAGAAAGCAAAGAGGAAACTAAAAAACCTCTTGATGAAGGTGAAAGAGGTGAAAACGCTGGCTTAAAAACTCAACATTCAAAAATGAAGATCATGGCATCTGGTCCCATCACTTCATGGCAAATAGATGGGGAAACCGTGGAAACAGTGAGAGACTTTATTTTCTTGGGCTCCAAAATCACTGCAGATGGTGACTGCAGCCATGAAATTAAAAGAAGCTTGCTCCTTGGAAGAAAAGCTATGAAAAACCTAGACAACATATTCAAAAGCAGAGACATTACTTTGCCGACAAAGGTCTGTATAGGCAAAGCGATGGTTTTTCCAGTAGTCATGTGTGGATGTGAGAGTTGGACTATAAAGAAGGCTAAGCCCTGAAGAATTGATGCTTTTGAACTGTGGTGTTGGAGAAGACTCTTTAGAGTCCCTTAGATTGCAAAGAGATATGGCCAATCAATCCTAAAGGAAATCAATCCTGAATATTCATTGGAAGACTGTTGCTGAAGCTGAAACTCCAATGCTTTGGCCACCTGATGTGAAGAGTTGACTCACTAGAAAAGCCCTTGATGCTGGGAAAGATTGAAGGCAGGAGGAGAAGGGGATGACAGAGGACAAGATGTTTGGATGGCATCACTGACTCAGTGGACATGAGTTTGAGTAAGCTCCTGGAGATGGAAAAGGACAAAGAAGCCTGGGATGCTGCAGTCCATGGGGTTGCAAAGAGTCAGACAAGACTGAACGAAGGAACAGCAAGTAGACTTCACAACAAGAGACATTATTGAGATAAGGAGGGATGTGACAGTAAAAGGGTCAATTCTGTGAGAAGACACAATAATCCTAAGCAATTTGCATTCGACTCCCAGATTTTGACTTCCTGGGACTTCCTGATGCTGACTCCCATTTAACTTAAAAACTCAGCTTTAAATGATTTATCCAAGACAATGCCTATTATTTCTACCAAAACAGTGATGCAGGAAGGATAATTACAAATGGGATAAGAAAATATGTTTCCACTTTCCTCTTGTTATGCAACAAATGCAGAGTGAAATTAATAGTCTATATTCTCTGAATTTAAGAAAAACAGCTGACTTCAATCTTGAAAAAGCAAATCAGAATGTGCCTCCTTAGTATGTGTGCAGCACAGATTATTATCTGGGGATAAATATCCAAAACTCTCCACATATCACTCCCATCTGGACTCTGCCTTCATCTAAAGCTGACACAGAGAAGGTAGGCATGATTGGGGCTCTTCTCAAATATGGTGACTCTCACAGAAGAACTGTACAAAAAAGATCTTCACGACCCAGATAATCACGATGGTGTGATCACTGACCTAGAGCGAGACATCCTGGAATGTGAAGTCAAGTGGGCCTTAGAAAGCATCACTACAAACAAAGCTAGTGGAGGTGATGGAATTCCAGTTGAGCTATTCCCAATCCTGAAAGATGATGCTGTGAAAGGTCTGCACTCAATATGCCAGCACATTTGGAAAACTCAGCAGTGGCCACAGGACTGGAAAAGGTCAGTTTTCATTCCAATCCCAAAGAAAGGCAATGCCAAAGAATGCTCAAACTACCGCACAATTGCACTCATCTCACACGCTAGTAAAGTAATGCTCAAAATTCTCCAAGCCAGGCTTCAGCAATATGTGAACCGTGAACTTCCTGATGTTCAAGCTGGTTTTAGAAAAGGCAGAGGAACCAGAGATCAAATTGCCAACATCCGCTGGATCATAGAAAAAGCAAGAGAGTCCCAGAAAAGCATCTATTTCTGCTTTATTGACTATGCCAAAGCCTTTGACTGTGTGGATCACAAGAAACTGTGGACAATTCTGAAAGAGATGGGAATACCAGACCACCTGATCTGCCTTGTGAGAAATTTGTATGCAGGTCAGGAAGCAACAGTTAGAACTGGACATGGAACAACAGACTGGTTCCAAATAGGAAAAGGAGTTCGTCAAGGCAGTATATTGTCACCCTATTTATTTAACTTATATGCAGAGTACATCATGAGAAATGCTGGACTGGAAGAAACACAAGCCGGAATCAAGATTGCCGGGAGAAATATCAATCACCTCAGATATGCAGATGACACCACCCTTATGGCAGAAAGTGAAGAGGAACTAAAGAGCCTCTTGATGAAAGTGAAAGAGGAGACTGAAAAAGTTGGCTTAAAGCTCAACATTCAGAAAACGAAGATCATGGCATCCGGTCCCATCACTTCATGGCAAATAGATGGGGAAACAGTGGAAACAGTGTCAGACTTTATTTTTCTGGGCTCCAAAATCACTACAGATGGTGACTGCAGCCATGAAATTAAAAGATGCTTACTCCTTGGAGGGAAAGTTATGACCAACCTAGATAGCATATTCAAAAGCAGAGACATTACTTTGCCAACAAAGGTCTGTCTAGTCAAGACTATGGTTTTTCCTGTGGTCATGTATAGATGTGAGAGTTGGACTGTGAAGAAAGCTGAGTGCCGAAGAACTGATGCTTTTGAACTGTGGTGTTGGAGAAGACTCTTGAGAGTCCCTTGGACTGCAAGGAGATCCAACCAGTCCATTCTAAAGGAGATCAGCCCTGGGATTTCTTTGGAAGGAATGATGCTAAAGCTGAAACTCCAATACTTTGGCCACCTCATGGGAAGAGTTGACTCACTGGAAAAGACTCTGATGCTGGGAGGGATTGAGGGCAGGAGGAGAAGGGGACGACAGAGGATGAGATGGCTGGATGGCATCACTGACTTGATGTATGTGAGTCTGAGTGAACTCCGGGAGTTGGTGATAGACAGGGAGGCCTGGCGTGCTGTGATTCATGGGGTCGCAAAGAGTCAGACATGACTGAGTGACTGATCTGATCTGATCTGATCTCTTTTTTAGAGTTGGACACTACTTAGTGACTGAACAACAACAGTAACATTTAAAGAACTTCCACCAAGTTTAGTGTATGTGCATGCTCAGTCACTCAGTCATGTCTGACTCTTTGGGGCCCAATGGACCCTCCAGTTTCCTCTGTTCATGCAAGTTCCATGCAAGAATACTGGAGTGGGTTGCCATTTCCTACTCCAGGGGATCTTCCAGATCCAGGGATCAAACCTGCATCTCTTGTGGCTCCTGCATTGACAGTCAGGTTCTTTACCACTAGCGCCACCTGGGAAGCCTTCTCTTTCTCTCTTTTTAAGCACTCTCCAGTCCTTTTGTATTTAGGCATGGTCATATAACTGGTGCAGGTCAAAGGAATATAAGTGGAAATGACACATATCCCTTCTACATGGAAGTTTCTAACGACCAGTATATACTCTGTCATATTCTCTCTGTCATATTCAGCCAGTTCACAGCTGTTCTGTCAGCCTGGGTTCCTGCAGGATGTCAGTGCCACAGAGCAGTGCACTCAGATGATATGCACTGGACACGTGGCATGAATAAAAGACAGGATTTATTCTTTTAAACCCCTGAGGTTATGGGACCATTTCCTATCACAGCCTGATGTCCTGGGTAATAAAGACATCATCTTGTGACTTCCCTGGTGGCCCAGTGGCTAAAACTTGACTCTCCACTCCCAATGCTAGGGGCCCAGGTTCAATCCCTGTTCAGGGAACTAGATCTCACATGCTGCAGCTGAAGACCCCACACACTGCAGTGAAGATCACAGAGCCTGTGTGCCACAACTAACACCCAGCACAGACAAATTAAAAAAAAAAAAAAGACAGCATCTTGTGAGGGAGGGTTTTTGCTCTCTGTTGTTGCTGTCACAAATCCTTGTAAATGTACGTACTTAAAGCTACATGGCTTTACTATTGCACGGCTTTGTAAATTCAGAAGTCTGGTAAGCTTGGCTGGTTCTTCCACTCAGTCTCACAGGGTTGAAACTGAAGTCTCTGCAGGACTGTGTCTTTTTCTGGGGGCTCTGGGAAAAATGCACTTACCTATCTCTACTTACAATATCCTTTTATAAAAACTGGTAGTTTGGTAAGTGAACTTTTTTCTTGAGTTCTACGATTCACACTAGAAAGCTATTGAATCTATGGAGGGGGTTGTGGGAACCTCTGTTTTATAGCTGGTTGGTCAGTAACACAGGTGACAATCTGGACTGGTGATTGGCATCTTGAAGTGGGGGTGGTTTCGTGGACTGAGCCCTTTTCACGTGGGTTATGATTCTATTTCCAGGTAGGTAGTGTCTGAGTTGAACTGAATCCTAGGTGTGGGTGAAAATTGTCACCTGCCGTATCAGTAAATAAAGAATCCTGTGGCTACCACTGTAACAGCCTCAGACTGAGCACCCTAAGGGGATTCCAGATGGAGAAAAGCAGGATACTGGCCCTAGATAACTCAGTTGCATATAAAAGGAATGATTCCAGCAAGCTCAGACTCTTGCATCTTCCCATATATAGAAAAGTCCTAAATTCATTAACTTGAATTATCTGCTTTTCCTCTAATTAGCAGTAATCTTTTGATGTTCATCATGTTTTTTATTGCAAAAATTCCTATATATCCTGGCTCCTCCCTTAACTTCAGAGCAGTCCCTCAGAGCTATCTGAGAGGACATCTCCTTAGCTTAAATCCTCAGTTTTGTCAGCCAAATAAAACATAATTCTCAACTTTCAGGTTGTGCTTTTTTTTTTTTCCAGTTGACTAGGCATCTGCTTGGTGTCCACAGAGAACTGGAAAGTTGCTTGGTGGGGAAAACCCACACATCTGGTGGCCAGAAGAATTCAGTGAATGTGAGAATAAAGGAAATGAAAAAGAGAGTTTTTCCCAACTCAGATGCCATATTTTTATGGAAGTACAGTAAATTCCCTACATACTAATGAGTTCCATTCCAAGACTTCGTTCATAAGTCCAACTTGTTTGTACGTCCAACAAAGTTAGCCTAGTTACCCAACTAACACAATTGGCTATATAGTATTGAAGGAATAGGGTGTTATAATGATAAAGTACTATAAGGTGGTATAATAATAAGTATTATAAATAGGTTTATAATTCTTTTCACACAAATAATACACACAAAACAAATGCAAGAAATAAAACACTTAATTTTACAGTATAGGACCTTGAAGAGTACAGTATTACAGTACAACAGCTGGCCTCAGGGGTTGGCATCCAGTGAACGGTCAAGAAGAGTTACTCCCTGGAGGAGGGAGAGGGGGGTGGGAGATGGTAGAGCTGAAGGATCGTCAGCAATAGGAGATGGAGGGCAAGCTGTGATTTCACTCATGCCTGATGTTGATGTCACAGGTTCTGATTCCTTGCTGGGTTCAATTCTATCTATATAGATTCTATAGTACTGTCCTCTATAGATTACTGTAAAGTACACAAAAGCACAACCTCTCATAGAAGATGCACACACAGAACAATACGTACAAGACACGAGCTAACTTAAAGTGATTGGACAAGCCAGTGCACACTCGCATTTTTGAAAGTTTGCAACTTGAAGGTTCATATGAGGGGACTTACTGTTATAGAGAGGGGCAGACTAGTGATATGTTTTGAAATGTGGAGTCTACAGCCCAGTTGCCTGAGTTTGAATCCCAAGTGTTCTAACGACTGGTTTTTATAAACTAAACATCTGTGTCTACATCCCTTCATCTTCAAAAAGAATTAGAAATTATAGTAACCTGATAGTGTTGTGGGGAGAATTAAATGGGTTAATACGTGTAAAACCAGCTCAGAAGAGGGAGAATTTGAGTATTAGCTCTGATTGTAATGTGTGCAAACTGGATAAAAAGACTGACAGGGTGATGAATTAACTAATTCCATTCGTAAGCAAATCTGAACCCTATTATGCACATTTGGGCACTAAATGGCTAAATGGGTGGTTTTCTGCTGTTGAACTCAGAGTGGAAGGATCTGAGCAGACCATCCAGGCTGCTGATAACCTGCCAAGAGCTATGCTTCAAAAGAGAGATCAAGAGGGAACAGGCTAATGACCAGGCATGGGCGACTGGGCATCAATCACAAAAGTTGACTGAACAGGCAAAAGCTGCCCACATCTTATCCTGGGAAGCCGGGTGAGCTGCCTCTCTGGGGATGGTGATGTCCACTGAGGCTGACTTCAGAGTAGATTTCAATCCCAGCTAACTTTGGGGTGCTTTCCTGCACTAATCAGTAGGAGTGATAAATCAATGTGTCTCTTTCTGTTCAAGGTAGGAAAAATCGAGTTGACAAGACCAGACACAGAAGGTTTGACCTGGGAAGGGGAGCGTCAACACAGACTAGTGTAATCAAGATGCGTAGTGTAATGAACAAGTATGATTTCCAGACACTTCTTAGCACATGTAAGTCTTTGAGGGGGTTATGAACGTGGTCTCTGGAGGCAGCCTACTACTTCAGTCTGATTGCCAGCTCCACCAGGCATTATCAGTGTGATTCAGGGTAACTTACTCAACCATCTTAAATCTTAGTTGCTGGCCTGTAATTGGTGTAATAAGAGCATATGCACCTGGGTGTTTATGAGATCTATCTGGCTTAACTCAAGTACTATTTTTAGAATAGTACCTCAAGCAAGCACTGAATAAGTATTATCATTACTTTTATAACCAGTAGGTGATTTTTTGCTTGTCACTTCTCAATCTAGCTTCCCTCATTGGTAAAATGAGTCAAAGTGAAAGTGTTAGTTGCTCAGTCATGTCCAACTCTTTGCGACCCCATGGACTATCGTCCTCCAGGTTCCTCTGTCCATGAAATTCTCCAGGCAAGAAAACTGGAGTGAGTTGACATGTCCTTCTCCAGGCAATCCTCCCCACCTAGGGATCAAACCCGGGTCTTGTGAATTGCAGCCTGATTCTTTACTGTCTGAGCCACCAGGGAAGCCCATTTGACTCTAGTGTAAGCATTGTTTCAGGTGTTGATAATTCAGGGGTGAGGAGATAGAAAGCCATCCACTGGGAGCTTACATTTTCAATGGGAGGCAAGGCAGAGAAGAGTTGAAAATACAACAAAAGCAAATAACCAAAAACATAAATAAGGTATAGATGGTAAATTGCCTGTTAGAAAATACTCAGTCAAAGCCATTATATTGTATCTAAATTCTTCAACTTTAAGAAGAGACCATACAAATAGCAATCCCATAAGGTTGTTGTAAGGATTAAATGGATTATAATGGCTCATAAGAAGGACAGATAGACTGGGGGGACAGAAGCCTTTATCCACACAGGAGAGAGTGTCACTATGTGACTCTCGACAGAATGAGACCTCCCTGATGCATTATAAAGTTCAATGCATTAAAAAAAATTTTTTTTTTAATTAATTACTTTTGGCTGCACTGGATCTTCGTTGCCGTGTGCCAGGGTTCTCTAGCTGTGGCCAGCAGGGCCTATTGTCTAGTTGTGGCCAGCAAGGGCTACTCTCTAGTTAAGACTGTTGTGGACCGTGCACTCCAGGGCTCACAGGCTCAGTAGTTGTGGCTCATGGGCTTAGTTGCCCTGTGGCACATGGGATCTTCCCACACCAGGGATTGAACCTGTATTCCCTGCATTGGCATGCAGATTCTTAACCACTGGACCACCAGGGAAGTCCAAGCTCTTTGCATTTTAATCCAGAATCTGAATTTGCCTTCCAGTTGGGAGGGTGACATTCAATGTATAAAGGAAAGAAATAACAAATATAGAGAGTCGTAAATCATGAACCTGCAAAACGAAAGTAGATCAGGGAGTAAGAGAGAGAGGCACATTTTTTCTGACTTCTTAAAAATTATATTTCCTGACAGGAGGGAAAGCCAATCCCTCAGTCTGCAATAATGGGATACATTTTATTTCCCATTTCCCAGTGATTTTGAGAGGTTTAAATAGCCTTTATGATTTTAAACATGTTCCAAAGACTATAATTCAAACAAATATACGCACTCCTATGTTCACAGCTGCACTATTACAATAGCTGAGCCAAGGAAACTACCTGTCCATCAACAAAGAAAAGATAAAGAAAATGTGGCATATATAATATATATACACACAACTGACTATTATTCAGCCACAAAAAGAATGAAATAATGCCATTTGCAGTAACATGGATGCACCTAGAGATGATCATACTAAGCGAAGTAAATCAGACAAATATCACATAATATCCCTTATATATGGAATCTAAAATATGACAGAAAGGAACATATCTGAAAAAGAGGCAGACTCAAAGATGGACAATAGACTTGTGGTTGCCAGGGAGAGGGCAGGGGCTGGGAAAGGGATGCACTGGGAATTAGCACTATGAAGTGGTAAACTGGAGAATTACCATAATGTATTTAAAAGCTAATTCTCTGCTCGCATCTAGGACTATAAGAATCAGTATTTTACAGTTAACCTTTTTGGTTGAAAAGCCTCTCTTTTCCAGGCCAAGTAGAATTCCTTTCTCTCCAATCTCAACCGTCCAGTCCCCTTCCTGAGGAAGCCACAATTTCCCAGTGCTGTGTCAGTTCAGTTCAGTTCAATTGCTCAGTCGTGTCCGACACTTTGTGACCCCATGAATCGAAGCTCTCCAGGCCTCCCTGTCCATCACCAACTCCTAGAGTTCACTCAAACTCATGTCCATCGAGTCGGTGATGCCATCCAGCCATCTCATCCTCTGTTGTCCCCTTCTCCTCCTGCCTCTAATCCCTCCCAGCATCAGGGTCTTTTCCAATGAGTCAATTCTTCACATGAGGTGGCCAAAGTATTGGAGTTTCAGCTTTAGCATCAGTCCTTCCAATGAACACTCAGGACTGATCTCCTTTAGAATGGACTGCTTGGATCTCCTTGCAGTCCAAGGGACTCTCAAGAGTCTTCTCCAACTCCACAGTTCAATAGCATCAATTCTTCGGCACTCAACTTTCTTCACAGTCCAACTCTCACATCCATACATGACCACTGGAAAAACCATAGCCTTGACTAGACAGACCTTTGTTGGCAAATTAATGTCTCTGCTTTTCAATATGCCTACTAGGTTGGTCATAACTTTCCTTCCAAGGAGTAAGTGTCTTTTAATTTCATGGCTGCAATCACCATCTGCAGTGATTTTGGAGCCCAAAAAAATAAAGTCTGACACTGTTTCCACTGTTTCCCCATCTGTTTCCCATGAAGTGATGTGACTGGATGCCATGATCTTCGTTTTCTGAATGTTGAGCTTTAAGCCAACTTTTTCACTCTCCTCTTTCACTTTCATCCAGAGGCTTTTGAGTTCCTCTTCACTTTCTGCCATAAGGGTGGTGTCATCTGCATATCTGAGGTGATTGATATTTCTCCCAGCAATCTTGATTCCAGCTTGTGTTTCTTCCAGTCCAGTGTTTCTCATGATGTACTCTGCATATAAGTTAAATAAACAGGGTGACAATATACAGCCTTGACGTACTCCTTTTCCTATTTGAAACCAGTCTGTTGCTCCATGTCCAGTTCTAACTGTTGCTTCCTGACCTGCATACAGATTTCTCAAGA
>NW_011494732.1:3147296-3175369 GCF_000754665.1 Bison bison bison | reverse complement strand
ATTTAGGTCATACCTGAATGGTCTAATGGTTTTCCCTACTTTCTTCAATTTAAGTCTGAATTTGGCAATAAGGAGTTCATGGTCTGAGCCACAGTCAGCTTCTGGTCTTGTTTTTGCTGAGTGTACAGAGCTTCTCCATCTTTGGCTGCAAAGAATATAACCAATCTGATTTTGGTGTTGACCATCTGGTGATGTCCATGTATAGAGTCTTCTCTTGTGTTGTTGGAAGAGGGTGTTTGTTATGACCAGTGCATTTTCTTGGCAAAACTCTATTAGTCTTTGCCCTGCTTCATTCCATATTCCAAGGCCAAATTTGCCTGTTACTCCAGGTGTTTCTTGACTTCCTACTTTTGCATTCCAGTCCCCTATAATGAAAAGGACATCTTTTTTGGGTGTTAGTTCTAAAAGGTCTTGTAGGTCTTCATAGAACTGTTCAACTTCAGCTTCTTCAGCATTACTGGTTGGGGCATAGACTTGGATTACTGTGATATTGAATGGTTTGCCTTGGAAACGAACAGAGATCATTCTGTCGTTTTTGAGATTGCATCCAAGTACTGCATTTTGGACTCTTTTTTGACCATTTTGGCTACTCCATTTCTTCTGAGGGATTCCTGCCCGCAGTAGTAGATATTACCCCAATATAATTCCAGACATCTGAACATCTCGAGGCCAGTGTCCACCATCCTCCCCACTTTCCCTCTCCCGCAGTGACTTGGAGAACCGGATCAGAACTTATCAGGGCTATCTATGCCTCAGAAAGGTAAGACAAAAGGATGAATAAAGTAGGGTTTAGCAGCAGAAAAGAGAACTGAAGGTCCTCTCTCTCCTTCCCGTTCGCCTTCGGGTGGGCGCACTTTCAACTTGCACCTTGGATGAAGCGGGTCCAGGATCGTTCGTTCGTGGGCGTGGCCGGGGCGTGGCCACAGAGGGGCGGTACCGGGGCGTGGGCGTGGTGGGGCGGAGCTGAAACTCTGACGGATCTCAGAGAGCGTGAGGCCACAGAAGGTGGAGAAAAGTTGTGGATTCCGGGCGCGACAGCCTCCAGGGCTAAAGCAGCCGGGAATAGGACCACTCAGCAGGAATCCGGCTTGACCTTCGGAGAACCAGCCGGACCCGCCCAATTTGGCTGCCTGTGTCGATTTCGGGGTCAGGGGAAGCCTCTGGCCGGCGGCGTGAACCCGAGGGCTGCAGGATGCACTCCAAACACAGGGCCCCGGGGCTGTGCGGGGTGCACTGCAGGACAGAGGTAAGGAGGCGGCGGAGGCGTCTGTTTCCAGAATTTGGAATTTGTTGAGGAAACCTAGAGGGCGCTGACGCCACCAGCAGCGCCTCCGCCTCTGCGGGGCCAGTTCCGTGAGTGGGCAGACACTGGGGCAGGCAGTGGGGAATGGGGGCAAATTTGGTCCTTCTAGGATCTGTAACATGAAACCATCTGATGCACCTGGAATCGGACCATGTTCTGTTCCCCTGAAGTGAGGAGGGGGCGTGGCCGAGGGAGCGCGTTTAACTGTATCCTGCTCGGGTTTCCCCGGGGTCTACCTCCACCCTACACTGAACACATTTTGGCACTTAGGATCCGGGAAGTGGGGTCCGGTTATGTGAAATCCCTTTCCGCAAAGCTTGGGGTCTCATCTAGCGCCCCCACCCCCTATCTGCACCCTTAGCTTGTCAAACTGGGAGTGCGGAGCACAGGGGGAGAGCCTGGCTTTTTGCACCCCTTGCGTCCAACCCCAGGTCCTAGAGCAGCTCTTGAATCATTGAGGAAGGCGCGCTCACAACTCAGCTACTTCAAACCCGAGCTTGGCAGAGTTCGGGGACTCCGCCTGACACCCCAAATTTGGTCTGGTGTAATTTAGGAGTTGCAGGTAGTAGCTGGTCGGGCCCAAAGACTCTGGTGGCTGCTGCAACAGAACAGGGCTTCCCAGGGGTCCCATACCTGAAACCTTTCACCCCAGTTCCCTGTCCACAAGGGGAATGAGCTGCCTCTTGGAGTAGAATCATGGGACCTCCGACACAGCCCAAAGCCTGGAGCATTGGCTAGCCGACCAGTTGGTAATTCACCATTGTTATTTTCATACCGCACCTTGGGGCTGAGGTCACCGTGCGGATTAGGCAGGTAGGGCGGGGAGAGTGATCTTCAAGCTTCAGGTACAGCTGGCATCAGGAGCCCTTTCTTGCTCAGCACTGGCTTCGGTGGCTCTAGGGACCAGCTAGGAGCCAGGCCTTAGCCCCTCTGGGTCGGGCACACTTCTGCCAGGGTCCTGGGATGCAGGAGTTCAAAAAACGAAAATGTGTTTTTCTTGCCTCCTGCCCTGGAGTGCGGAGAAGGCAATGGCACCCCACTCCAGTACTCTTGCCTGGAAAATCCCATGGACGGAGGAGCCTGGTGGGCTGTAGTCCATGGGTCCCTAAGAGTCGGACATGACTAAGCGACTTGACTTTCACTTTTCACTTTCACCGCATTGGAGAAGGAAATGGCAACCCACTCCAGTGTTCTTGCCTGGAGAATCCCAGGGATCAGGGAGCCTGGTGGGCTGCCGTCTGTGGGGTCGCACAGAGTTGGACATGACTGAAGCAACTTAGCAGCAACAGCAGCAGCCCTGGAGTGCAGGGTCTTCGGGGCCACATGAGTGACATTGTCAGTGGGTCCAGGGCATCTCTGAGTCTTGCTTCCGGGCCCAGGTTCCACTCTAGCCCCTGTGCAACCTGATGGTCAAAAAGCCAAATTCAACTTAATGGGAATCTTTTTTTCTCTCTTTCCTGAGACTCTTTAAGCTGGGCTTGAAGCACTAGGGTAGAAACATAGACACACTGCCAACTGATGTTAAAAAGTTTCATTTGCTTTTCAGAAGTTCTTATGCACAATTGAAATTCAAGAGAAATCCATTCTCTTTGAAACTTGAAATTCTCCTTCTGTCAGTCTAGTCTTGAAACGGGTTTCAGTCTATGAGTGTTGTGGACGTGTTATGTGTGTGTGTATGTATATCATTTTTGTTTTGTTTTTAATGTGCCAAAACTCAGGTTCATATACAGATGGGCCAAAGAAACAACAGTCTGACACAACACTTGAGAAAAAACTGGCTATTTTGAATCTACTAAGAGGTGAAATCGTTCTGTTTTTTATGGGCAGTGTAGGGTACTTTTCAGGAGTAATTCTGACTCCATACTTGCAGACTCTAGAAATTGACATCCTCATATGAAGAGAATGGATTTTTGTAAGCTGTTTAAACAAAATGGACCGTGTAGTGTCCCTGAAATTTATCCTCAATAAAGCAGGCCCTTACATGAAAAAAATAAAATAAAATAAGGTACCAATGTCAGGTGAAACAGTCTTCTAAGATCTGCTATTTGAAAGAGTCACTCCACAACTGGGCCAGCCAACATTCTGTGACAAGAGTCCTCATCTTGAGAAAGTTATTTCTTCATCATTATTCTAATACTACTGCCCCCTACCCCCAATGCACACATTTCCACTGCAGATAGATATTTTTATTCAAGGAGACCGTATAGAAAAAAAGAAACACTTTGAGAAATTCTATTTCAAGTCAACCAGGAGTCCAGATCAGAGAAAATTACTGAGTAACTAGAACAAATATGTCAGGTGTAATTATCAAACAGGGGCAAGAGGGAGGAAACTGCATGTTGAAACTGCACATTGAATGGAAGTATTGCTAAGTTCTCTCAGCTCATGGCACTACATGAGATTTATTTAGCGTCAAACATCAATTATCCAGAAAGGCATATAATGAAAAGCAAAATTGTCCTCCGTTTCTCCCTGCTGCTAACAGGGAGCCATTTTAAACTAGTAAGGCTCCTAGATTACCTCCTAGTAGGGCTGTTTGTTAATTTCCCAGAATATTTTCCCAAGAATACTGGAGTGGGTTGCCATTTTCTTCTCCAGGGAATCTTCCTCACCCAGGGACTGAACCCTCCTCTCCTGCATTGCAGGTGGTCTCCTGCTTTATAGGCAAATTCTTTACTGCTGAGCCACCAGGAAGGCCCAACAGTTACTTTACCTGTAACCATCTTCCTCTCTTCTTTACTTATAGCATCCACATAGTGTTTGCCTATCAGTACACCCAGCTTCCCAGGTAGCAGCTAGTGGTAAAGAATCTGCCTGCTAATGGAGGAGACGCAAGAGACTCAGGTTCAATCCCTGGGTGGGGAAGATCCCCTGGAGAAGGCAATGACAACCCACTCCAGTATTCTTGCCTGAGAAATCCCGTGGACAGAGGAGCCTCGTGGGCTACATAGAGTCCCAAAGAATGGGACACGACTGAGTGCAACCCCCACCCCGCCCTCCGCTGCGCGCGCGCACGCACACGCGCACATGCTTACACACACACACACACACACACACACACACACACACCCCCAGCTTAGAAGAAAATACTACATTTCCCAGACACCCTTGCAGAAAGGAATGGTCACATGATGGCAATCTGCCCAATGAGATGCGAGTGTTGGTTTCAGGGCAGGGCTTCAGGGGAATCTCTGGGCCCCAGATCTAAGACTGCAGGACAGAAGACCTTCAGCCTTGGGGAGGCCTCCTCTCAACTTGTGAGCAGGCTGCGTTAACTGGGTGGGTTTCTCTCCCTTCTCGTGTGAGCTCGTGTGGATAGCTCAGGCAGCCCCTGGTTACTGGTCTCCCAGCTTCTTGCATTAGCATTAGATTTTCTCCTTGGAGCGAGTTTCCCTTTGCTGTGTGTCTCAGGAGGGTCCTTGAGTTAATTTCTGTGACTGACTTTGACCAAACCCTTTTACTAGTTGGACTTTAACGAATCCCAGCTCTGAGGTTCAGGGGCTGAGCGTCTAAGTCGGCAGAGACTTGGACCCCAAGGCTGCTGCTACTGCTGCTAAGTCGCTTCAGTCGTGTCCAACTCTGTGCAACCCCATAGATGGCAGCCCACCAGGCCCCCCGCCCTGCCCCTCCCCATCTCTGGGATTCTCCAGGCAAGAACACTGGAGTGGGTTTCCATTTCCTTCTCCAATGCGTCAAAGTGAAAAGGGAAAGTGAAGTCGCTCAGTCGTGTCAGACTCTTAGCGACCCCATGGACTGCAGCCTACCAGGCTCCTCCATCCATGGGATTTTCCAGGCAAGAGTACTGGAGTGGGGTGCCATCGCCTTCTCCGGGACCCCAAGGCAGATTTACCCAAAGACGAAGGAGCGTGAGATTTAAAAAGAAGTGATGTGTGCGTCCAGGGTCCTGGCTGTTCTCAGATAACGAACTCTGAGAGAGAGAGAAGAGGATAGAATAGGCCATGCGAATACATTTTAGCAATATGCAAATTATACACTCATGCAAATCCCACCTTACACTCTGTAGTATGCAGGCTTTCTCCAAGGATGCAGCTGTGCTACTCATGTGCCAGGGAGAAGCAACCATGTGCTTGCAAGTGACAGAACAAATTATTTTCACATATATATGACATCTAATGAAAAGTAGTTCAGATTTCTCAGCTTCATTTGTAAACTGCTTTTTGATATAGCACAGCATCTTTCTTTTTCCTTCCTTCATCCTCCCGCTTAGCTGTCAAAGACCGTGGAGGTCACTGACATCTTACAAAGATTGTTCTCACTGTAAATTCTCTTCCTGTGATGTGTCTCATCCTCAGAGCAGAGATTGCCTTCCTGGAAGAAGCCACAGTGTTTTCTGAGGAGCTCAAGTTCACAATCCACAGGTGAGTTGTTATGCATCATTATTTATATTCAAGTGCTTCCTTGGTGGCTCAATGGTAAAGAATCTGCCTGCCAATGCAAGAGATGACCCAGAGATGCAATCCATCCCTGGGTTAAGAAGATCCCCCAGAGGAGGAAATGGTAACCCATTCCAGTATTCTTGCCTGGGAAATCCCATGGACAGAGGAACCTAGTGGGCTACAGTCCATGGGGTTGCAAAGAGTCAGACGTGACTGAGCAACTAAACAACAACAACAACAATTTATATTCAAAGCTTATTGGCTGCTGATTGTACGTACCACCCTTCATTATGGGCTACTATTTTTCTTTTGGAAGAAAGTTGTATTTGTGAGCTGAATGTCAGTTTTAAGTCTTTTAAAGCAAATGCATAAGTTTAATTTTAGTTGAAAGTCAAAAGCCCACGTGAGGTATATAATTTGCCTGAGCTGATCTAAAGAACAGATTTTTCTCTATGTTGTAGAAATAGATTAGGAAGACCAAGCATCGTGGGCAAATTGTCCTGCTTTTCTAATATGTCAGACTGTGTCATTGGATTAGAACTCCTGTCCAAATGAGGATACCAGCTCCTGTCCAGAAGGTTCAGTTTTCTTCTCTCATGAATGCTGGTAGGAATATAAAATGGTGCAGCCAATCTGGAAAATAGTTGGGCACTTTGAAATTCAAGCACACATTTACCATGCAAGCCAGTAATGGCACTCCTGGGCATTTATTTGTCCCAGGTAGATGAACACTTGTATCCACACTAAAACCTGTTCATGAATGTTGATAGCAGCTTTATTCGTAATAACCCCAATCTGGAAACAATCCACATGTTCTTTAACAAATTCATAGTTAACATGTAGAGCATCCATAGGAATGGACTGTTATACAATAACTTGAATTGATCTCAAGTGTTTTCTGTTGAGTGAATGCCCTCCTCCGACCCCCACAAAAGACCATATGTCCTGTGTTTCCATGCATTTAACAGTTCTTGAAATGACAGATTTATAGAGCTGGAGAGGAGACTATTGGTCATCAAGAATTCATGGTGCTGGTGAATCGCCGGATTCCGGATGATCATGAGTGTCACCCTTGAAGCTCTCTCTGGGCCTCCCACAGAGCCAGCATTGTTGGCACTGCCTGGTTGGGAGATTATCACCCAGAAGCTTCTCTCTGGTGCACACCGTGGTCTCCGGCTCTCTTTCCAAAACTCTTCACTTAGTTCTCTCCTGGGTTCCTAGTCAGAGTAGTGACAAGTGTGAAAGCGATCTTAGGAAATATGGGGCCAAATAGAGCTTCATTTCTCATTCAGTACGTGGACAGCGGTTGTAACACCCACTGATGGAAAGAAGACCGATGCTACTGCACTGAATTTTGAGATTAAACAGAGGGAGGATAGCTTGTCCAGGCATGAGGCATTTATCAATACACGTCCCTGTGGCTTCATAACGTGCTTCTCAATTCTGATATAGCATTTTGTGGTCAGCTGGCTCTGTGACAAAAGGAGGATCTGCCAGCTGATGTTTATGACTTTCCATAGAAGCTTTCAGATGAAATTTGTCTTACGTTTTGCTTGAGGAATGAAGGGCCAGAAGTCTAAACCTCCTAGAATTCCCAGAGGGATGTACCATGTGATTCAAGAGAGAGGACACAGTCTTAAATTTCTTGTAAATCAGTCTTTAGGAGATGTCATAAACCTATCCATAATCAAAGCTTATTTAAGATTTATGTCACATTTACTTGTCTTTTCTGTATTTGACATGCAAGGAGAATTTAAAGGTTTACTTTGAAGGTTCAGTCTGAATGTTTTAGTCTGAAGTCTGGCTGGCTGTGTGTCTGCTCAGTTTAAATGGAAATATTCTTGTCCTATACCAGGAGTTTTAAGGATGCCTAGCCCTACACTACTACTCAGCTTCCCCTGCTGTTAACATCCCACTACCATTCCTTTTTTTTTTTAAGATTTATTTATTGTTGCACTGGATCTTCACTGCTGTGTGTAGGCCTTCTCCAGTTGTGATGAGCAGGGGCTACTCTCTGGTTGCAGTGCTCAGGTTTCTTGTTGCAGTGGAATCTCTTGTTGCAAGTGGAACGCAGGCTCTAGGCACGTGGGCTTCAGTTGTTGCGGCTTGTGGGCTCAGTAGTTGTGGTGCACAGGCTTAGTTTCCTCATGGCATGTGGGATCTTCCCAGACCAGGGATCAAACCCATGTCCCTCACATTGGCAGGTGGATTCTTTACCACTGAGCCACTAGAGAAGCCCCCTTCCCGATTCTTTTTTTATAGCTGTATAATGCTTCATTTATAGATGTGCCACTACCAGCTATTCAATCCTTCCCCTATATTAGGAGTTCTTTTTATTTCCAATATTTTGTAGCTACAAACCATGCTATAAGGAGTAAACTTGTGTGCACGGATTTTGCGTATATTTGGAGGAATATCTTCAGGGTGGCTTCCTAGAAGTGGAATTTCTGGGTCAAAATATAAGTGCATGTGAAGTTTTCTTAAGTATTACCAATTTCCCTCCAGAAGGATGGTGCCAACTGGGACTCTCGCCATCCACACACGAGAATGCCCGTTTCCTTGCAGCCTTGCCAACAGAATGTGTTGGCATGCTTTTTAATTTTTGCCAGTCTGTTAGGTGAGAAATTGTATCTTGATGTTGTTTTAAACTTTGTCTAATTATAAGTTCGTCTGAACCCTTTTTCATATGTTTGTGAGCCATTTTTCTATCTTGTGAATTTTCTGCTCACATGTTAGTTACATCACTGTTTCAGTCTGAATTTCAGAACTGCCCATTTCAAGGGGCATTTAATTTCTTCTTCCAAAACATGTAATTGGTGGAACTTCCCTGGTGGTCCAGTGACCAAGACCATGGGCTGTCAATGCAGTGTGTGTTTGATCCCTAGTCAGGGAATGCCCACATACTGCAGCTAAGAGTTTGCATGCTCCAACTAAAGATCTGGAGCAGCCAAATAAATAAATATTAAAACCACCACTGCCACCAACAAAAAAAACCCATTAATTGGTTTCAGGTTAAATATCAGTACCTGAATCTGACAGTGTCCTGAGAAGCCTTCAGCACTGGCCATAACATGTGGTTTGGAGGGAGTGTGGTGCTGGTGGGGGCTGGGCAATGTTGCATTGAGACTGGATTGGTCTTGTTACCAAGAAAGTTTGAAAGAAATCCTGGGGAAGTTCATTCCTGACTTCTAATCATAGTTCTTCCTCCCATCACAGAGGGACCCTTCAGATCTGAGGAATCTCATAGGACAGTGGGGCAGAGAGGTTAGGAGTGAGTGAGGACCAAATTCTGGCTACAAAGATGTGAATGCCAATCACCCCTAAACTACCTGTGTAGCTTTGGGCTTGCACATGTCCTCTCAGTGGTCAATACATATTTATTGAGTGAACAGTTGAATTTAGTAGTGTAAGCCTCTGACCCAAAAATAAAGCATGTGGGATTGTCAACACCAGAATGAATGGGTGACACAGCAAATAAAACTGTCAGGAGTGTGGGACCTTTAGAGTGTTTGTCTACTTCTGGGAAAGGTTTCTTCCTCCTGTCTGTCCTTAGAGCTGAGTTATCATTTCAGATATACTGATGTGCTTTGTCTGTGTTTCTTTTCTTCTTTTTTAAGATTTTTTTTTTGAATGGTGACCATTTTAAAAGTCTTTATTGAATTTGTTACAGTATTGCTTCTTTTTTTGTAATATTTTGGTTTTTTTGCCCTGAGGCCTATGGGATCTTAGCTCCCCAATCAGGGGTTGAAACCACACCCCCCACTTTGGAAGGCGAAGTCTTACCCCCTGGACCATCAGGGAGGTCTCCATATGTTTCCACATGGCAGCCATCCACCATTCTGATGGTCTTGTTTTCTTGCTGTATCAAGGATGGGCCATCTTCTTAACCAGGATATGCACTCCATGTATTATCAGTGACTTACCATTTGTCCTTAAGTCAGCTCCCTTGAAAAAAACATATAAATTCATCTGAAAAGGAAACTTGACATTCACCACCATAAACAGAAAACTGGCTTGTGATAAAAAAGAGATAATCGTAAATATAAATACCACATATGCAAAGAAAGAATGTTGGATTCCACCTAGGTACCATTACTTACAAAAGGGCCTGGGCTGGAGGCCCGCTGTCTCTCTATGTCAAAGGAGAAGAGCTGCTATTAGAGAAGGGTTAGACTTTCTCCTTGATGTCTCAGTACAGAGGGTTGAAGGAGAACATGAAGGAGATAGCTGTCTCACTTGGTGACTCGGTGTTATTTAAGATCTGGTCTGTGCATCACCAGAACTATATCTAGAACCAGGAGCAACGGCTGCCCTTGGACCAACTGGCCCCCAACTTCTTCATCATCAGAAATTAGGATAAATGAGGCTTAGATGTACCCAAGTCAGACCCCTGATGGTCAGCCCCAGTGGTCCAAGATACCTGATTCAGACTCAAGGGATCTGTTAATCGCTGACTCCTTTGGGGGTTGTCCACCTAGCTGTGTAGTTCCTAGAGATGGTTAGAGTGCGATTTTCATTTTATGAATATTTTTCTGACCATCTCTTATGTACAAATTCTGGTTAATTTCCCCCCTCCCTTCTCTTAACTCTTTTCTTCTTTCCTTCCCTTCCTCCCGTTTGTTTACTGTCTCTCTACTCTCTCTCTCTTTATTTTTTCTCTGATAAATAATCCTGGCCCTCATGAAACTCACAGATTCTTTAGAGGTAGAGAGAGGGCAAATGTGTAAATTAACAAATAGTCTTCCCTTGGCAAAAATGTGGTTTTTGAAGAAATGAATCCAAAAATAGATATGATAGCAGAATTTAACATTCTATTTCCAGAGTTATAGAATGAGATGAAGCAGTACTAATGAGCTTCCATAGAAGGCATCAGAATATTCTTACTGAACCAAAGAAGACTTGTCTGTCAGCATAAGTCAGCAGAGGACCTCCATGGCAGCTGCAATCAGATGGAAACTCTGAACTGGGAGTTCTCTGATCCTCCAAGCTACTGTCCAAGCCCCTGAGGAAGTGATGTGGACAGCAAGTGACCTGAGAAAGAGAAGAGAGAGGACAGTGCAGTCCATGTGGATAAGCAGAGGAGCTTTCCTGGAGGAGGAGGCTTGGGGTGATAAGCAAGGCTTGGCTTGATGAATATAAGCTGGTGAAGGTCCATTTCTCTTCTTGAGGCATTAGTAAGACGGGATTAGAAATTCCAATTCCTGGAATTTTAATTTTGCCTATTTCAGCATCTCGAAAATTCCTAAAAACTTTTCATCCTTGTGGGGTTCCGGGCTGGATGGTTTCTGAGAACAGGATACCAGGAGCCTGGGCTCACAGGAGACATATTGGGCTCCCTTCTCTGGGGTGCTTTCTTTTGATGTTATGGTTAATTATACACAAGCCTGGGCTTCCTTGGTGGCTCAACCAGTAAAAAATCTGCCTGCAGTGCAGGAGACCTGGGTTCAATCCCTGGGTTGGGAAGATCCCCTGGAGGAGGAAATGGCAACCCACTCTAGTACTCTTGCCTGGACAATTCCACAGACAGAGGAGCCTAGCAGGCTATAGTCCATGGGATCCCAAAGAGTGGGACATGACTGAGCGAGTAACTTTCACTTTCATACACAAGCCTGTGCCTGGGATGTCTCCAAGGCAGAACGGCCCATCTGCAGCAGTGCCCTCAGAGGAGAAGGGGTTCAGTACACTGTCTATTTTTAATGTTCCCGACCTACCAAACATGTTGCAGCTCATTGATGAATACATCTCATGCAGCCCCTGCTGTTCTCTTTACAGAGATACATGTAGTGACTCCTGAGTCTCCCAAAGCTTGACCAGCCCTGTCCTCTAGGCAAAACAGTATTTTCTCTGTAAATCTCCATTAGTCATTTGTTCCTGCCGTAACACCTGAACACAGCACACGCTCACTGCCTCACAGTTCTGCAGGTCAGAAGTCCAACTTGAGACTTCCCTCGTGGTCCAGTGGTTAAGAATCCGCCTTCCACTGCAAGGGACACAGGTTCCATCCCTGGTCGGGGAACTAAGATCCCATATGCTACGGAGCCACTAAGTCCGCTTGCCACAACTACTGAGTCCACACGCCACAGTGAAAGATCCTGCGTGACGCAACAAAAATGTGTGCTGCAACTGAGACCCGACACAGCCAGATAAATAAATAAGTATTTTTTTAAAGTATTATATAAAAAAAAAGAGGTCTAATCTGAGTCTCATTCAGGTGTTAACAGCACTGCTTTCCTTCCGGAGTAAAGCTTTTGCTCATTTGGGTTGTTTCTTGTGGGCTGTGGTCTCTGTTTCCTGGCTGGGTGTTCACTGTCCTCAGCTTCCAAAGGATGCTCTCATGATATACATCAGAGTCCCTTTCCTCCATCTTCAAAGCCGATCATGGTGAGTTGGGTTCCTCCCATGCTTCCAGTCTCTCCCGCCTCTTCACCTGCTACTGTGTCTCTCTACCTGACTCTTTCGCCTTCCTCTTCTACTTTTAATCATCCATGAAATTATATCATGCCCTTGGGGATAACTGAGAATAAATCTCCCTGTTTTGAGGTCTCTAACATCAATTCCATCTACAGGATCTGGCATTAGGATATAACATATTCACAGGTTTCAGGGGTTAATTGATGGGCATCTTTTGGGGGACACTGTCTACCACAAAAGTGAATCAAAATGCTAAAATATCATGGATGGTCATGGAGTCCACCTTCTGTTGTGAGTGAGCTTCCGCCTTCCTGATCTCTCCCATATATACTGGGAGCCTGGTGCTAAAAGAACAGGTGTATTTCTGGTGGCTGAAACAGTAAAGAATCTGCCTGCAATGCTGGAGACCCAGGTTCGGTCCCTGGGTCAGGAAGATCCCCTGGAGAAGGGAATTGCAAGCAACTCCAGTATTCTTGCCTGGAGAATCCCTTGGACAGAGGAGCCTGGTGGGCTACAGTCCATGGGGTTGCAAAGAGTTGGAATATGATTGAGCAACTAACACTAATACTCCCATAGGTCATAGAAAGAGCCCAGCTCGGCCCAGCAAGACTGGCGCCCTCCCTCCTCTTGAGTGCCTTCCCACTTGGGCCTGAGTCAGGGCAGTGCAGCCTCCTGGTTAGGACCACCTGGGAAGGAATCCTAGTGCTATACTCTCCAGGTCTGTGACTCTGAACAAGCCACATCACTCCTCTGCCTCAGTTTCTCTTCTGCAGTGTGGGGAGCCTGGAGGGCTTTCTCTGTTTAAGGCTCAGTTCTAGGCCATGTGGATATCGCACTAACCAAGGCCGACCAGGTATTTACACTGCAGCGGGAAGGTCAGCCTCTAAACAAAACTGTAGAGAAATCTACGGGCTAATTTCAAATGGTAGAAAGTGATTTGAAGAGTAAGCCCCATTATTAAGTGATAGCCATTAGCAGGGAGGAGAATGTATCCAGAAAGCATCCTCTAGGAAGGACAGCTCTGTTAAGAGATGAAGTATGACTTCCCTCGTGGTCCAGTGGTTAAGCATCCGTCTGCCAGTGCCAGGGTTTGATCCCAGGTCGGTGGAGATTTCACATGCCTTGGGGCAACTGAACCCCTTTTGCCACAACTCCTGAGCCCAAGCCCTAGAGCCTGGGCTCCGAAATAAGAGAAGCCACTGCAGTGCGAATCCCGCTCACTGCAACAGCGAGTAGCCTGGGTGCCCAACAATGAAGGCTCAGTGCAGGCAAAAATAATAAATAAATAAATAAAATTTAAAAGAGGAAAGGGATGAAGCAGAGGCCTGAACAGTAGGAAGATGCCAGCTACGGAGAGGTCCAGGGAAAGGATTACAGATGAAGCCACGAAGCCCTAAGTGTCAAGGCCCTGTGGCAGGGGCATTTCCTGGGAGATCCCTGTGTGGGGAGGGAGATGAGAGAGGCTCAGAGCACAGAAGGAGCAAATCTACCCCCTCCACCTCCCGCTCATGAGATGAAGTAGAAAAAAAAACAAATATTGAATTTGGATCTTGTTTTCTGTTTCAGGGGCTTCCCTGATAGCTCAGTTGGTAAAGAATCCACCTGCAATGCAGGAGACCCCGGTTCGATTCCTGGGTCAGGAAGATCCACTGGAGGAGGGATAGGCTCCAGTATTCTTGGGCTTCCCTTGGGACTCAGCTACTAAAGAATCTGCCCGCAATGCGGGAGACCCAGGTTCGATCCCTGGGTTGGGAAGATCCTCTGGAGAAAGGAAAGGCTACCCACTCCAGTATTCTGGCCTGTATAGTCCATGGGCATGCAGAGAGTCCAACACGACTGAGTGACTTTCACTTTCACTTTTCTGTTTCACGATTGCTGAAAGAAACTCACGTCTGGGTAGAGGCAGAAGTGAGGCTCTAAATTCCAGAGTCGGAGATAAAGACAGAGCTTCTTCCTGAGGACCTCTAAAGGATTTCTGTTTTCTATGTGGATTTTCAGGAAACTCTCTTTTGCTTGCCTGAGAGTTTTTTACTTAAAAAAACTACAGCGAAAGCCGGTTGTCTGCTTAGTCGATGTGCTACACTTTTGCATTTAGTTCATGTGTAGGTAGCTGGATTTATTTGTTTCTCCCCCTTTTGGTAGTTTCTTGGTTGCTTAGCAATGTTTTGTGCAGTGAACATGCTAAAAAAAATTCAAAGGGACGGCGCTACTCAGGCATATAAGGCACATATTGTGATTTTAATCCTGATTAGAAGGGTATTGTTTGGTGACAATTGGGTTTCTTCTATAAATGGAATATAACTTTATCTCTGTTAATTTCATTAAAAAGCCCCTCTGTTTCTGTTGTGTTCTGTTTAGTGTGGTAGCCCCACTGACTGTTATTCAGTGTCATTTAGACAGAGGACTGCAAAGACCACTTAATGAGCGAAAAGAAGATGGGGTATTACATACTGTTATAATTTAAATCCCTAATTATGAAATTAGATATTTTAATTATATTTTAATTATGCTAACTGGCACCGGTTTTGAGCCATGCAGTCTAAATCCACAAAGCTTTGAAAATAATTGTTCACACTCCCTTCTTCCTTCCCTTTATATTTTATTCAAAACACTAGAACTTATCACTTAAATTTGTGTCATCCTTTGATTATGTGCTCCTTGCAGACAGTTGCTGACTGGTTGCTTCTCCATCCCTGGCTCAAGACTGGCAGCTTGTTAGAGCTCATTAAATATTTGCTGAATTGAATTAAATTTGAAATACCATATTAAAAATCTTGCATGAGCCTCCAGGGTCCTTAGCAGTGATTTTGTTCTCAATGTAGCAATGTGCTTGCATTTCAGGCTTAATAAAAACATTGGAGCTTTCTCTCTAAATGGAAATCAAAACTTTTATGGCGTACTTGTACTCTGTGGGGTTTGGCTGAAGATTTTTTTCCCACTTGCCCTTGGGGTTGGGATGTCGGGATCAATCTTGGGAGCTGTTTCTCTGGAGGAAAGAAATTTTAAGGAGTCAGCAGAGTGATCATTTTGAATTGCTTGGGATCTGACTTAATTTTTTAAATAATTTTATTTATTTATTTTGGGCTGTACTGGATTTCATTGCTGCTCTGGCTTTTCTCTAGTTGCGGTGAGCCAGGGCTACTCTCTGTGCGTGGACTTCTCATTGCAGTGGTTTCTCTTGTTGAGGTGCACAGGCTCTAGAGCACACAGACTTCCATAGATGTGGCACACAGTCTCAGGAGTTGTGGCTCCCAGGCTCTGCAGCACAGACTCAGTGGTTCTGGCGCACGGGCTTAGTTGCTCCACGGCATGGGGGATCTTTCCAGACCAGGGCTCAAACTTGTGTCTCCTGCCTTGGCAGGCAGATTCTTTACCACTGGACCACCAGGAAAGCCCCCTGACTTCATTTTTTGAATAGTAGAAATTGTGAATGTCGGAAATTTTGCTCAGGTGTCAAATTGAGAAACCAATGTTTTCTCGCTAATTTGAGAAGGATTTGATTGCAAATAGATGAGTAGTGGCAGAACATGAAGAAAATTCAAACCCAGATCCTTCTCCAAACACTGTTAGCCTCCCTCACCTGGTCTTGTAACACCCCATCCCCTTGCTCCTGTGTTCCAGCCACGAGGGCCTTCTGTGGGTTTTGTAGATCACCAAGCTGGTCCCTATTTCAAGACATTTTGCTTTTCTTCTCTTGGTCTAGAATGTTATTTTCTTCTGTCTGCACGACTACTTTCTCCTCATCAGTGAGTTTAATCATCTCTTTCTAAAGAGTTTTCCAAGGAAATCCCACCCCAGTCATTCTCATTACCCAGCTTTATTTTCTTCATAGCATTCATCATTCCCTGAAATAATTCTATTTTTTATTTATTTAGTATCAGTGGCCCTCTCTAGAATGTTGGCTTCATCCAGACAGAGAGGATGCCTGAATTACTTGAGTTTTCCCCAGGGCTAAGAACATTGCGTGACCTGTAAATATTTGGCAAATATTTTGTGGGATTTTTCTTCAGCTTCTGGATCTACAGTCAACTCATATGCTGTGGTACCTGATAATAGGAAAGAATAAAATATGATTTGATAAAGCTTATTAAGTTCAAGTTTCTCCAAGTCAGAGTCCCCTGGTCTTGTCCTATCTCTGAATTTTTTCATAATCATTTCCCACTGGTTTGAAGATTTAGGGAGGGCAGATTTTAGTTGTGAGATGGATCAATTTGTTGGTGTCTCTGCCTGGCAGAGGGATGATGCACAGGATCCTGGTCTAGACTTTGAATTTTCTTGTTAGGGAGTTCCCGTTAGGATAGATGTGGAAGAAAGTGTTAGCAAGAAAAAAAAGGACCCTCTCACTTCCTGAAATTCATCTCTCTGCAATATCTTTTTCCTTAAAATCTGGAATACCTGGATCTCTCCCTCCGTTAGGGAAGATGAAGAGAATTAATATGTGAACCACAGACATATTTCAGCCAAACCATCAGGAAGGCACTTGAGGGGTGGAGGCTAGTCTGTAATTATCTTCTGTGACTGTATAACCTGTATTCTGCTTTCGCTTACCAGCAGTTACATCTTCGATGTAACACAGTTTCTTCAAGCCTTGGTTTCTACACTTTCCTATACCAAGGTTTGGTGGAACCATTTTAGAGGCATTAAAAACAGGCCATTTGCTTCTTCTGGCAAAGTTGCCACAGGATTGAATGAAACATACAAGGCAGAAAGTGTTAAGTGAACCTGAACTAAGCAGAGCCTCCTAGGAAAGGCTTTCCCACATCATGGGCATGAGACCACTGACAACTGGCCTTTTATACTCAGAGGATACTGCTAATCAATGGAATGATGTGGATCTAAGGCAGTGGTTCTCCAAACTAGTGGTTTCCAGTGGAGAGAGGGAACGAGGGGGCAAGATTGGGGTAGGGGATGAAGACCTACAAAATATTGTATGTAAAATAAACTACTAGGATATATTGTATAATACAGGGAATATAGCCAATGTTTTATAATAACTATAAATGGAGAATAATCTTTAAAATTGTGAATGGTTTTTCCAGTAGTCACGTATGGATGTGAGAGTTGGACTATAAAGAAAGCTGAGCGCCAAAGAATTGGTACTTTTGAACTGTGGTGTTGGAGAAGACTCTTGAGAGTTCCTTGGACAGGAAGGAGATCAAACCAGTCAATCCTAAAGGAAATCAGTCCTGAATATTCATTGGAAGGACTGATGCTGAAGCGCCAATACTTTGGCCACCTGATGCGAAGAACTGACTCATTGGAAGAGACCCTGATGCTGGGAAAGATTGAAAGAAGGTGGAGAAGGGAACAACAGAGGATGAGATGGTTGGATGGCATCACCAACTCAACAGACATGAGTTTGAGCAAGCTTTGGAAGTTGGTGATGGACAGGGAAGCCTGGCATGCTACAGTCCATGGGATCACAATGAGTAGACCACAACCAAGAGACTGAACTGCACTGAACTAAACCTATGGCTCAGAGGTTAAAGCATCTGCCCACAATGCGGGAGACTGGGGTTTGATCCCTGGGTCAGGAAGATCCCCTGGAGAAGGAAATGGCAACCCACTCCAGTATGCTTGTCTGGAGAATCCCATGGACGGAGGAACCTGGTGGGCTACAGTCCATGGGGTCACAAAGAGTTGGACATGACTGAGCAACTTCACTTCACTTCACTTCACTTCAATAGGAGCTTCAGGGACTCTTGGAGTCCATAAGATTCTTTCATCATCATTGTCAGTAGCAGCAGCAAAAATGTTATTTGCTTTTTCCATTTTGTTCTTTCCTGTGTGTAATGTGGAATTTTCCAGAAGTTGTATGATATTGCAACAGATTGAATGCAGAAACTGATATGAGAATCCAGCTATCTTCTGTTAAGCCAGACGTGAGATTGGCAAAAATGCAAAACTATACCACTCTTATCACCTTGTTTGTTTTGAAAAGTAGTCATTTTTAATTATATGAACACAAGGATTTATTGGGCTTTCCTAGTGACTCAGAGAGTAAAGAATCTGCCTGCAATGAGGGAGACCCAGGTTTAGTCCCTGGTTCAGGAAGATCCCCTGGAGAAAGGAATGGCAACCCACTCCAGTATTCTTGCTTAGAGAATACCAAGGACAGAGGAGCCTGGTGGGCTACAGTCCATGGGGTTGCAAAAAGTTGAATAAGACTGAGCAACTAACACACACACACACACACACGGGTTGATTGCTACTTTTTAAATTGAGTTAATAAATTTTTTTAATTTCTCAAAAAAATCTGAAATAACTTTTGAAACTTGAATTCCACTGAGGCACAAGGAAATTCAGCAGTATTTGAACTGGGCTTGTGTGGTATGCACCTCAGTTCAGCTCACCTTCAGGAAAGATGTTTTTCCTATCTGGAAATAGAAGGCAGCTGGTCTTAAAGGTGATGGGGACTTGGCAGTGCCTGTCATTCATCAGTTCTGTGAGTCTGTGAGATTGCCAGGGTTCATCCTGAAATTGGGAGACAGGAGGGAAGATTATCTCATGAAGGAAGATTCTGGGCTTTTCATCCAGGGCTTCTTAATGCAGCTTCTACTGTAGAGTCCTCCCCACTTTCCCCTCCTCTATCCCTTTAAAAAAAGTATCTATTTCTTTTTATTTATTTCTGGCTACACTGGGTCATCATTGCTGCATGCGGGCTTTCTCTAGTTGCAGAAAGCAGGGGCTACTCCCTGTTGTGGTTTGCAGCTTCTCATTGTGGTGCCTTCTGTTGTTGCGGAACATGGGCTCTAGGGCTCACGGGCTCTGCAGTTGTGGTGCATGGGCTTACTTGCTCTGTGGCATATGGGATCTTTCCAGACCAGGGATCAAACCTATGTCGCCTACATTGGCAGGTGGATTCTTAACCACTGGACTACCAGAGAAGTATCTCCACCCACCTCCCATCCCTTTTTTTCTGGCCTAGACTTACACCTGTTGGCCAGTATTTTGATGTTTTCATTGGTCAACTTGCACCCTTTTGGACTCCTAGCTAGTAAGGTACCAAGATGAAAGGGAAAAGCACATTTGTGGCTTGATGAAAATTGATACTGGGTGGATATTTCTAGTGCTTCTTACAGCATAAATTCAATAACTTAATTTTGGCAATTTCCTGTTGTGGTGGCGGGCGGGGGAAGTGGGGGGTGGGAAGCCATGAAGAGTCAGATTCTATTTTGCAGCAGGGCTAGATTGCAGGGCTAAAATCCATAGACTCAGATATAGCATTTCTATCACTGAGAATGTTAATAAACCCCTAAGAGGATTTGCTGACCACGAGATCCACAGACCAAGGGGTAACAACAGTTGTACACCATTTGTATGTAAATTTCACATATAATGGATATTGTGTCAGAAATTTTATTGCAATTAGAGTACAAAGCACTATAATGTTTGAGCTCAGATCCAAAGAAAAAGGACAGCCTACGTGTATATGTGCACAAGGAAAACCCAGCTCATTCTTGTTTTCTGTAAGAAACTCAATCTCAAATCTCTGATCACAGTGGTTGAGCTTGGTTAAAAATACAACTGTCACTCACAGGCTGAGGAATGAACTTTAAATGGAGAGAAAACATCTAAGCCTTGCCTTATTAAGAGTTCTTAGAATGCAGCGCCAATGTGTACTTTATCAGTGATGCCCCCAATGACTGTAAAAAGTGCTGTATGTGACTGAAGGACAGATATTTTGGGAGTTAATTACAGCTAGTCATAGAATAGGAAACATTGTTCTTTGCTTTTTTTTTTTATTCTATAAAAAGTGGACTGACATGAGGAAATCAAAAGATCTAGATTCAAGAATGTGGGTGTCATTTAGTTATATAATTAATTAGTTCCTAAATTAGTTGCATAATTAGTGTCACATGAGGAAGGAGCCAATAGTGGCTGCCTCCTCTTTTTAAGAAGTTTAGATCACACTCCAAACTACATCATTAGTAGGATTTCCTTGCCTTGGCTGAACTATTTTTTTAGTAATGTTGAAAGATTACACTTCATAGTACTGTGATGGAAGAAGAGAATGTGATAGACTGGCTTTTAGATACTGTCACCAGCATCTAAATCAAAGCACCTCCACTGTGACTGTGGGTTTTAATCTTCTCTTCCTCCCCCTTCTCCAAGTTGCCAGATTGAGAATTGCCTTAGAATCAGTTTCAGTGCTACTGGATATAAGAGATATCTGATAGTCTTTTTAATTTTAGATGATAAAATCTCAGAGTGTCGAGATAATCTTAAACCCAGTACACACTGCTGATGTCTATTCGAAATGCTTTCACTCCAAGTAGAGAAAACTCAAGTGGCTTGACCTACTTGAGATCATGTTTGATTTTGCCCTCTTAGCAAGATGTCTGGATCTAGGCAACTTCTGGTGTCAGTGTTCCAAAATATTAGGCTTGCAATCTACCTGATGGGCTCTGACTTTCCCTCATGGTCACAGAATGGTTGCTGAAATTCCTAGCATCACAGCCATATTTAAGGCAAGAAGTTATACAGAAGGAGCCAACCCCTGATGTTTGTCTCATTTATCAGGAAAGGAAAGCAGTGCCAGCAGCCCTGCAGATATCTGGTTCGGTCTCATAGTGTGGTCAGCACAGCCCACCTCCCTCTTTGGTCCCTCGGACTGTGCCATCTCCTGGGTTTGCAGGGCCCCTGTGGCCTCTCACAGCTTCCCAGTTCTGGACAACCCATCTCCATCCTCAGGGGAAGAACCAACCCCACAGATCCCATCCACGCCTGCCAGACATATCTGTCTCATCACCATCATTTTTCTGAAGCAGAAAGTGATTTGGTTCTTAACACAGCAGTTAAACAGAAAATTAACACATGTAGCAAAATGCTAGAGCTCCTACTTCAGGGTGTTAGTAAACAAAATGATGTTTTCAAAGACAAAACCGTTTTTGGTCAGCCTGCCCGTAACTCCAGAGGAAAAGGGGAAACATAAGATTGTCCTTCCCCAGGGACCAGCTCTTAACTCATAGTTCACCATCTGTTCAGAACCAAAGGGATGTTTGGATACATTTCCCTATGAGCCTACTGAAGAGAGTGCAGAAACAAGGACCTGACTGTGAAAGTCAGAGACCAAGACCAATGGGAAATCCTGGGAGACAGAAACAAGCTGTATTTAGGAGAGCTTCCACCTGTGTGGTGGCAGCCCAGACACTCAGAACAGCAGGAACCCTTGAGGGGGTGGCAGATGTCTACAAGACTTGATGACAGAACAGTGAATCATTGTGCTTGTGTAGACTGATGCTCCTCAGTGCAATAGGTGATGTGCTCTATTTATTAATAGTCAGCACAGCTCAGTCCTATAGCTTCTTCTTTGTTTTTGATACTATACTTTTTTAATCCAAAATAATCACTGGAAATAAGTTATGATGATAAGGAAAAGAAAATTTATCAAAGAGTTTGAAATGAACAAAAGAGATTACTAGGTGCCCTTTCAGTATGGTTCTGGTTTTCCAAAGAATGTTCTCGGTATTATCAGATTGTATAAAAATGTACACCATAATTGCTCCTGTGTTGACTATGCTAATTTACATCTCTACTATTTTATTTAATTCAAATTCCAATTTTTTACTGCTGACATATAAGAAAATAATTGAATTTTATATCTTGACCCACTATCCTGCAACTTAGCTGTACTTGCTTATTCCTTCAGAGAATTCCCTGTAGATTATATGGCATTTTCTACATGGATAATTATGTCATCTGTAAGTAAAGAGAGTTTGATTTCTTTCTTTCCAATCTGTATACTTTTTAAAGCATTCAAATTAAAAAATTTAAATTAACTTTAAAAATTTCTTCATTTTTAAATTGATTCCTTGTTAATTGTGGTCTGAGAGGATACTTTATATGATTTCTGTTATTCTTATTTGATTTGTTAGGCTGCGTTTTATGACTGAGAATGTGTTTTATTTTGGTGAGTATTTATGTGAGCTTGAAGAGTGTGTGTATGCTGCCATTGCTGGATGAAGTATTAGCCAGTTAGTTCAAGTCGATCGTGATGTTTAGGTCAACTATAACCTTCCTGATTTTTCTACCTGTTGGATCTATCTGATCTGTCAATCACCTACAGCTTCCTCTGCTTCTTCTTCTTTACTTTTTGGTCACACTGTGCAGAAGGTGGGATCTTAGTTCCGTGACCAGGGATCAAACCCACACCCCTTACAGCGGAAGTGCAGAATCTTAACTGCTGAACCACTGTGGAAGCCCCAATCTTACAGCTTCTGAATGGCTTCATGGCAGGTGGGTGAGGCTTGTATTCTTTGGCTTTTTTTACCCAGATGATTTAACAAGATTTAAGGTGGCAAGAGTTACTCGGGTTCACATTTACTGTAGAGAAGATTCTGAAAACAGCATTTTTTAAACGTATCACTATTGTTATCACCGTGTTTTGTGGCACAGAGTTGAGGACTGAAACGCAAACATTAGGAATGGTTAGAGAGATGAAAGCAAGATGTACATTTTGACATGCAAAGTTGGGGTCACGGCAGCTATGGAGTCATTGGCTTGTGCTTACACTTGTCATCTTGCTTCTTGAACATCTGGGTACCTCCTGGCTCTTACTAAGACTGAAAATATCTCATGACTTCAAAATAGTAATCCAGGTAAACTTTGAGTTTCTGGTGGACATCTCTTCTCTGTCTTGAAAGTCATTCTTGGAGCTGAGGGGGCTCACCTGGAAGCAAGTGGAAAAAAATGTGATTGACAATAGCTTCACATCAAAGCATCCAACAGCCAAAATGAGCTGTGGTCCCTGTTGCAAAAGCCATCTACAGAATCCTCTTGTCTTTCCCATTCACTGAAAGCATTTCTAGGGGCTGCTCAAGTGTTCAGCCCAATGGGCTAGACCTGCTTTAAAATCACTGTCAATTCACAGATCATTCAGTTTGGGGTTTGGTGCTTATCACAATATATTTTGTTACAATCTCTTATCTGTTTCTCTAGGCTGTAAGCACTTTTAAATTCCCAGTGTTGGAAACAAAGTAATGCTTAATAAACTATTTTGTGTAAACGACTCACTAACTGAATGAATGAATGAATGAATGAGGAATTGCATGATGGGTAGAGCTTGCCTTTTCCAGTGGGTATAAACAGAGATGCTACATTCTTGGAAGCCCAAAGCAGACATCATCCAGAGTTGTCTCCTGCCTCCTTTTCAAGGTTTATTTCAAAGGGAGAAAGTGACCAAGCAGTCTGATGCCTCCTATTTTGAGATCTATATTCAGTTCAACATCCATTACAGCTACTGAAAGAGACTGGACAACTGCCACCTCATTTAAACTGTTTCACTTTGGGGAATCTCTGCTGCTGAACAGTTTCAAAACTTGAGTGAAAGATACAGGGGAAAGAGCCTTTACTTCTGTAGCTTGCTTCCAGTTGCAAAAGATAGGATACTTGGTTAATAGTGGCTGAAAAAAGAGGAGATTGTTATCTCTTATAATAAGTCCAGAGGTGAGTAGTTCCATGGTTGGTTAATTCTGCAGCCAAGTCATGCCATCCAGTGGCTTTCTGCACCTTTTCATTCAACCACATCAGTAGGCTGACTCCCCCATGATCTCACGATGGCTGCAGAGCCTCCAGACATCACAAATACACAGCCATTTTAGCAAGAGGGGGCCTTGTCTTCATGCAACTCATTTTAATTATGGAAGAAAACTCTTTCCCACAATATGAAAATTACCTTTGAAAATAACTCAGTTTGGTTATTTCCTAATTTGTTGCCTGGGCAATAATGTTGTTATTGACATTTCTGCATTCCTGCCCAATGTGAACTGAGTGAAGTCGCTCAGTCGTGTCCAACTCTTTGCGACCCCATGGACTATAGCCTACCAGGCTCCTCTGTCTATGGAATTTTCCAGGCAAGAATACTGGACTGGGTTGCCATTTCCTTCTCCAGGGGATCTTCCTGACCCAGGGATCAAACCCCAGTCTCCTGCATTGCAGGCAGATGCTTTACCATCTGAGCCACCAGGGAAGCCCCACCTGTGCTATAAGAAGTGCTTTTTTTTTTCTTTTGAATTATATTTTATTTGACTAATATCCCTGTAAAATCCACTTCGAGATGTGAATAAATAATTGCCTTTTTTTGTTGGTTATTGTTGGATGATGTTATCAAGTGAGATGTCATGTCTGCACACAGAATGAATGCATTGGGCTGCAAACTGGGTGGATATGCACTTATTCCCAAGAGAGCACAGCATGAAAACTGCAGTCTCTGCATTCTGTCAGCCCTGGGTGCAGTGTAGTTTCAACAATACAGTAAATGCCGTAAAGAATTTTTTGTGTTGTGAGGGTGGTCATGGATGAGAATTTCCTACATTTCCTGCTCTTCTTTTTTATCTGTAAACCTGAAATTTATCTTAAAAAATAAAATCTACTAATTAAAAAAGGTGATATAAGAAAAGACTTGGTGGATTCTGTTGTAAAAAGAAAAAAAAACTCTGTATTTGAAATATTTTTAGGGACTCTTATTGTGAAGAAATGTGAATGATGAAAGTGTAAACCGTGTAGTAAAGAGCAGTGTTGCCAGAGCGGAAGAGATGAGAGACAGCAGGCACGACTCGGGAATGTTCTGACAGGTAACATAGGACTAAAGGAGGCACAGGCCCCCCAGGGGACTTGTCCTGTGGAGAACCCGTGATGCCAGCTGGCATGTACAGGGCTGTGTGTCCTGAGTGATTGATGTCTGTGTCGTTGGGAAGCAGCTCTCAGGGGAAAGAAACACCTTCTTATGTGGCCAGGACCATCACACAGAGCCTGCCTTGACCTTAACAGTGGGGATAGAGACTGAGTGAAGAGCTCAGCGGTCCACCCCAGGAAGAAGAGTTTGTGCTTCCTTATGGTCTAGAAGAACAGCAGAACCCTAAGTAAAGTTTTCCTGTTTAATTTTTGCTGTGCGGCATCTCTGTTGCTGCGTACGGGCTTTTTTCTCGCTGCGGCAAGCAGGGGCTGCCCTCGCTGTGATGGCTTATCTGGTTGCGGAGCAAGGGCTCCTGCGTGCACAGGCTTCAGTAATTGCACCTCGTGGGCTCTAAAGCGTGGGCTCGATAGTTGTGGCGCATGAGCTGAATTGCTCCTTTACATGTGGAATTTTCCTGGCCAAGGGATGGAACCCACATCCCCTGCACTTTTTTTGCAGGTGGATAATAACCAATAGACCACCACTGAAATCCTAGATTTTTTTTTTAAAGATCCCACCTACTTTATCCTATTATAATCCCAACTCAAGTTACCATTAAGATCAAAGGCACATTCTCCTAGGGAGGAGGATGTCCTCCTTAGAAATCCAAAACCATTTTCAAGGGTTTCTGTTTGCATACGTCCATGTATTAATCCAGAAAAAAACTTTTGAAGCAATTGAGCAGTGGCTAGGATCACATTGCTGAGTAATCTGAGACACATTGCTTTTTGTGCAATGAAAGAGCGTTGATAGTGGCTGGGGTGGAGATGGATGGGCTTCTCCAGTCGCTCAGATGGTAAAGAATCTGCCTGCAGTGCAGGAGACCCAGGTTTGATCCCTGGGTCAGAAAGACCTCCTGGGGAAGGGAATGGCAATCCACTCCAGTATTCTTGCCTGGGAAATCCCATGGACAGAGGAGCCTGGTGGGCTACAGTTCATGGGGTCACAAAGAGCTGGACACAACTTAGTGACTAACACACACACACACAGATAGTCTCTGGTAGAGGAGCTTCTGGGGAGAGCAGTTCTGGAAGATAGAGCTACTTTCAGGAGATTAATCAGTCACTTACCAGGGTGGGTGTAATTTTCAGGAGCAGCTAGATGCAGATGCAACTGTGTTTAACATGAAGAATGTGACTTCCTTGGTGGTCCAGTGGCTAAGACTCCGCACTCCTAATGTAGTGGACCCAGAGTTCGATGCCTGGTCAGGATGCTCTTTGGCCAAAAATAAGTAAATAAACATTAAAAAAGAAAAAACAGGGAAGACCTCAAAAAGCCCCAGAGGTGACACAGATTACTAAAACAGATGAGACTCAGGAGGTCGTGTAAGGAGTTTGGACGGATTCCAGGCAGTATGAGCCTTGTGCTGAGAACAGGCTTGATGTAACCTCACTGGTGACTCTCCCACATAGGAATCCAAATCGAGAACACTCATGCTGACAAACTCATAGATTTCTGGTGAAGATCAAGAGAGTTAATCCAGAGAAATCAGTGTCTGGCACAACGAAGGCACTCGATGCATGCTGGTTTTATCCTCTTCTGCATCCTCTGTCCACCCTTTATCCTTTCTCCCACCTGCCAGACATAGAGACATGGGCGCCTATGGCATGGTTCCAGCTCCACGCTTCCTCCAGATCTCTGGGACATTAGAAATGATCTCACCAGGGATGGGCCCTGCTTGTTCTGCCACCTGGGGCATTTCCTCTGGAGGACGTTCCCACCCTGGAGGACAGAGTGCCCAGTTCTGTCGTGATGGGCTCTGCTACTCTCAGGCAGATTACTTATACAGAGGGCTCATATTGTACACACATTTAGCAGTCACGTGTTTAATTTAGAGCACTTATGAAAAGAGAGACTGAAATAATAAGGTAGATACCATGCAGACGATTCTCACCACCACCCACTTGAGAGGTATCAGCTGTAGAATGAGTGTAGGGTAGAGAAGTGACTATTCTTCCCCTGTTTAGCTTTAGTTTGTCCAGCAAGTTCATGGCCCTCAAATCTCTCCACGTGTGTGATACTGGTGTTTGTGGGTCTACAAATTAGCCAGTGACTTAAAGCTCGTTCTAAAAAGACTTCCCAGGTGGCGCTAGTGGTGAAGAACCTGCCTGCTAATGCAGGAGATACAGGAGACACAGGTTCTGTCCCTGGGTCAGGAAGATCCCCTGGAGGAGGGCACAGCAACCCGCTCCAGTATTCTTGCCTGGAGAATCCCCTGGACAGAGGAACTTGAGGGTCTATCTTGCCTGGAAAATCCCATGGATGGAGGAGCCTGGTGGGCTGCAGTCCATGGGGTGGCTAAGAGTCGGACATGACTGAGCGGCTTCACTTTCACTTTTCACTTTCATGCATTGGAGAAGGAAATGGCGGCCCACTCCCATGTTCTTGCCTGGAGAGTCCTGTGGACAGGGGAGGCTGGTCGGCTGCTGTCTATGGGGTTGCACAGAGTCGGACCCAACTGAAGCGACTTAGCATGCATGCATGCGTTGGAGAAGGAAATGGCAACCCATTCCAGTATTCTTGGCTGGAGAATCCCAGGGACGGAGGAGCCTGGTGGGCTGCCGTCTATGGGGTTGCACAGAGTTGGACACGACTGAAGCGATTAGCAGCAGTAGCAGCAGCAGCTACATATTAGGTGCTTTATGTCTGGTTTAAGGGATATTCAAAGGAATTTTAAATACTAGCATTTTTTCACCTAATGCACACTTAAGGGTTGAATTCTCATAAAAATGCAAATCCATTCTACTACCTTTCCAAGACTTTCTAAGAATTTGACATGTTTTTAAAAATTGAGAAGGTGATACTTGCTAACAGAAGTTAATATGTATGACTTTCCAATGGGGGTCAATAGTCTAATAGCAAACTTAACAGGGTTTTGTAGAGGTAGGAGATAAGTCAAGGTTCAGGTCTCAAATAGGTACAGCTCTTAAACAACCAGGGAAGGAAAGCAAAACCATCACTGTTAAGAAACAAAGCAGAAGTGGAAGCAAATAGAAAAAAAATGATAGCTCCTTTCAACCATGCTATGGGTTCAGCCTGGCTGAACTGAACCCATAGTTGAGCTCAACCATGCTAGCCTTAGAAACAAAGTGTTTTCTCCTAAGTAAAAATTGTGTTTTTACTTTTTAAAAAAAGTTATGAATTACTTTCAGTTCAGTTCAGTTCAGTCGCTCAGTCGTGTCCGACTCTTTGCGACCCCATGAATCGCAGCACGCCAGGCCTCCCTGTCCATCACCAACTCTCGGAGTTCACTCAGACTCACGTCCATCGAGTCAGTGATGCCATC
>NW_011494732.1:3146417-3146586 GCF_000754665.1 Bison bison bison | reverse complement strand
GACTTGACTTTCACTTTTCACTTTCACCGCATTGGAGAAGGAAATGGCAACCCACTCCAGTGTTCTTGCCTGGAGAATCCTAGGGACGGGGGAGCCTGGTGGGCTGCCGTCTATGGGGTCACACAGAGTCAGACACGACTGAAGCGACTTAGTAGCAGCAGCATAGGTA
>NW_011494732.1:3122163-3146317 GCF_000754665.1 Bison bison bison | reverse complement strand
TTGGAGCCCCCAAAAATAAAGTCTGACACTGTTTCCACTGTTTCCCCATCTATTTCCCATGAAATGATGTGACCGGATGCCATGATCTTTGTTTTCTGAATGTTGAGCTTTAAGACAACTTTTTCACTCTCCTCTTTCACTTTCATCAAGAGGCTTTTTAGTCCCTCTTCACTTTCTGCCATAAGGGTGGTGTCATCTGCATATCTGAGGTTATTGATTTTTCTCCCGGCGATCTTGAATTACTTTAACCATACTTAAATATGCACAAACACCCTTTTATACAACATCTAGCTTTGTTATAGATGAACATTGTACCATCCTGGCTTCAGAAATTTCTCTTAGAGGCAGAAAATTTTAGAGATATAGTTAGTTGACTGTTAGCTCCCTTCCTATGAGGAACTGAGCCTTATACTGTGGTGTGGACACAGTATATTCTGGACACAGGCTGTGGGGGTCAGCCTGCAGATTAATTTGGTTTTGCTTCCCCTTCTTGTAGCACTAGAAGCTGGGCAGAGATAGTGAGGCCATTCTCACTGTTGCTGGCAACCCAAATCAATTCACAAAGGCCACCGCACCCAGAGAACAATCCCTGCTATCTTTTTATTCTGGCTGTTTTAATTTTATTTTTTTGAAACATAGTTGATTTACAATGTTGTACCAACCTCTATTGTACATATATATATTAGTTATATATATGTACATATATATATGGACATTCTTTTTTAATTTCTTTTCCATGACGTTTTATCACAGGTTATTGAGTATAATTCCCTGTACTATCCAATAGGACCTTGTTGTTTATCCTATATTTTGGCTGTTTTAATTTCAGTTCTCATGCTACTTTCACATCAGGTAGGACAGATAAGACAATGAAGATTCATAGACATTTGGCTTAGGAGATTCGCTACGTAAATGAACCAAAATGGTCCCTGTATATAGGCCTTCTGTTGCTCACTTCATATCTAAACTCATTAGGTAAAAAGCCTATTGGCACCCAAATCAAATTTATATACCTGCAGTTGTTTTAAATATAACCCAAATAAACAGAGTATTTAAAATTTAATTTTCATTTTTTAATTGAAGTATAGTTGCTTTACAATGTTTATTAATTGCTGCTGTACAGTTATACAGTTCGATATAACCCAAACAAGATTAAATTTTTTTTTTATTTTTTTATTAGAGTACACTTGAATTACAATGTTGTGTTAATTATTACTGAACAGCAAAGTAACTCAGTTAAATATATATATACACATTTTTTTCACGTTCCTTTCCAGTGTTATTTATCACAGGATATTGAATATAGTTCCCAGTGTTCTACAATAGGACCTTGTTGCTTGTCTATTGTATATGTGCCAGTTTGCATGTGCTACTCCCTAACTCCCAATCTGTCCCTCTCCTGCCTCCACCCCTTTGGCAAGCGCAGTCTATTCTCTATGTTTCTGTTTTGTAGATAGGTTCATTTGTGTCGTATTGTAGAGTCCACATATAACTAATATCATATGGTATTTGTCTTTCTCTTTCTGACTGACTTCACTGAGTATGATAATCTCCAGTTGCATCCATGTTTCTATGAAAGACATTCTCATTCTTTTTTATGGCTGGGTAGTTTTCCATTGTATATATAGGTACCCTGTCTTTCTCCATTCATCAGTCGATGGACATTTAGGTTGCTTCTATGTCTTGGCTATTGTGAGTAGTGTTGCTGTGAGCATAGGGGTGCCTGTATCTTTTTGAATTACAGTTTTGTCTGGATATATGCCCAGGAGTGGAATTGCTGGATCATATAGGAGTTCTGTTTTCAGTTTTATGAGGAACCTACATCCTGTTCACTGTAGGAAGGTTCCCTTTTCTCCACACCCTCTCCAGAATTTCTTATCAAATAAACAGATTTTTAGCTACTTAAAGCCTGTGTGCTTTGCCTAACTCATGAAATGGCAGTCAACATCTGCCAGCCATAGAGAAGACCCTCAGCCACTGCTGCCCTTAGGAGCTCTCTGACTCAGTGGTTCCTGCCAGGTGCTGAAAGACAGCGCCTAGAAATGTGAGGTCCTTTCCAATTCCTCTCTCTCTCAGCCTTCCTCTCCTGACTGGTGGGCCCCCTACCTGGCAGGAAGGTCCCGTGCTGCAATCTCGGCCAAGTCACACCCAAATAAACCCATTGTGTGCTGCTGCCATCTCGTGGTTAAATATTTCACTCCATCAGCCCCAAATCCCTGGAACACACTTCAGAAAGAATGGATACTGAGTAACAGAGCCCAAGGCTTCTTACAATTCCTCTTTTATGAGCAATTCAGATCGATCTTCTGATAAATTCATTTTTTTGTCTGTTACACACCCTCCTCCCAAACACCTCTGTTATCTTGTTCTCAGTCATGTCTGACTCTTTGCAACCCCATGGACTATACAATCCATGGAATTCTCCAGGCCAGAATCCTGGAGTGGATAGCCTTTCCCTTCTCCAGGGGATCTTCCCAACACAGGGATTGAACCCAGGTCTCCCGCATTGCAGGCAGATTCTTTACCAGCTGAGCCACAAGGGAAGCCCATCTTGTGCTTACCTGAGACTAACTAACCCTCCTGGGGCCCCCCACCTAATTTCTTACTTCCAACATGACCTTGTAATGTAGTGTCACTTGGAAGAGGAGGGTGCATAAGAGCTTGGGTTCTGGGCATTGGTGACCCTGAAGTTCAGGTAGATTGGAACCTCCTTCCTCATCAGTAAACCATTCTCCCTATCCTTGGCTCACATCACTCTGCAGGTCACAGGAGAGCAAACTCGTAGCTTTCTACTTGTCATCATGTTATTCCAGTGTCTCACTGGCCAAGAGTCGATCTGCAAGACTGAAAACCTGTTGCTTTTTCTCACTGAATCAAACACATGGTCCCTCCTCCAGCACATTCTGCCTCATTCTGGTCAGAGCCATGTCTCCATTTCTACTTTTCTTAGCTTGTAACCATGAGTCAATGGGGGAACAGCAATTGTTAGATGATTCTAGAGCTTCTCTGGGGGCAAGGCTATTAGTAAATTTTACATTGGTGTAGAATTTGAAGGAACCCTTTCCATTGGGGTTGAGCTACTTGCTGCTCACCTGCAAGTTATTTACTAAGAAAGGTCTGGACCAGTGAGTTCAGTTCAGTTCATTCGCTCAGTCGTGTCCAACTCTCTGCGACCCCATGAATCACAGCACGCCAGGCCTCCCTGTCCATCACCAACTCCCGGAGTTCACTCAGACTCACATCCATCGGGTCAGTGATGCCATCCAACCATCTCATCCTCTGTCGTCCTCTTCTCCTCCTGCCCCCAATCCCTCCCAACATCAGAGTCTTTTCCAATGAGTCAACTCTTTGCATGAGGTGTCCAAAGTATTGGAGTTTCAGCTTTAGCATCATTCCTTCCAAAGAAATCCCAGGGCTGATCTCCTTCAGAATGGACTGGTTGGATCTCCTTGCAAGTTATTTACCAAGAAAGGTCTGGATCATGACTTCATAAAATCCAATCTAGATCTGTCACAAAAGAACTTAACATTACCAGTTATTTAAAACAGTGTGCTAATGCAAGTGGTGAATTGCATTATCATGAAACCAGTTGAACTCCTTCTGATCTCTGGGACATCTAGGCTGAGGAAGAAATGGGGTGGACTTTGGACAGCTGCAAAGGTGATGGAGGGTCAGATTCAAGTTTTCTTGGATTCATCATGTCAAATGTCTTCTCGGTAAAGTCATGAACCATGACTTTAGCTTTTGGATTTAGGGAAGAGCAGAAGTTAGAGGTGGTATAGGGGATAATGTGCTCCTTAGGTGGTGCTAGTGATAAAGAACCCACCTGCTAAATACAGGAGACATAAGACATTAGATCCCTGGGTCGAGAAGATCCCCTGGAGGAGGGCGTGGCAACCCACTCCAGTATTCTTGCCTGGGAAATCCCATGGGCTGAGGAGCCCGGCAGGCTACAGCTCATAGGGTTGCACAGAGTTGGACACGATGGAAGCGACCTAGCACACACGCATGATAATGTTATCATTGCTTCACATTGATGTCATGACTTTTTTTTAAATGCCCTTAAACATATGACAAACCTCCCAGCATCCTATATTGTTCTTGTGTTCTTGGCATCTAGCACAGAGGCTGCCACATACAAGGTGCTCAGTGACCACTGCAGAATTAACCACAGTCTGTTTTTCAGAATTAAACGCAAAGTATGTATCTGCCATCCTTCATGTTTTATGGCCTGCAGCACACTGGGTAATTTTGCTGTTGCTCTAATATCTTCTTGTATAAAGCAGTCAATTGCCCTGTGCCTGGCTCGGAATATATTGCTCATTAAATTGAGTTCCAGACAAGATGGCAAGGGTATTAGCCCGATGCTTCAAAGTAGCAGGAAGCCTCAAGGGCATAGTGTAATTATTCATTTGCTAAATAACACACACACACAACGGCTTAATTACAGTATTTTCAGCGAAAAAGAATTGTGGTGATTTCCACATCAGAGTATCTCATTAATGAGATTTGCTAACTGTTATTGGCAATATTCTAAAATGCCCTTTTGTTTTAAATCGTTTCCTAAATGGCTAATGTTGGTGGTGGGAGAAGAAAAGTCCCCCAAACCTCTCATGGAAGTGAAATGTTAGTGATTCAGAAAAGCCTCAATGTTAGTTTCTTCCCGGGTGGCAAGACTCGATGGTGTGAAAAAAATGCGTTTTTGACATCTCTCTGTGTTTCCACATTATCAACATTGAAGTTATCACAGAGAAAGGATCCAAATGCAAGGATTCTTCTCCGAAGAGTTCACCAACCCAAGCTCTTTAAAGGTCAAGGGTCACACCTTTTTATCCCAGCTTGCTGCTAGTGATCTATGCAACTCTGGTCAAGATACTTTGATTTTTCTTTTTTTGGATGTGGACCATTTTTAAAGTCTCTATTGAATTCGTTACAATATTGTTTCTGTTTTGTGTTTTGGTTTTTTTGCCTCCAGGCATGTGGAATCTTGGCTCCCCCGACAGGGATGGAACGTGCGGTCTCTGCATTAAAAGATGAAATCTTAAACACTGGACCGCCAGGGAAGTCCCCTGATCAAGATACTTACCATTTCTGGGCCCCAGTCTACTTATCTAGAGTGTAACTAGGTTCCTTCACTGATTCAACACATATTTCTTGATTGTTCCAGACTCTTCTAGACACTAGGAATGCGGCATAGGTGGAAGGAGACAGGGCTTCTGATTTCCCGGAGCTATTTTCTAGCAGAAAAGAAAGACAATAAGCTTGTAACTGAATGTATGTCTGAGATAGTCCAAGCTAGGTATAATTTTATCAGGCAAATGAAATTGGGTAATTCCACTGAGAAATACTTGGGTGGGTGTTCCTGCTACGAGGAGGGTGGCCAGAGAAAGCTTCTTGAGTATGCTGGCCTGCTAGCAGAAATTTGAATGATAAGAGGAAGTCAGATTTAGAGATTTCAGAAGAACATTCCAGGAGGAGGGAGTAACTAAGATCAGAACCTGGGACAGGAGTCCTTTGATATCTTTAAGTGACTCGGAGCAATCAAATTCAATGGTTTCTACACAGAGCGTTTCAAAACAGTGTCTCATCTCTTCCCCAGGTTAGTCAGTGATATCCTAGGTCATCCATTTCCATGGGTTTTATTTTCTTGTCCTTAAATGGGTTTACTTTTTCATTCTTCATTAAATGCGTGTGTGTGTATGTGTGTGTGTAGGTATTTTAAGCTCAGCTTCCTGGACTCCATTTACATTAGTGTTTCTGTTTAAAAACTTTTTATTTTGTATTGGGGTATAGCCAATTAACAATGTTGTAATAGCTTCAGGTGGACAGTGAAGGGACTAAGCCATATGTATACATGTATCCATTCTCCCCCAAACTCCTCTCCCATCCAGGTTGCCACGTATCATTGAGCAGAGTTCCCTGTGCTATACAGTAGGTACTTGTTGGTTATTCATTTTAAATATAGCACTGTGTACATGTCCATCCCAAACTTAACTGTCACCCCTGGCAACCATAAGTTTGTTCTCTAAGTCTGTGAGTCTTTCTGTTTTACATTTATATTTATATAATTCTTTGTTTGGCAATACCCACCCCTCTTAGTTATGTATTGCAAGCAGAACAAGAAAATTCTTGCAATCAAACCTTCTTAGTTGGTTTACAACATTGTTAGTTTCAGATGTTTCAGTAAAATGATTCAGTTGTACATACATATATATATTCTTTTCCAGATTCTTTTCTCTTATAGGTTATTACAAAATATTGAGTAGAGTTCCCTGTGCTATACAGCCCTTGTTGGTTATCTATTTTATATGTGGTAGTGTGTATCTATTAATCCCCAAATCCTAATCTATCCCTCCCCTACTTTCCCCTTTGGTACTCATGAATTCCTTTTCTATGTCTGTGGGTCTATTTCTGTTTTGTAAAGAAGTTCATTTGTATCATTTCTCTTAGATTCCACGTATGAATGCTATGTAATCATCGTATGGGCTACAATGCAGTGATTTTATATATGCATATGTTGCAAAATAATAGTTTGCATTCTTGGGCCCCTTCGCCTTTCTCCCCCACCTTCCAGTTCTCCACCTCTGGGAACCATCAGTCTGTTTTCTGTTTCTCTGAGTTTGGTTCCTTTTCAGATTCTACACATAAGTGGAATTATTCAGCCAGAACAAAGGAAACGCTGCTGTTTGCAACAATGTGGATTAACTTTTAATGTTTTGCTTTTGTTTCTCTTTTTTTGTCATTTCTTTTGCTGATGAGATCAGGTGTGGAGATTTGTACACTCTTCCTTAGGTTATTTCATGAAAACTACTGACTAAACTTAATAAAGCCCCATTTCTGATAAATGGGTTTGTTAACAACTTCCATAAAAAGGGATGAGCTTAATTGCTTCAACTTAGAGGGGAAATTTAAGGGAACAGAATCTAATACATTTGCACTAATTTATTCCTGCCTTGTGAATTAAGAGCATAAAGCAAGAAGCTTGGTAATCCCTTGACAGACTAATAAATGAGAACCAGATTTTTTTAAATGGAAAATTGATATAATTAGAAAGCTATTAGCTTTTTCTCCCACTCCAACATCATGGAATAAGTAAGCCACAGGGGATCTGTCCTTCAAAATAGTTAAATTTCCAAATTAGCTTTTTGGTTTTAAGAATGATCTGATTTAATCATTTTGTTAAGTCAAAATATATAACTGTGCATATTTAGTGGTCCATTTCCCGCTTTTTCCCTCCCTGTAATTTTGGGAGCTCCAAAGCATGCATCCAGGGATTACTGTGTGCTAAGCCCATGCCTCCTGCTATATAGGGTTTTGAGGTTGGTAGTATTATTATCCCATTTATGGGTGGGGAAAGTGACACACTAAAAGTTGAAGTTACCAACAGCCCTGGGGGTTGAATTCATGCTCTTATGTTATTCACTACACTGTCCTGTTAACTAAATACATAAGCAAGTAGGAAAATAGAGACGGGATATTGCACCAAACCTCAAGCAGCAGCAGTCAGCATCTTTGAAAGGGGCTGAAAGGAGGCGCCCTCGATCTTCCAGACTAATTCTGCTGGTTACAACTGTAGGAGTCCAAGAATGAATCCCCCGAGACCACTTGCTCCAGCACCTCTGGGAATCTTCTGTGCTTCCTTCTTGAAGCTCTTTTTCGGGAAGACCTTTCAATGTTTCCGTATCTTGCTCTCCCCAAAGGGGTGCTGGTGACAGTGTGCGCCTGAGGTGAGAGAGAGGGGACTCTAACAGGGTCATGAACAGGTAGACCCAGGCACCCAAGGAATGTTTTTAGGATTCTGACTCTTTCTCTCCTCATCTCTGTGCTCTGCTTTCTTCTCTGTTGTCTTCTTTTTTATTATTTTAAAATTTGAAAACTATTTTGGCTGCACCGCTGGTGGGATCTTAATTCCCTGAGCAGAGATCGAACCCACACCCCCTGCCTCGAAAGTGCAGAGTCTTAACCACTGGACACCAGGGAAGTCCCCTGTTATCTTCTTTTTAATGTCATTTCCTCATGTGTTGAAAGACAGCTAGCGGCATCTGTGGATTATCTTTCACCAGTTTAGCATCTAGGAAAGAGAACACAAAATTTTCTAGTAAATAACCCCAGGGATATTACTTCATGTTCATGGTCGACGTTAGGCCACACCTCCTCCTGTATTGACATGTGTACAGAGCCTGTGGTACCATCACTGACCACTCCTAACAAATGCAAAATTGTTTATATCTGTTCATAGTTACATAAGAGGCTCTCTTTCCTAACATAAACTTACCCTCATTATATAAGTCAACAGATATTTATGTATAGCCTTGTAAGTGTCAGCCACTAACGGATATTAGTTTATAACAATATTAAAGCTTGTTAATGCTTTCTGCTCCTCAATGTGTTGTCTGCTGTCATCTAGAGACTCTTGTGATTCTCAGATGAGTTAATTTCCTTTTCTACTGCAACAAGTTACTATAAACTTCATGGGTTAGAACAGACCAAATAATTACCTTACAGTTTTGTAGCCTAGAACTTGATAAGGGTCTCATGGTTTAAAATCAAGGTGTTGGCAGGTTTATTTATATTCCTTCTAATGACTTGGGAGGGGAACCCATATCCTTGCCCTTTCTACCTCCTAGAAGTCGCTCCCATTCTTCATCTTCTACCTCTGAAGTTGGCCATAGCGTGTCTAGCCCTGGTCACATTGCATCACTCTGGATTCCTCTTCTGCGCTCTCTCCTGAATGATTACATGGGATAATGAATTGTTTACATTGAAATATGTATTACATTGGGATGAAATGATTACATTGGTATAATCCAGGACAATCTCCCCATCTCAGGGTCATCTGATTAGTAACTTGAATTCCATCTGCAGCCTTCATTCCTCTTTTCCATGTAATTTACTAACAGTCCCAGGGATTGTTATGGGGGTGCTCTGCTGCTGCTGCTGCTAAGTCACTTCAGTCGTGTCCGACTCTGTGCGACCCCATAGACGGCAGCCCACCAGGCTCCCCCATCCCTGGGATTCTCCAGGCAAGAACACTGGAGTGGGTGGCCATTTCCTTCTCCAGTGCGTGAAAGTGAAAAGTGAAAGTGAAGGGGTGCTCAGAAGGCCATTGTGTTGCATACCAGAGAGGGACAGGACCTTTACATAGAAGCCACAGGACAGCACATGGTGACTTGTACAAGGCTATAAGTCAGCAGCAGAATCTCACTGCTATTGCTGTCCCTGTTTTGTCCTCCCTTCAAAGTGATGAGGTTTTTGTTTGTTTGTTTGATTTCATGCCATTGTCTAATAAAAACACTCCAACTGCAGCTGTTTAATGAAATAGCTGTCTGGATGTTGAGGCACATTGTCCTTTCTTTTCTTTCCATTCGGGAATGGCATGTCAGTGCGCTGGTATCAAGACTTGAGCATCATTTACTGTGCCTCACAGCTGTGAGCTTTCATCCATGTTTCCCATAAGAGCTTTTGCGTAGTCGGTGCAACCGAATTTTCCCTGGGAAGCATTTTCCAGCAGCAGTGAGTAGCCAGGACCGGGATGGTTTCATAAGTCCCCAGCATTAAAATACAATGTATTTTATCTTTTCATCATCATTTCTGGAAGGCATGCAGAAGTAAAAAATCCCAGTTTGGCTGTTTAGAGCTGGGAACACCCCATGGCTGAGTTACACTCCTGTGAAATGGATTGTACGAATGGACCTAATTGCAAATGTCTTTTTTTTTTTCTCCTCTAATCAGTGTATATGAGCTACTGCCTGAAGGCTCTTTATCAGGTGTACCTTAAAAGCATCTTTACATGGAGAGCAGACTTGTGGTTGCCAACGAGGGAGGTGATAAGGGAGGGATGGATTGGGAGTTTGAGATTAGCAGATGCAAACTCTTACATATAGCATGGATAAACAAGAACCTACTGTAGAGCACAGGGAACTATATTCAGTATCTGTAATAAACTGTAATGGAAAAGAATATGAAAAAGAATACATATAGTGTAATATATATGTATACATATATATGTATATATGGACTTCCCAGGCAGCAAAGAATCTGCCTGCAAATGCAGAAGACACAGGAGACACCATAGGTTTGATCCCTGGATGGAGGGTTCCACCAGGGAACCCTGGAGGGAAGATCCCCTGGAGCAGGGTATTGCAACCCATTCCAATATTCTTGCCTGGAGAATCCCATGGAGAGAGGACCTGGGCAGGTACAGTCCATAGTGTTGCAAAGAGTCAGATACAACTGACGTGCCTTAGCATGCATGGAGATATTTAGTGTAACTGAATCATTTTGCTATAATCAGAAACTAACCTAACATTGGAAAACAACTATCCTTCAATAAAAAATAGAGTTAAAAATCATCTTTATTTGTTGAAATTTGTAGAGCAAGAAATAGCGGAGAAAAATTATAAGTAAGAGATGCTTGTTAATGTCATCTTGAAAATAAATTATGATGGAGGGTTCGCATTTGGGAGATTAGCTCCTTTTCCAGATTTATTAATTATTTATGAGTCAGAAACAAAATGATTTGTGCCCCTTGATAACTTTTAAGTTTATGCTTTCCTATGGGAGTGTTTTTTGCTTTTGGAAGCCAGTGACCCTTTACAATGACAGTCAGTTTCTCTCAATGCTCCTTTTTGTGCAGAATGAATTAAAGGAGAAAGACATAGTCTTGTCCAACAGACATAAAGTTGAGTGCAAGGCCCTCCTTCTACCCGGGTCAGCTGTCAGCCTGAATATTTTCCTTGCAGTCCTGACTGGGAAATAAAAGCTACAGTTTGGAGCCAGTAGACTTGTGCACCAGCTGTGCCATGTGAAATATTTTGATGGTTTCCCTACTTGAAGGTGAAGTTGAATGACATCAAAGTGTCTGAGCGTGACAGGAAGTTCTTAGTTCTCCTTTCCTCTCCCATGGTTCCTTTGAATTTGGGGAATTTTCTCAAATGGGACATCTCTGTGAGGCAAATGTGGCATCTTCCTTTGATACTGAGAGTAGACATGGCTGTGGAAGCCCCTAGAACACATTGAAGGCAGGGGCTTGTTCTATGGAAGATTGAATGTGTGTGTCCAAGGAAAGTCTGAGCCCAGTTGCAAGAGCTGTCATGAAATCTTTAGCCTGAGCCAAATGATACCTTACAGGTCACCAGTTCAGGGGCCCAGAGTGCAAATCCACATAGGGTACCTTCTTCCCTGGTGGCACAGTGGTAAAGATCTGCCTGCCAATGCAGGGGACACTGGAGATGTGGGTTTGATCCCTGGCTCGGGAAGATTCCCTGGAGAAGAAAATGGCAACCTGCTCCAGTATTCTTTCCTGGAAAATCCCATGGACGAGGAGCCTGGTGGGCTATGGTCCATGGGATTGCAAAGAGTCAGACATGACAGAGTGCACACACACTCATGCACCTTCCAGCAGTAAGTGTTCAGAGGACTTCTTTCTGATAGAGAGCATAAAGGTGATTTTAGAGTTATAGTTGTCTCCACATTTTCTACTCCATAGCTTAATTGTAATTCAGTCATTTTGTTCCTCGTACACCTGGGGTTTGGTGAGTTCTGCAGAGAAGTCATCAGATAAACAATACATCTTACATTGCATTTGAGTAGGCCTGTATTGTACAACTCTTGACTCAAACCAGATATTATGGGCCCATTACTTATGGGCATATACTTATGTGCCTTGATTTGGGTAGAAATCATCATAGTACTCACTGCTGGGACTGTACCATGGGTGGATTGATGCATTAGACTCTAGGGCTGCTTAAACTGTTAGAGATCATTTGGCTTGGCTGAAAGATTCCATGTCCAGTCAAAAAATTATACATAAATGTGCAACTGGTTGCATATGTTGAGTCTGTGTACTCATGAGAGGAGAATTCTACTGTGTGGGGTTTTCAGAGCACATACTATCTGGTCTGTGCTGTCCTTAGGGCATCACATATATAATTCAGTCGACTCCTCCAACCACCTCTTAAGGTTGGCATTAACTTTATTCCCATTTTAAAGATGTGGAAATTGAAACTTAGACAGTTAAGTAACCTTTCTAAGGCCACCCAGTGATTAGGTGGGGTATTGGAGGTAAGATTCAAACCCAAGTCTGACTCCAAAGGTCATGTTCTTTATTGCATCTGTATGTTTCTCCATCTATATACCTATCTATATTTTATCTATCTATCTACCTATCAATCTGTCATCTATTATCTATCCTCTATCTACTTATCTATCCATCATCTATTTATCTGTATGCCTATCTATTATCCATCTACCCATCCATCCGTATCTATCTATCTAAATAAATAAGTGAGTCTAGTTTACCCTCCTGCTGCAAACAATGAGAACAATACACAGTATGAGTTATTAGGCAAATGTAAACTAAAACCACAATAAGATACAACTACACATCCATTGTGTGTATATGCTAAGTAGCTTCAGTCACGTCTGACTCTTTGTGACCCTATGGACTGCAGTCTGTCAGGCTGCTCTGTCCGTGGGATGCTCCAGACAAGAATACTGGAGTGGGTTGCCATGCCCTCCTCCGGGATGGATCTTCCCGACCCAGGGATTGAACTCATGTCTCTTATTTCTCCTGCATTGGCAGGTGGTTCCTTACCACTAGCGCTACCTGGGAAGCCCACATATCCATTAGGTTGCCTAAAATTAACAGGCTGACCATGTGAAGCATTGGGCAATGTATGGAAGGGCGAGAACTCCCCTGTGCTGCTGGTGGGCATGTAAAATGGCACAGCCATGTGATAAATAACAATGCACAACATGATTAATATGACTAACATGGCTGTATGATATATATGTAAGTTGTTAAAAGAGTGAATCCTGAGTTCTCATTCAAGGCAAAAAATGTCTTTCTTTTCTTTTGTGTCTATATGAGATGATGGATGTTCTCTAAGCTTATTATGGTCATCATTGCATGATGTATATAAGTCAAGTCTTTACGCTGTACATTTAAACTTATATATATAGTTCTGTATGTCAATTATATCTCTGTAAAATTGGAAAAAAATAAAATGGTCTGGTAGTTTCTTTTTTTAAAAAAAGAAAACTTTTTTCTTTTTTTTACTTTACAATATTGTATTGGTTTTGCCATATATCAACATGAATCCGCCACGGGTGTACACGTGTTCCCCATCCTGAACCCCCCTCCCACCTCCCTCCCCATACCGTCCCTCTGGGTCATCTGGTAGTTTCTTAAAATGCTAATGAAATCCCATAATGTCAAGGGTTTTGCTGTGCTTTACAAAAGATGTATGTAAAAAGTTTTTTAAAAACTTAATTATTGCAACAAAACCTCCATTACAAGACCAAAGAGGAAAACCAAAGACCTGAAATTCACACAGGAATGTTTCTACAAATAACGAGACAGTCAAGGATCAACACCTGTTCGGTGTGACAAGCATTCGTGCACCTTCCCACAGTTAGTGTTCAGAGGACTTCTCTCTGACAGAAGGCATGAAGATGAGAGAACACGATGTACCTGTAGAGAGTATTGATGGTTTTCCATTAAAAGCTCCCTATAGTGGCTCAGAGCACTGATGGACTCCTACAAGTGAACTTGTATCCAGGCTAGTTTCTGGCTCATTGTTCCTTACCTCTGTACATGAAGTTCACAGGTGAATCAATCATAACGAACTGTACCAACTTTGCAGAACCTTCCAAGCATAATTAGGGCACCATGTGACAGTAAGCCAGGAGCCACACCACAGTCTAAAAATGAATCAAGCCACCATCAAAAGTGTCTCTCCCCCTCTTCCTCTCAAGCTCAGACTTTCATCTAAAGATGGGAGGCAAGTTTGAAGAGATGAAGTCACACTTACTCCGCCAGACATCAAATGCTTCTAATTAGCTGTCTAAGAGGCATAAAACAATATCTGGAAGATACTTTAAGACGGGAAGTAAAGACTTAAAAGCAGCCATTGGAAGGGATGGTGTGAGATGAAAGAAAGGGAGCTACCATCACAGCATCTTAATGGGCCAAGCAATAGTTCTGAAAGATGTGCCAGAGAAATCCTTTTTGTTCCCCAGTTATGGAGTCAGGGGAGGAGAGAGAGGAGCAGAGGTGTAAGACCTCAGACCTCAAATATAAGCAACCAAATGGTCTCCGTCCATGGGATTTTCCAGGCAAGAATACTGGAGTGGGTTGCCATTTCCTTCTCTAGGAGATCTTCCTGATACAGGGATCAAACCCGCATCTCCTGTGTTGGCAGGCAGATTCTTTACCCCTTCGCCACTTGAAAGAGAAAGTGAAAGTGTCTGACACTTTGCAACCCCATGGACTATACAATCCATGAAATTCTCCAGGCCAGAATACTGGAATGGGTAGCCTTTCTCTTCTCCAGGAGATCTTCCCAAACCAGGAATTGAACCCAGGTCTCCCAAGTTGCAGGCAGATTCTTTACCAGCTGAGCCACCAGGGAAACCCAAGAATACTGGAGTGTGTAGCCTATCCCTTCTCCCGCAGATCTTCCCAACCCAGGAATCAGACAGGAGTCTCCTGCATTGCAGGCAGATTCTTTACCAGCTGAGGTATCAGGGAAGCTACCTGGGAAGCAACCAAATGTGCATGTTCTTTTAAAAAGAGGATTGCTACCCCCAACCAACCTTCACCCTTTTCTTACACCTTCCTGGCACTCTGATTATTGACTTGAATTCATGGGCATTCCAAGAGCTGCCCTTAGAGTTTTCCTTTCAGCTGAACTATTGGCCCAAGAGGAAATCTTCCCATTTTAGCAAATTAGAATAGTTCTGTTTTTCGTATTGTATTTATTTTACCCAGAATGGCCTCAGGGAGAGAGACAGTAATTCCAGTGCCCAAGATTATGATTTGAAGCAGATAGACTGGATTTCCCTGGTGGGGAAGACTCTGCGCTTCCAATGCAGGGGGCTCAGGTTCGATCCCTGGTTGTGGAACTAAGATCCCACCTGCTGCACAGTGTGGCAAAAAAAAAAAAAAAGGAGAAGCAGACAGACTACAGTGGAAATCCCAGGTTATTGTTAAAAGCAGAGCATTATAAGGAGGTCAAGGAATTCCTTCCTCTCTTGTTCTGAAGGTGGGTGTACTTCTAGCCTTATTATGACAATGTTTGATTTCATGAGTGAGCCCAGCATGCTGTTAATAAATCTTATGCTTTGTTTTTACTAATCCTGATGGGGTTCTGTTCTTCTTAAGGTAACAGCCCCTTTCTAGATCAGAGTCAAAGTTCTACTTAGAGCTCTGGTCAGCACAGCACACAGAAGCAAAGTCCATTTTATCCACTTTAGAAAAAGAAGCAGATTAAAATCCCAAATACCCAGCTAATTATATTTGAATTTTACCAAATATGTCAATAACTTGTCAGTATTAACTGAAACTGAAAGAATGTAAGTTTCTCAAAGCTAAGTAAATGCACAAGTCCCCCTATTTTCATGGCAGCACTATTCACAATAGCCAAGACATGGAAACAACCTAAATGGCCACTGACAGATGAACGGATAAAGAAGACGTGGTACCTGTACACAGTGGAATACTACTCAGCCACAAAAAAGAATGGGCCAATGCCATTTGCAGCTCCATGGATGCAGCCAGAGATTATCACACTAAGTGAAGTAAGCCAGAAAGAGAAAGACGTATACCACATGATATGACTTATATGTGGAATCTCAACTATGACACAAATGAACCTATCTTTAAAAAAGAAACAGAATCACAAAGATAGAGAATAGCTGGTGTTTGCCAAAGGGGAGGCAGGTGGTGGAGGGATGGAGCGGGAGGTTGGGGTTAGCAGATGTCAGCTTTTATATGTAGGATGGATAAAGAACAAGGTCCTACTGTATAGCACAGAACTATATTCAGTATCCTTTGATAAACCATAATGGAAAAGAATATTAAAAAGACTATGTGTGTATATATATGTGTGCATCTGTGTGTGTATAACTAATCACCTTGCTATACAGCAGATATTAACATTGTAAATCAACTATACTTCAATAAAAAATTAAAAAAATAAGTGCCCAGACATCCTGTTCCAAAAACACTCTCAACACTCCAAATCAAGTAAGTTCCCATCCACCCCCAAATACAAAATGGTATGGTGAAGGAGATTGGTTTCATGATGTTCCTCATGAGTTATTTTGCACCATTTTGACAAGTCTCAACAAGATATATGACATTATTGATAGAATAAAATTTTAGATTCCTTTCCACACAGTTACTTGTGTGAGAAGTCAAGCTTTGAATAGCTGTGATTCCTAGAAGACATATGTTCCAACTTAGCTTTCTGAATTAAGCAACCATTTTATTATTACTAAAAAATCTTTATCTTTCATTCTTTAACACTGAACATTATGGTTTTTTCTTATATTTTTACCCCCTTGATCATTTTCTTTCCCCAGATATTAGCTAAAACACATTATAATATAATTACATGCTGAGTTGATGTTACATTAGCAACCGATGCTGACTTAAAAAGCAGCATGAATTTTACAACAATTTTTATACCCACGGGTGTAGAGTATCAACAGTAGCAACATTAAGAGAAGCTTAACCAGTCTTTGATTCCACCTATACAAGGTACCTAGAATAGTCAAATTCATAGTCGGAAAGTACGTTGGTAGCTGCCAGTGGCCAGAGGGGACGGGGATGAGAGGAGGGGGTATGGGTAGTTGGTGTTTAATGGGGACAGTTTCAGTTTAGAGAGGTGAAAAATCTGGGAGGTGGATGACGGTGAGAGATGCACAACAATGTGAATGTACTTAGTGCCATGAACTGTGCAGTCAAATGTAGTTAAAATAGTATGTTTTATATTCTGTGACTCACCACAATAAAAAATTATTTGAAAAAGAGAGGAGCTTGACCAGTGTTTCAAATGATACCAGGATGCTCCAGAGCAGCCCTGGCTGATAGAACTTTGTGCGATGATGGTCATGTTCTATCTCTGTCTATTGAACATGATAGCCATGGCCATGGAAGCTTATTACTTACCTTTTATTAAAAGGAGTAATCATCTGGTCCAGTTCTGCTCAGTTTTAGGCTGGTCTAGTACGCTGACCTCCTTTGCATGGACAAGCCTTGTTAATGATCAAGAAGCAGCATGGAAGGCCCGGGGTCAAAAGCCCAGACCCTTCAGATGGTGCCTGGTAGCCAGGTAACCATGGACAGGGAGCCCCGCCTCTGTGTAACCTGGGCTGACTCTGAGATGCAGGTGTGTGGGGCTTGAGTAAAACCCAGAGAGCCACAGCCTCTGACGCTGCCTGCCACTCCGTTCTGCACTAGTCTCTGAAGTTGACAATGCTGTGATATACTGACTGAGGATCTTCTCATCCTTCCTTAAAGAGGATGAAACTAGGCTGGGTGAGGTTTAGTGACTCATCCGAGATCACACAAATAGTTTCTGACCAAATCACATGTAACCCAGGAAGTGACTGTGCAATCGGGACTCCTGTGATTACAAATGCCAGAGAACTCTACTCCTAATAGCTTGAATAATGAAGATCAGTATAAGCTCATGGAACTAAAAAGCCCAGGCCCATAAATGAGTTGAAAATGTAGGTCCTCACAAAAACCTGCACAAGAATGTTTATAGCAGCTTTGTTCATAAATGCCATCTTGGATGCAACCAAGATGTCAATTAGTAGGTGAATGGATAAATAAACGGGGGTCCATCCAGGCAATGGAATGGTATTCGGGGCTAAAAAGAAATGAACTCTCAAGCCACAAAAAGCCACCCAGGAGGCTTAAATGCAAATTCCAGAGTGAAAGAAGCCAATCTGAAAAGGCTACATAATATGTGATTCGAACTCTATAACATCCTAGGAAAGGCAAGATTATGGAGACAGTTAGAAGATCAGTGGTTGCCTGCAGTTGGCAGGGAGGGATGGCCAGTCAGAACACAGAGGATATTTTAGGACAATGAAACTGCTCTGTAGGATACTCTAATGGTAGACTATATAATGTCTTTATATATCTGCCTAAACTCGTAGAACATATGATAAGCTCTGTGGCCTTTGGGTGACAGTGATGTGTCACTGTCAGTTCATTGATTGTAACAAATGCGTGATATTGATAACTGGAGGAGGCTGTGCAGGTGTGTAGTCAGCAGTAGACAGGAAATCTCTGTACTTTCTCCTCAATTTGTTGCAAGTCTAAAACTTCCCTTAAAAAAATAAAATCCATTAAAAACTAAAACCCAGGGATTGTCTTGGTGGTCCAGCAGTTAATACTTTACCTTCCAATGAAGGGGATGCAGGTTCAATCCCTAGTTGGGGAACTAAAATCCCATGTGTCTCATGGCCAAAAAAACCCACATAAAACAGAAACAATATTGTGACAAATTCAATAAAGACTTAAAAAACAAACAAACAAAAAACACCCCTAAAATGCAAGCATAAGAGGTCCAGGGTCTCAAATGTTTACATCATGACCAACTTTTTAACCATCTCTGGGCCATGCCTCCTGTGTCTCTGGCAGAGTTTGTTCACATATCAACACTTGGCAGCTCCAGGCTCAGGTCCCTGGAGCTCTAAATCCCCAAAGAACAGAGATGTGCTTTCTACTGACAATTCCTGGAATTTTCTTTTAATGTTCTGCACATGATTCTCTGTCCCCATAGGGACTCAACAGCTCCTGCCCAGGTGGGTGGAATGCTCCCATGGGCTTAATAAGGCCATGAGCCCCTTCCTATATAGATTAGGAAGTGGAATCAGCTTCATCCATACTACATGAAAGAGAGCAGAGCTGGGATTAGAACTATTTGGGAACCAGCTGGTGGGCCCTTCAGTAATACATGTGACCCATGATTTGTAAGTGGATATACTTCTAATGTAGAACAGTTTTTCATTCCTGGCAACTGCCTCCAGCCTGGGAGAATTTGTCCCCAGCTGCTCAGGAACTGTTTTATTTAAAGTGATGAGTCTAAACAGAGACCCTTGAGAGCTGTGTAGGAAGATGAAGTGGTGAGTTTTTATTTTATTTACTATTATTATTATTATTTTTTTGCCACATTGTGGCATGCAGGATCCTAGTTCCCTGATCAAGGATAGAACCTGTGTCTCCTGCAAGCTTGGAGTCCCAACCACTGAACTGCCAGGAAAGTCCCAGTAGTGAAATTTTATATCAACCTGGGCAGATAGATGCTTTGGAAGGAGGACCTGTCCATTACACTGTCCATTTGGAGGTGGTGCTTATAATTGAAATTATGGTCTCATGACCATTTAATTAGTAAGTGACTCTTTTGCAGTTTCTAAACTATTTTCAAAATGTGATCTTGAAAAAAAATTAAAAGGCAAGCTTTGGCAGAATGCTTATTGCCCAGTTCCCTCCTGCACTCATTTTGACTTTTCAAGAATCAGCTTGTTTTAATTATTCCTATGGTACAGAGATAGTCCTTTCCCTATGGTATAGGGAAGTGTCCTGGGTCAGATGGCTGGGAAAATAATTAGGACAATAAATACAAATCTAATTTAAATAAGGCTATTAAGAGTTGAAGCTTGACATTTACTATTTAGCATTATCAGTTATATGTGTAACAAACCATTGCACTAAAAACACAATGACGCTAGATCGGCTAGTGTAATTTAAGACATCCATTTACCCCACGCATAGTTTGCAGCTCTACTCTCTTGCTAATAAGTCTGTTAAGCATAATAGCCATTCTTGGCTGGTAGTGCTTAATCACATTTTAAATGTGATTATCAGCATGTATCAGCGATAAATGGCATGAGTTTCCGACAGAGAAATGACTGAGATTAGGCCATCTGTACACAGTCATCTTCTTCACCCTGTGATTTACACATCAGCCTAGCTAGTCCTGGGTAGAGGAACTCAGAGGGCAGCATTCAGAGTTCAGATTCTAACTGCTAAGTCTTCTATCCCTAAAAGAAAAAAAGGAGCCCTAGCAGGCACTAATCATTGCAAAAGGGCAAGGCTCCTTCACTTTGAGGTTCCGTCCTGATGCTTGGAGTCCTTTCTTGCTAAGGAGACATTAGCACAAACATCCAACTGGCTTAACTCCAGAGGAGGCTTGATAGCAACTCACAACTTGTTAGCACATTTCCTGCTAAGAAATACTGTCCTTGGCTTTAAATTGCCCACACTGTATTGTTAAAATCTGGAAACTTTCACCTGTACCTCTCCCTGCCCAGACTGTTTTTGGTTGAGATTGCTTGTATTCTGCATGAACAAAGGCAAATAAATATATTAAGGTTTGGATTACATCATTTAGATGCTCTGTGTTTTATTTTTAGTCCATTTGTGAATGCAAGTTCCTGTGCCTGATGCACAGTGAGGCCAAACAAACTAAAAGTCGGAATTTGGAGCACAGAAATGTTTACTGCAGGGCCACACAAGGAGATAGGTGGCTCATGCCCTAAAAGCTGCAACCTCCCCAAGGGTTTCCAAAAAGCATTTTTAAAAGCCAGGTGAGAGAGGGGAGGTCGCAGGATCTGTGATCAGATTATGAACTATTCTTCAAGCTAGGCTTCAACAGTATGTGAACTGAGAACTTCCAGATGTTCCAGCTGGATTTAGAAAAGGCAGAGGAACCAGAGATCAAATTGCCAACATCAGTTGGGTCATAGAAAAAGCAAGAGAATTCCAGAAAAATATTTAATTCTGCTTCATTGACTAGGCTAAAGCCTTTGACTGTGTGGATCAGAACAAACTGTGGAAAATTCTTCAAGAGATGGAAATACCAGACCACCTTACCGGCCTCCTGAGAAGTCTGTATGCAGGTCAAGTAGCAACAGTTAGAACGGGACATGAAGCAATGGACTGGTTCCAAATTGGGAAACAAGTATGTCAAGGCTGTATATTGTCACCCTGCTTGTTTAACTTATATGCAGAATATATCATGTGAAATACCAGGCTGGATGAGGCACAAGCTGGAATCAAGATTTCTGGGAGAAATATCAATAACCTCAGGTATACAGATGACACCATCCTTATGGCAGAAAGTGAAGAAGAATGAGAGAGCCTCTTCATGAAAATGAAAGAGGAGAGTGAAAAAGCTAGCTTAAAATTCAACATTCAAAAAACTAAGATCATGGCATTCAGTCCCATCACTTCATGGCCATGGGGAAAACCATGGAAACAGTGACAGACTTTATTTTTCTGGGCTCCAAAATCACTGCAGGTGGTGACTGCAGCCATGAAATTAAAAGATGCTTGCTCCTTGGAAGAAAAGTTATGACCAACCTAGACAGCATATTAAAAAGCAGAGACATTACTTTGCCTAAAAAGGTCCATCCAGTCAGAGCTATGGTTTTTCCAGTAGTTATGTATGGATGTTAGAGTTGGACTATAAAGAAAGCTGAGCACCGAAGAATTGATGCTTTTGAACTGTGGTGTTGGAGAAGACTCTTGAGAGTCCCTTGGATTGCAAGGAGATCCAACCAGTCCATCCTAAAGGAAATCAGTCCTGAATATTCATTGGAAGGACTGATGCTAAAGCTGAAACTCCAATACTTTGGCCACCTGATGTGAAGAACTGACTCCTTGGAAAAGAGCCTGATGCTGGGAAAGATTGAAGGCAGGAGGAGAAGGGGATGACAGAGAATGAGATGGTTGGATAACATCACCAACTCATTGGACATGAGTTTGAGCAAACTCCAGGAGATGGTGAAGAACAGGGAAGCCTGGCGTGCTGCAGTCCATGGCATCACAGAAGTCAGACATGACTGAGTAACTGAACAACAACAAGGTTCCAGGAGGCCTGGGGCTATGTGCTCATGGTCATCAAGTAGTCAACATCTTCTGTCTGTTGGAGAGGGGCAGGTTTTTTCACACCTGCAAAACAACTCAGGAGAAAGGCCTATTCCCCTGTCCCACCCTCCAAGGCTCCATGGGATCCTGCTAGTTTATACACTCACATGGGAACTACTATGAGAAGAATCTGGGACGGACGCAAGGGAGCTGGCCACGGAAAGATACAAGGAATCAAAGTCCCCTTGTCCTGCACTCAGGGAACATCTTCAGTCATAATAACGCTGTGACCCAGATGAAAATACCAAATGAACAGAGTGAACTAGGGAGTGGAATTCAAGGTCAGGATATTATGGAATGCTTTAGGGAGATTCACAATTTTCCTCTCTTTTGCTTTGAACCAAGAACTCATAGGTTAGTTTGGGCTTGAGAATTGTAAATATCCAAGGTATCACTCCTCCCAAAGAAGGATAGTGATACTTTTGAAGCTTTAGAGCAGAAATGAAGCAACAGTTATCCTCTACAGTAAGTCCCCTACATTTGAATGTATTCCATTCCAATATCATCTTCATAAATCCAATTTGTTTGTTAAGTGCAACAGAATTAGCCCAGGTACCCAACTAACACAATCAGATATAAGTTTCACACAAATAATACATAAAAAACAAACACAAAAAATAAAGAAAGCATTTTGAATCTTACAGTACGCTGCCTTGAAAAATACAGTAATCCAGTACAACAGCTGGTATCCAGGGGTGTCATCAAGTGAGCAGGCAAAGAAGAGTCGCTGACTGGAGGAGGGAGAGGAGGTGGGAGATGGTAGAACTGAAAAATCATCAGCAACAAGAGACCGAGGACAAGCTGCAACTTCCCTCACACCTGATATTGATGGAATGCATGTTTGCAACTTTGAATGTTCACAACATAAATGTTCATATGTAGGGGACTTAGTGTATTCTGGGATTAGTTGGATTCCTAGATTTCTGGGCTTCTCTTGTGGCTCAGCTGGTAAAGAATCCGCTTGCAATGCAGGAGACCTGGGTTTGATCCCTGGGTTGGGAAGATCCCCTGGAGAAGGGAAAGGCTACCCACTCCAGGATTCTGGCCTGGAGAATTCCATGGATTGTATAGTCAGTCTGCAAAGAGTCAGACACGACTGAGTGACTTTCACTTTACTTCACTTTAGATATCTGGGGAATGGCTCCATCAGAGGGCTATGCCTGCTATGTTAGCACCCTACTTCTGAGGGATGAGATAAATCAATTGGTTGAATTCATCTGAAAGTATGCAGATCCTGCATTGCTTTCAGTGATGCCAGAAAAGTAAGTCCCCCAGTTGGATGCTGTTCTATCCCAGAGGTAATGGGGTACAGTAGAAGGAATGTGAATTTTGAAGTCAGAATTGTTTTAAATCTTGGCTCAGCTACTTATTGGCCTGGATGCCTTGAGCTTGCCACTGAACTTTTCTAATTCAATTTTATTTTGTGCCATTTGATTGTCATAGTAGTTTCCTCAGAGGGTTATTTTGAAATGTAAATGAACAAGGTATCTGGCCTGGCTGTATGTGCATGTGCTTAGAGCATCTGACTGTTTGTGACCCCATAAACTGTAGCCTGCCAGGCTCCTCTGCCCATAGAATTTTCCAGGCAAGAATGCTGGAGTGGGTTGCCATTTCCTTCTCCAGCGAATCTTACCAACCCAGGGATTGAAACTGCATCCCTTGCATCTCCTGCATTGGCAGGTAGATTCTTTACCACTGCGCCACCTGGGAAGCCCTACTTGCAGGGTACTCAGAGGAAAGTGACCAAGTTTCAGGGCCTTAGTTAGAGAGGTAAACACCTGATGGTAGACACGCCATTCTTGGTTCTCTATTGATTTTAGTAGTTGAGATTGATCTTGCTGTTAATTTGTGCCTATGGTCAATCAGAAGGTGGTAGATATCTGCATTCAAAAAAGGACCAAAGAAGCATGCTCCCTGGAAAATGCAGCCAGTCCTTGGATGGTGCAACTTTTTGCTACAGGGACTCAACTATCAATGGACTGGATCTCCTGGACGCATCTGCAGGGGGTCCACAGTGAACCCTTCCTCATCCCCTACCTCCTCGTCTCTTTCCATGTGAGTCTTTGTGTAAGGGGTGTGTTTGTAAACCGCTTGGACATGACATGCTGTTTCCTACCCCAGGACCTTTGCTTCCGATGTTCCCATGTCTCCAGCCCTGAGACTGCAGCTCAAATAGCAGGCTCTCAGAGAAGCTTCCCTTCATGACTGTATCTAAATTATCCTCCTCTCCTTCACATCTTTGTCTTTGCATTTTCTCTATATCAGTTAAACAAGCTAGTTTATGCTAAGATGTCAAGCAACCTTAAAATCTCTGTACCTTTGAATTACACAGGCTTTAGATGGAGAAATATACCATGTTTATGGATTGGAAGAATCAATATAGTGAAGATGAGTATACTACCCAAAGCAATTTATAGATTC
>NW_011494732.1:3121666-3122063 GCF_000754665.1 Bison bison bison | reverse complement strand
AAGAAAGCAGTGGTACATATACACAATGGAGTATTACTCAGCCATTAAAAAGAATACATTTGAATCAGTTCTAATGAGGTGGATGAAACTGGAGCCTATTATACAGAGTGAAGTAAGCCAGAAAGAAAAACACCAATACAGTATACTAACGCATATATATGGAATTTAGAAAGATGGTAACATTAACCCTGTGTACAAGACAGCAAAAGAGACACTGATGTATTGAACAGTCTTTTGGACTCTGTGGGAGAGGGAAAGGGTGGGATGATTTGGGAGAATGGCATTGAAATATGTATAATAACATATATGAAACGAGTCGCCAGTCCAGGTTCGATGCACGATACTGGATGCTTGGGGCTGGTGCAATGGGATGACCCAGAGGGATGGTATGGGGGAC
>NW_011494732.1:3120672-3121566 GCF_000754665.1 Bison bison bison | reverse complement strand
ATGTTTATGGATTGGAAGAATCAATATAGTGAAGATGAGTATACTACCCAAAGCAATTTATAGATTCAATGCAATCATTATCAAGCTACCAACGGTATTCTTCACAGAGCTAGAACAAATAATTACACAATTTGTATGGAAATACAAAAAACCTCGAATAGCCGAAGCTATCTTGAGAAAGAAGAATGGAACTGGAGGAATCAACCTGCCTGACTTCAAGCTCTACTACAAAGCCACAGTCATCAAGACAGTATGGTACTGGCACAAAGACAGAAATATAGATCAATGGAACAAAATAGAAAGCCCAGAGATAAATCCACACACATATGGACACCTTATCTTTGACAAAGGAGGCAAGAGTATACAATGGATTAAAGACAATCTCTTTAACAAGTGGTGCTGGGAAAACTGGTCAACCACTTGTAAAAGAATGAAACTAGTGTTTCTATTCTTAAATTTAAAAACTAGTGTTTTTATATACCATACACAAAAATAAACTCAAAATGGATTAAAGATCTAAACGTAAGACCAGATACTATAAAACTCCTAGAGGAGAACATAGGCAAAACACTCTCTGACATACATCACAGCAGGATCCTCTATGACCCACCTCCCAGAATATTGGAAATAAAAGCAAAAATAAACAAATGGGACCTAATTAAACTTAAAAGCTTTTGCCCAATGAAGGAAACTATAAGCAAGGTGAAAAGACAGCCTTCAGAATGGGAGAAAATAATAGCAAATGAAGCAACTGACAAACAACTAATCTCAGAAATATATAAGCAACTCCTATATCTCAACTCCAGAAAAATAAATGACCCAATCAAAAAATGGGCCAAAGAACTAAATAGACATTTCTCCATAGAAGACATACAGATGGCTAACAAACACATG
>NW_011494732.1:3097526-3120451 GCF_000754665.1 Bison bison bison | reverse complement strand
CTTATATGAAACGAGTCGCCAGTCCAGGTTCTATGCACGATACTGGATGCTTGGGGCTGGTGCAATGGGATGACCCAGAGGGATGGTATGGGGACGGAGGAGGGAGGAGGGTTCAGGATGGGGAACACATGTATACCTGTGGTGGATTCATTTCAATATATGGCAAAACCAATACAATATTGTAAAGTTAAAAAATAAAATTAAATTTAAAAAAATCTCTTTTGAACAAACTGTAATACACTGAATCCTCATTTTGTAATAAATTACATAAAATTTTAAAAATAAATAAATAAATAAATAAATTATACAGGCTTATTTCATGCCATGAGGCCATCTCAGGTCAACTTGGTGGCTCTGATGGCCATCATTTCCCAGGGAACCAGGCTGAAGTAGCAGCTGCCATATTGAATGTCACTCATCCTTGGGGGTCTTGTACAAACAGTGAAATGTTCCTGCTGGCAAGGGAGAAATATCACTTTTGCTTATAAAGTGGTCAGAAAACCAGCCCCAGGGCCACTCAACCACAGGGGCAGTGCACTTCTGCTGTGAGCAGACTGAGAGCTGAAGGTATCTGAGAAGGGACTTGTGCCTATCACATTCCTATGGTGACTTGTCTCCTCCCATTAGGATGTAAGGAGCAGGGGCCACCTTGCCTTGTTCCCTGCTGTCTACTCAGTACCTTGGACAGCGCCTAACAGGCAGTAGATGTTCAAGATTGACTCTGTGTCAAACTGGCTGTGTGTCTGCCCAAGGCACATACAAGTGTAGACTGGCCCTGGTGATTGTGTATCTTCAGTGTCTTGTTTCATCCTAGGTATGGTGCCCTGGGCTTTCCAGGTTGATCCTAACCAGATATGATGCTCCTTTCATAAGGTAACACTTAATAGACCACTTGTTCTTGTTCTGTGTTGAAAGAGCATGGTCTCCAGGCTCTTAATTCCCTTCATGAAGGAGAGTCACCTCTGCTCCCAGGTCAGAGAAGATATGCTTTTGCTCTGGGATGTAACAGTTTTCAAAAACACAGGCTGTCAGGGCTTTGATCTTGAATGTTCAGAACGAGTAGAAATTTGAAATTTGGGATCTGAGACCCAATACCTCAGGAGGCTGTGCTTGTTTCCAATGCGCTCTTGGCACTTCCCTGTAGCAGCAAGTTGGGCAGAAACTGGAGGCATGCTCAGAATAGCAGAGCTTGGTCTCTCCAGTGACCATCACATGGTCCACAGCCCCTGGTGCAGCATGAGCAGAGTCAGGCCTGCTCAGCCATGAAAAGTGACATCACCTTGCATTCTGGGGCCTTTATCCTCTAGAGTCTGGCCTGGCACTGACTCCCATCTGGATTTTGTTATTACTTGAAGTTTTTATCATTTTGGAAAATGCACTATTCATGCTATCTCTAAAATACATCTTTATCAGCTTTTCTGTGTTCTGGAACACTGAGTGAATTCTTTTTCCCCTCTCCTAGAATCCAGAAAAATAACCCCTCAAGTACTGAACATGGAGGCCTTTTCCTATCCTGAGCCAAATTTTGTTTTCATGTCCATAACTGGACCCATGTGCAAGTCTTAAGGAACAAGAGAAATGCAATACTTTTTATCACTACTTGCTGTCATCTCATTTACATGTATTTCACTCATAATTCCTCAGTTAGGACAAATGCATTTCCCCCCCAATAAAACTATTGCAGATGGAAGTATGGGCACAATCCTACATATGATATTTCTGGGATATTTAAATGGCTGTTGACCAGCAAAGGACATGCAAGAAATAGTCCACATAGTTCTTTCTAAACATGTAGTTAGATTGAATTACTTTAGAATAATTGTCCTATGTCGGTGGTTTGCAGATGGGGGCATTTTGTCCCCAAGAGAACAGTGTACAGCCTGTAGCTACACTGCTTTTATTTATTAATTTTGTTTGTTTGTTTGTTTTTTGGTCATGCCATGCAGCATGTGAGATCTTAGTTCCCCAATCAGGAATCGAACTCATGTCCCCTGTATTGAAAGCATGGAGTCTTAAGCACTGGTTGACCAGGGAAGTCCCTGTAGCTACATTGTTGGTCATCACACTGGGATGTTACTGGCATCTAGTGAGTAGAAGTCAAGAAAACCATTCAACATCCTACAAGGCACAGGACAGCCTGCCTTACAAAAATTAATGATCTCGCCTATTGTATCACTAGGGCCCAGGTCAAGAAACTGTGTCTTATAAGAACAAGTTTGAGGCTTTTGTAATTAACGCAATGAGCCCAGTAGAAGATGTGACTGAATTATTGGATTTTCATTAATTGGAGTATTTCATCTCTTCTGAAAGAGAGCTCATCACTTAGGACTATTTACACACTTTGCATTTACAAGAGCCAGCAAATCCCTTCCATTGAATTTATGCCCAGAAAAGAAGCATTGTGTAGAGACCCCAGGTTAATTGAACATTATAAGAATTCTGATTTGATTTCTGACTCAAATGGCATTCAGAGTACTGTTCCACTTGTGGGCTAATAGTAAGTCCATCACTAAATCCTCAAGCTTCTTGGGGAGGGGGGAGCTATGTAGGTTTGTCCTTATAACCTCAATGTCCTTGAACTTAAAGCGTACATAAGACATGTCCTTTCTTTGAACTACGGTTTTTGAATACCTTATTGTGCTCTCTTTCTCCTGAATATATGTATTTATGCATGCATAATATATATATTATATATGCATGTGTGCATATGTGCATATGCAGATATTCATGTGAGTGTGTGTAAGTGTATACATATTTTCTTCTTTCAGTCTTATATTTCTCTCTTTGCTCTACGACATTTAAGTAATCACTGGTGATTACTTGTATTTCTAAGGTGCTGTGAGCCCTGTATTTATTGTTGTTATTTTTGACAAAGGTGGTAATCTCTGTTACCTGTGATACCTCATGGGAAATAAATAAATGAATATATATATACTATGTATATGTGTATTAATATGTGTGTGTGTGTGTGCACTCAGTCATGTCCAATTCTTTGTGACTCCATGAACTGTATCCTGCCAGGCCCCTCTGTCTATGGGATTTTCCAGGCAAGAATACTTGAGTGGGTTGCCATTTCCTCCTCCAGGGGATCTTCCCAACACAGGGATCATACCTGAGTGTCCTGTGTCTCCTGCATTGGCAGCTGCATTTTTTACCCCTTAGCCACAGAAAAACCCTGATCATTAGAGTTTCCTAGAAGGAAACTACAGTGTCATCCTTTGCATGTGACTATGTTGCTGCTGAGATGCCAGGGCAAGTCAGGAGTGGGAACACACTGGTACTGGTGTCAGATGCAGCTGCTATTTGGTCCCCTCATGACCAGCATAACCTGCAGTTGGCTGAAGTTTTGGTCACTCTCCGAGGTCTCCATGGAGAAGCTAGCCTAGTAGCACACGTAGGATGTGGGGTTGGTAACCCGGCCACATTGGCAGCCAGCTGACCCTCTAGCTAATGAGACTTTTTCTAATGCCGGGGCTGAGCAGCCTCGCTCAGAGGATCTGCTTCATGGGGAAGCAGAAGCTTTTGGAAAAGTTGAGGGCCCTCTGCTTCCTTGATTGAGAGTGCTACCATGTCTGAGAAAGGGCCAGATTCTCTATAAAAAGGGAAATCTATGGACCAGTGATGGGAGAGTTATGATCAGGTCCTGAATTCTCAGAGCAGGATATGCCCGAAGCCTTGATGTCCTCATGTTAATAATGCTCTTCTCCAAGCATCCCTGCTATTTTAACTTCTAGGAAAATGGTAGGATTGGGTGTCTGGCTCCTTTGTGGTCAGAGGGCAGATGGCTGCTCCAGCCAATGAGGCTGCAGTGGAAATGATGGGCATCACTTTCAGGCAAGGCTTTTCCTTGGCAGGATGGAGAGCCACCAGGGTGCCTTTCACCTTTGGGCCAGATCAAGCATTATAGATGTGCACAGTTAACAGCATTGTTTTAGATGCACTAAATATCTTTTGTCAAAGTCATAAAGAAACCGATCAGAATACTACTGACCTGAGTGGGAGGATTTAGAGAATCTAGGGTTCAGGAATGGAGGCAGAATTTTCATTGTACACCACTGTGTAATTATTGACCTTTTGACCATGAAAGTGATCGTCACTCAGTCATGTCTGACTCTGCAACACCATGGACTGTAGCCTGTCAGACTCCTCTGTTCATGAGATTCTCCAGGTAAGAATACTGGTGTGGGTATTCCCTTCTCCAGGGAATCTTCCCGACCCAGGGATAGAACCCAGGTCTCCCGCATTGTAGGCAGATTCTTTACCAGCTGAGCCATCTGGGAAGCCCCCAAATATCATTAAGTGATGCAAACTGAAATACACATTCCTCAAATCCTGTCTCAGACAAACCCAAGATCTTCCACTGCAGGGATAACGAGGCAAACCGTTGAAGACACATGCACCCATTATGGATATTGTCAGGATCCATCACATTCTTTCTTAAGCTAATAAGCACGAGTTTCATTTTTTACATTAGGAGACTTAAAAAGGAACATATGCTCACAAAGGATATTTCAATTATTATGCACTGTAAGAGCTCTCTTTCTAGACATGAATGTGGAGAATGGAGAGAAGAACATCTCCTAAAGCCTGCAGTTAGAGAATCAGTGTAAGATGCTTTCTGAGCCTGCATGTGCTACAAGGGGTTGGGGATATCGTCAAAGACAGAAGCAGGAAATAAAAGCTGTATAATTGGGTCAGTTGTCTTAGCTGTCCCTAGTTCTGTCATGGTGATTTCTCCACAATCACGTGAGCTGGAAGTTAGGATGAGCTATTAGTATGAGATACAGCTGTAGATTTGGGCAGGTGAGAAAGCCGAAGCCCCTGAACATTTGCTCATTATCAGGATTTATTGTTTTGGGCTCTGGAGAAATGTTGCTAGCTCAGCAAAAATAAGGTCACTCAAACCAGTCCACAAGGTAGATGCTGCTTTAATAGGAAAAAGAAAAGGAGAATAAACAAAAAGAACCCCCAATAATTTTCTATGGTTGTAAAACAGGATTTATGATTTGGTTTCAATACTGTGAGATGAATGAGGAGCCAGATAGGGCTCCTTGGAGAATTTCTGCTAAAAATATGTTGTTTAGCTTCAAACAATACCAGTGCAGTCCACCAAACCAAGGAGAGTTGGGTTGATTATAGCTTTCTATTTTTAAATACGGTATTTCTAGCTTCCAGGACACTAAAGACTAAAGCATGACAAACTACCATGGAGCTATCATGCAGTTTGTCAAATCTTAATATTTTGGCAAATATCCTGTAGTTTCTTTAAAAGAAAGAAAGAATGACAGATAAAATTGAAACCTTAACCTACCAATTCTGACTGTATCTTCTTATCTTCCTCCCAGGAGGTAGCCGTTCTTCTAAATTTGGTCATTCTAAGGCATATATCTGTGCAGTGCTGTACTAAGTCACTCAGTCATGTCCGACTCTTTGCGACCCCACGGACTGTACTTCACCAGACTCCTCTGTCCATGGGATTCTCCAGGCAGGAATACTGGAGCGGGTTGCCATTTCCTACTCCAGAGGATCTACCTGACCCAGGGATCAAAGCTGCATCTCTTGAGCCTTCTACATTGGTAAGAGGGTTCTTTACCACTGAACCACCTGGGAAGCTTATTTGAAATGCTGTATTTATGAAGACACTTTTCATCCCAAGTCTTTATGGTATGGTAGATATATATATATATATATATCTACCATATACATATATATATATATCAGTTTATACTATTTATGCTGTGAAGTTCCATTTACAATTAGCTTTTCCTTTAAAATTCTTATGCTTTCTGTGTGTACATGTGTACACACACATCATAATATACACATACATACACATGCATCTATACACACACACACACATATGTATTCCCACATATATACACTCAGGAGTAGGATTTCTGATTTGCAGGGCAAGTGCAGCTTCAGCTTTACTAGCTACTGCTAAATTGTTCCCCAAAGTCGTGATGTCAATTTACATTCCCATTAGCAATGTACCAGAGTTTCTAGCCTCTATATCATCTCCAAAACTGCTTAATATTTTCACCTTGGCAGATGTTCACAGCTGAATCCCCTTTTGTGGGCAGTTCTCTGGGTTTTGGCAGACGTGTTACCCATAGTAAGTTCCTGGGAGAGGGCCTGGCAGGGCTGGCAGGGCTCAGTAAGCCAGTGTTTGTCAGAATCAGACTTTCAGAGAGATTATTCCTGGTCTGGGGGAAGACTATCCTGATAAAATTTTGGGCACAGAGGATCAAACCCCTTTTGCTAGTAATGGCATATGCTCTCTTATGATGGGTCCTGAAGACTCAACTTTCAGAACCCAGGCTTGCATTTGCTGGGTTCGTCCTCATGGTGTGGGAGCTGATTGAAGTGTTATTCACCCAACACAGAGAGGTAGAAGGAGAGAACTAGGTGGGAAGCAGCCTGTGAACCTTTGGGAAAAGAATGAAGCCGACATGGAGTCCTCAGTTTTAAAGAGGGACAGGGGAAAGTTGGGAGGGGCTGTTCTAAGCAAAAAGCCCACTGGAGGAAACTGGGAGTTTGAAGTTTACTGACTTTTCATTGGCTGAATTGTGATGGCCTCTCATTGACTGAGCTGTTGCCAGACACAGAGAAAAGTTTCCTTCCTTCTGCTGTGCGGAGTTAAGTAGTGCTGTTTCCTGATGGAGAGGCAGAATTTGCCACATCGTCTTGGAATCCGTATTGATATCTAGTGGTATGTGCCCGAATGTCCCTTTCTGGTCCCCTGACTCCTTGTGGTGAGGTTTCCCTTTATTGATTTTCACAGTAAGAAAAATGACAATTTTTCTCTGAATTGCAGAAATACGGATACATTTCTTCTTTCTGACTTTTCTAAGTGTTATGCAATGATTAGTGTTTTCATAATTTAAGAAGTATGTTTTAAAGTTCCTATCACTGTTTGCCAACTAGAATTGATGAGCTTTTTTGGTACCTCTTAGTTTATATTTGTACTATGAAAACTGAAAGAGTTATGATCTGTTCTTTATGATTTTGTAAACTATAATGAAGTAAAATTGAAGTAAACTAATGAGCAACATGTGTACAGTCTGTTCAGTTTTGACATATGTAAACACCCAAAGATACATCATCACAATGAAGATAAGAAATACCACCCCCAAATGTTCCTCAATACCTATTTTTACCCATCCAGTCTCACCTCAGGCAGCTACTGATATAACCTACGTTAGATTGCTTTTCCTAGAATTGTGTACAAATGAGCATTATGAAATCTAATTTGCATGGCTTCTTTCACTCAGTATAATGATTTTTTGAGATGCATCCATGTTTTTTTCCTTTTTCTTGCCAATTACACTCGATTATGTGGATACATCAAAATGTGTTTTTCCATTCATCTGTCAATAGACATGTGTGTTGTCTCTAGTTTTTGCTGTTAAAAATAAAGCTGCTATGACCATTTCTAAACAAGTCTTTGTGGGCATATGCTTTTTTTTTTTTTTGATCTTAGGTAAATATGTAGGAGAGGAGTAGGTGAGTCACATGGTATGCATTTGCTTAACCCTGAGAAATGCTAAACTGTTTTCCAAAGGAGTTGTGCCTTTAATATTCCACCAGCAGGGCATGAGAGTTCCACTTGTGCCGTATCTTTGCCAACAGTTGGCAAAGTCAGGTTATTTGTATGTTTTAAATTTTATCCATGAGAATAGGCATGCCATGTTATCTCATTTTGTTACTTATTTGCATTTCGCTATTGTTTAAGGATTTTGAACATCTTTTCATATACTTACAGTGCTTATTGACAATCATGTTTCTTTTTTATTGTCTTCTCAGATTCTTTGTCTGTGTTCTTAAGGGTTTGTTTTCTTGCTGTTGATTTTTAGAGCTCTTTATAGATTATCTTCATCTGATACAAGTGGTATGAATATTTTCTCTAAGTTTGTTGCTTGCTTTTTTTGTTTTCTTAGTGGTGTTTTAAAAGATCAAAACTTTAACATTTTTATGAAGCCTAATAATTTTGTTTGTGATTCACACATTTAGTGTTTTATCTAAGAAACATTTCCATTGTCAAATTTGGGCCATGCATTTTCTTCTGGGAATTTTATAACTTTACAAGATTATATCTAGTTGTATAATCCATTTGTGATATGAAATAAGGATGATTTTTAAAAAATATATGGATAGCTAGTTGACCGATCACCATTTGTTGAAAAAGCTTTCCTTTCTCTATTGAATTGTCTTGCTTCCCTTGTCTAAAATCAAGACCATTCATAGGTGGATCTATTTCTGACTACTATCCTGTGATGTTGATGATTATATCTATTTCCTTTTCAAATGTATCTGTCCTGAGTATTGTAACTTAGAGTAAGTCTTGAAATCAAGTAGGTTAAGTCCTCCAACTTAGCTCTGATTTGAGTTATTTTGTTTTGGTTATTCCAGGTTGTTTGAATTTCCATGATAATTACAGAATCAGCTTATGAGTTTCTACCAACAATTTCTGCTGTAATTTGTATGTGGGTTACATTGAATTTATAGATCAGTATGGGAGAATTAACATCTTAACCATACTGAGGATTTTCATCTGTGAACATGGTATACATTTCTATTTATGTAGGTCTTCTTTACTTTCTCTCAGCAATGTTTTACAGAATCCAAATCCCAAATGTATCTGTTTGATTTACTCTTAGGTATTTTCTATTTTGGATCTTCTGTGACTTTTTAAAAAGTTCATTTCCAGTTGGCTGCTGCAGGTTAATCCAATGATTATTTTTTAACCTTGTATCTATAACCTTGCAAAAATCTTTTTAAAAAATTTAGTAATCATTTTGTGGATTCCCTTGGATTTTCTATCACCTATAAACAGGGATAATTTCACATTTTTCTGACCACCAGACCTATTTTCCTCATGATATTATATAATATTTTATATTTTGTAATTATTCTATTCTACTTTATTCTAAAATTTAAAAGTTTTTCTTTTGGGGCGGGGGGGTGGGGTGGGGATAAAATTTCCAGAACAATATTGAATGCAAGGAGTGAGAACAAATATCCTTGCCTTTTTTCTTCTCTCAGAGGAGAAACAAATCAGTTTTTTTTATCATTGGGTTTGATGTTTATTAAGATGTCACATAACTGCCCATGTCCATTTTCTGGGATGGAAGGGCATCCTACCCTATGTCTGTTTTCTTAGAGCTTTTATTATGGATGGTAGGGCCATTTCTAAGAAACCTGCTTAGAATAGCTGCTGGGGATTTCAGGCAGATTTGTCAACCTTCCCAGTTTTCCCTGAACCATCTCTGGGTCTGGAACATTTCCACCCTTGGCTGATAAAGCAAATCATCCAAAGCGATGATTATAAGGTCCTGCTCTCTCTCCAAGGCGGGAGGAGAGCTTACAGATGGAAGCAGTAAATTAGCACAATAATCTGCCTTGGCAAGAGGAAACCTAACGGGACAGAATGCAGTCTAATCTCCTAGGACAGAACAGGCCTCCACACTGTGATTTTATGCCCACATCAGAGTCTCCCTGTAAATCTCCCTTGCGAGCCTATTCAATATTTATATTGCAGATGTAGCCATGCAAACCCAGCTAAATTTCTTCTGGAGAGTGGGTTGGGAAGGAGTGTGAGAAGGCTGTCCTTGGTGCTGAATTTCAAACTGGCACTAACTGTCCTATTCCTTCAACTTGCCATGTTTGGAGGAAATGGTCCCAGAGCTCTGGCTGCATCAGCTTTCACCTCGGGAAGATGTGCTGACCAGCCTCTCCTCAGAGTAGTGATGAGTCTATGGTAGAAGGAAACTGGGATAAACTTAGAAAACAGAGGATCTCCAGGGAGGACTCAACATTCTGAATTTCCACATGGCAATAGGCAGGGAAGCTTCCTTGGTGGCTCACTGGTAAAGAATCTGACTGCCAATGCAGGAGGCCTGGGTTCAAGCCCTGGGTTGGGAAGAACCCTTGGAGAAGGAAATAACAACTCACTCCAGTATTCTTGTCTGGAAAAATCCCTTGGACAGAGAAGCCTGGTGGGCTATAGTCCATGGGGTCACGAAGAGTTGGACACAACTTAACGATTCAACACCACCAACAACAACAATAGGCACAGAAACTCAACTAAGCAGGGACACTGGTCTGTAGATTTCTCAGGTGTTCATTTGGTCTCCTATATCTTCGGTTCCTGAGAGCATGACCATGGTCAATATTCACAAAACTCTTACAGTGTTCAGCACAAGGCTCCACACACCATCAGTCCAAGAATCTTACAATAGAATTTTCTGAGAATCAGGCATGTAAGGTGGATGAGTGAACAGGGTAGGGTGTAAGAGAAATTACGGAATAACAGAGATAGGTGACCTAAAGAACAGTTGTCTGTTTCAGTAAAAGAGGCATCAGGTCTGGCTCCAACTGATTGTTTCCATGAGGGGATGGGAGTGAAGGATGGCCAGATACTCCAGTTTTTTTTTTTCTTAAACAAGCCAAACTAACTGGTCATTTTTTTAAAAGTCAAACAAACATATAAACAAACAAGCAAAAAGCACATCTGCAACCTCTGGGGGTGGTTAGTAGTCAATCATGGGCTTCCCAGGTAGCTCAGCTGGTAAAGAATCCACCTGCAGTGCAGGAGACCCTGGTTTGACTTCTGGATCTGGAAGTTCCCCTGGAGAAGGGATAGACTACCTACTCCAGTATTCTTGGTCTTCCCTGGTGGCTCACAAGCACAGAAATCTCAGACCGGTTGGAACCAGAAAATGATAAAAACATAGTCTGTACTCTCCAAGAGATCTATGATTGACACTGTACTGAGCTGTGCTTAGTCGCTCAGTCATGTGTGACTCTTTGCAACCCCATGGACTATAGCCCATGAGACTCCTCTATTCATGGGATTCTCCAGGCAAGAATACTGGAGTGGCTTGCCATGCCCTTCTTGCACCTGGTGAGGGTTTCAGTATCTGCAAAACGCCTCAAAAGATACTGTCCTGTGTATCCTTTGAGGGGGAACCGGGACCCTGCCCCAAGGCTGCACTCATGTTTCTTCTGACTGTGCCTCCCTTGTCTCCGCATCCCCTCCCCTTTCCTGATTAACAACTGTTTGAACCTGCCCTCTGGAACTCAGGGAAGGCCCTGGAGGCTGAATGAAGACTATTTTCTGTAAGCAAGTAATGAGGGATGTGAAAAGACTTCTATACTGAGGAGCCCCACAGGGTCCTGATCGGTATCAAGATAGATTAACAGGTGGTAGACTGGACCTCCCTGATACTGAACCTCATTCATTTGGCCAATTATAAAGCACTCTGTGAATGTGCATTACAATAAACCCTTATAACCTTAGTCATATTTCTCAGCTGGGGTGATTCTGCCCCTAAATCAGGCTTAGAGACATCTGCAGACATTTTTGGCAGTCTCTCTGAGGGTGAGGAGGTTGCTACTGGCACCCAGCGGGTAGAGACCAGGCCATGCAAACACCTGACCGTGCAGAGGACAGCCCTTCATGACAGGGAATTATCTGGTCCCAGAGGTTAGCAGTGCCTGGGTGAAGAGAGCCTGCTCCAGTCATCCCGAGGCCATCATATGTTGTGGTCACTCTGGTCAATTTGCATCCAGGGGCCTCATGTTAAGTGTTTATTCAGATTCTAAGCAAAGCTTAGTGAAGACAATTGACTCAGTCCTTTGATATGAGAGCTCTAGAAACACTGGGTCGTTCTGCGTCTGCACTGGTTGAAATCAGTCTGTAGACCTCCAATTTGCTGAGCCACTTTCTGCATTGTTCCTTCCACAAAGGGCTGAGCTCATTGAAGATTCGTTCTCTTTACGTCAAGAGGTTTCCACTGAGCTCCAACACAAACTGCATACTCTAAGAGAGTGGACGCTGATGACCTGGTTTGGGTCTCAGTGGTTGTACCAGTTCCCATCCAGCTAACACCGTACAGACTCTTCCTTCAGCTGCTTCAGCTGAGCCTGGACCTCTGCTCTGGCCTAGAGGTTCAGACAACTGGCTACCATTCACTAGGTTTCCCCCATTGGTGAAGCTACTAAGTGCCTTTGCATCAGTTTTCACATATGCAAAATGGGATCAGTATTAATATCCAGTTCCCATGTTGGTTGCAAAATTGACATTAGTTAATCCACATCAGTCTTAAAATACTTCTGGAATATATGCTCGATATATGCCGTTTATTCATTGTCACTATTGTCTTCTAAAGACAAGTTCTTTAACAGGCGAAATGCTTGTTAATAGCCAAAATCACTGCACGATAAAATGTTGCTATTTTGTGGAATTTCTCAACATTGTTGTGCAGATCCACAGGCATCTTCCAGTGTACAGTGGCCAAGGGTAAAGGAACCACTTTCTTACTTCAGCACAGATAATGACCAACTTTATAGAGTCCCGAAAGGAGAGTTATGTCCTTTTGGACACAAGCCACATATAGAGGGAGAAAGGAATATTTCTTCCTTTTTCTACCAATTATACCACCTTCTAAAAAGTATGGACTTGGAATATGATTTTAAGAAAAAATTCTTTTAAAAAAGTAGCTCTGGGACTTCTCTGGTGGTCCAGTGGTGAGGACTCTGTGCTTCCACTACAGGGGGTACAGGTTCGATCCCTGGTCAGGGAACTAAGAAATTGCATACCATGTAGTGAGGCAAAAAACAAACAGCTCTGAAAAGCCACTTAACAATTTTCATCCTTTAATGAAATTTTCTGGGGTTTCCGAGGTGGCGCTAGTGGTAAAGAACCCACCTGCCAATGCAAGAGACGTAAGAGGCATAGGTTCGATCCCTTGGGTCGGGAAGATCCCCTGGAGGAGGGCATGGCAACCCACTCCTGTATTCTTGCCTGGAGAATCCCATGGACAGAGGAGCCTGGTGAGCTACAGTCTATAGGGTCACAAAGTATTGGACATGACTGAAACAATTTAGCAGCAACAGCAGCAATGAAGTTTTCTAGACCTAAAGGAGGTTTATAATAAGTGCCTGGGGGATATTATAAAGGAGACAAGGCAGCCTCTGCCTGCAGTGTGCTGGGCCACCAGCACGTGTGTGCAAATAACAATCAGAGAATCCTTGTAAGGTGGGACTGAGAAAAGGAGAAATCTATTAGTGTTCTCTCCTCTTTGGGACTGACCTCTGCTTTGATGATGAACAAGTATCCTGCTAAGAATGAGTCTTGGAAATGCTCCTTGTCCCTCCAGAGATGTTTCACATGGCAACCCTGAGCCGACTGCTTTAAAGAGAAGGCTCCACCAGTCTCTTTTTAATACTTGTCAACTAAAAAAAAAAAAAAAAGCACAACCTAAAAGTTGAGCGTTACGTTTTATTTGGTGGGCAAAACCGAGGAGTTAAGCCTGGAACACAGCATCTCAGACAGTTCTAAGGGACTGCTCCAAAGAGACAAGAGGGGAGCCAGTGTATATAGGAGTTTCTGTAACAAAGACCAGATCATTGGAACACGGAAAGATTACTGTGAATTAAAGAAAACCAGACATCTCAAGTTAAGGAATTTACTTTTCTATGTATGGGTAGATGCAAAATCTGGGCTCATCAAAATCATTCCCTTGATATGCACGTTGGCTATCTGGGGCCAGTATCCTGTGCTTTCTCATCCTGAGTCTCCTCCAGGTACATGTTAAAGGGCAGCTGCATTGGGGACAGTGGAGGGTAATCCTGCACGGGCTTCAAATGCCTGTTTCTTTTCTTTTTTGGTCACTCTCCATGGCTTGTAGAATCAGGGATTGAACCCAAGCCATGGCAGTGAAAGCCAGAATCCTAACCACTAGGTCAACAGGGAACTCCCCGGAGCACCTTGTTTCTAGCCTGAGTTTCCTCAGGGCTCACCGCTGGGGCAGCTATAATGGGATGGCTTGATGCCTGCCACATGTCTTTTTACCAATATAGCAGGCAATATTTTTCATTCATATACTTTCTACAAGTGACTCTGAAAGAATAATATTTCCAGTTGGAGGGCACTTAACAAGGCAAGTCCCATTCATGACCACTAACCATTACCAATGAAGCCCCAAAAGAGTGTGTTTGGCTTTTCCAAGGAATGTGGAAAAGCCAGAATTCCAAGTAAGTGATAAGTGATGAGGTTTATTGAGTGAATACAAAAGCCAGTGAGAGCTCTGCTGCTTTCAGTCATTTCTATTAAGGCAGAAGGGATGAAGGACACAGAAAGAGAGAAGTCGTGCTTTCAGCCCCAGGTGCATTAGACTCGGGGAGTAAGATCTACCTTGGCCATGCCTTCCTGGGATGTTCCAGCAGGAAAGCAGGGGAGGATGGCAAATGATACCTCACAGTCATTCGGTATGCTCTGAGCCAGCTCACTGTGTTTAGTTAAACATGGCTTCTGTATGTAGCACATGGATGTATACAAACCCAAACAGAGATGTCTGTAGGGGAAACAACAGCTTTTACTTAATACTTCGCAGGCACATTGCCAGCACAAGCTGCTGAAAGCTCAGTCATTCCATTACTGCCCGTTTCTCCTAGCTGAAGGTGGAGGAGGGGGGCAGATTTGGGAGCAGATACTCCAACCTGGGGCAGATTGAGGCCCCATGTAGACATCTGGTCCCGTTGTCACTTTGGCTGTTGTCTGTCTCTGGGCAGGGGAGGTGGAAGAGGAAATACACTGGAGGAGAAGTGGAAGGAGAGGCACGCAGCTCCTCCTTAAGAGAATGGCATTTGGATTCATGAAAACCTAGCTTCAAATGCATGCTTGCCCCTTACAGGCTACAAGTAGCAGGCAAGTCTCTCCAACTCCCTGAGTCTCAATATCCCCACGTGGTTATGGGGGTTGGTGACTCTGCCTGGCTCAGAAGGCATGTCGGATTCACCAGCGCTTAGTGAACAGGATAAACGGTAGAAGGAACCGCATCATTGCCAGTGGTGTGCTAAGCACCTGTGCCTGCCTCGCTGCAGGGGATGTGCATTGCAGGTTCTCAGGCCAGGGGTGTTTCATTCGGCCCACTCAGCATATTGCCTTCTCCTGCGTTCATTTTCAAGATCAGAGTTTAGGAATATCACTTGAGGTTGAGATTTCTGACTTGAGCTGTTTGAAGATCTGGCAACTCTGAGCTCATCGACTCCCTGTCAGCAACCAGCTGGGCTGAGAGGACGCTGCCTCCTTAGGTTGGGCATGTGCCTTCTGGCCACAATGACACAGATGCCAGCAGCAGTACTTGTGGAATGTTTACTATGGACGACAAGAGCGTCCACCACAGAGCGGTGACCAATAGTATCCCCATTTTACAGATGAGATTGTTGAGATAGAGACAGATGATAGATAGATAGATATGATGGGTGGATAGATAGGTATGATGGATGGATGGATGGATATGATGGGTGGATGGATAGGTAGATAGATAGATATAAAGAGATCAATTCTATGGAATTGGTTCCTAAGATAATGGAGGCTGAGAAGTCCCATGATCTGCCGTCTGCAAACTGGACACCCAGGAAAGCCACTGACGTAATTCAATACAAGTCAGAAATTATGAGAATCAAGGGAGTCAGTGTAAATTCCAATCCAAGGGCAGGAGAAGACAGATACCCCAGCTCTAGCAGACAGGGAGGAAAGGGATCACTCCTTCCTTGCTCTTTCTTTTTAAATTTTATTTATTTATTTATATTTATTTTTGGCTGTGCTGGGTCTTCGTTGCTGCTTTTCTCTTGTGGCGAGCAGGGTCTACTCTCCAGTTGCAGTTCAAAGGCTTCTCATTGTGGTGGCTTCTCTTGTCATGGAGCATGGGCTCTGGGGTGCTTGGGCTTCAGTAGTTTCGGCATGTGGACTCAGTAGCTGGGGCATGTGGACTCAGTAGCTGGGGCATGTGGACTCAGTAGCTGGGGCATGTGAGCTCAGTAGCTGCAGTTCCTGGGCTCTAGAGTACAGGCTCAGTAGTTGTAGCACATGGGCTTAATTGCTCCCTAGCATGTGGTATCTTCCCAGACCAGGGATGAAACCCGTGTCTACTGCATTGGCAGGCAGATTCTTTACCTCTGAGCCAGCAGGGAAGTCCCTTCCTCTATCTTTTGTTCCATTCAGACCCTCAGCAGATTAAATGGGACCCACCCACCCACTGGGAGTCCACCATTTCAAATGCTCACCTCATATCACAGACACACCCAGGACAAATGTTTAATCTGAACACTCAGTGGTCATCAAGTTGACACATCACATTTGTCAGGAACCAATCTGAAACTTTTACCGATGCAACTTTCAATAATAAAAATGATGTTACAGTCCCACTGCCTCTCGAAATTCACACAACAAAGCATCACCCAATTTTGGAAACATCTGTGCTTAAAATCACTTTAAAACCTGCTGTCCATATCACATGATCCATCACTGTGATCTGTGTGCTTGTGGAGTTTGTCTGGCCTTGGTGCAGATGGAGCCATGAGATTCTAGTTTGATGCCAATGGCTGTCATGGGGTGTGTGTCCTTTGAAGGATGTCTTTCTCTCTAAATTGTTCTGACAGTTCTGATGTCTCGATAAGCAACCTCTGACTTCCTTGGAGGGACATTTGTTTCAACCATTCTTCTGTAACTGAAATAGCCAACTGTTTACATTGGACTTGGGACTTTCTAATTGTGTCATTTGTTTAAAGCTTCCTGGAGAATTTCATTTCTGGGCTTTGGTCTGTGATGTTTGTCACAAGGGCAGAGTTTATGGGAGCCTGTTGATACAGGCTAAAGGCGTTGTAGGCGGCCAATTATTAATGCCACTTTGCACTAGTACAGTGATTTATAATTTCCCAAGTGCTTTGTTATGCATTTTATATGATTCTCCCTCATGAGGGAAGTGAAGAAATGATGATTCTCCTATCTGAATGCCAAGCAACATTTAATAGAGCATCAACTGGATTCTTCTTCAAACACTCTCCTCACTTCCCATCTGAGACATTCCTCATTTTCTCAGTTCTTTTAAAAACATTCTCAGTCATTATCCAACTCTTTGCGATCCCATAGACTGTAACCCGCCAGGCTCCTCTGTCCATAGAATTCTCCAGACAACAATACTGGAGTGGGTTGGTATTCCCTTCTCCAGGGGATCTTTCTGACCCAGGGATCAAACCCAGGTCTCCTGCATTGCAAGTGGATTCTTTACCCTCTGAACCACCCAGGAAGCCCTTTGAAAACATTCTAAGGTCCAGGAAAGCCAAAGATCAACTGAAATAATGAACTATGTTAGTTTCCTCCTGCTACTGCAACAAATTACCACAAACTCAGGGGCTTAAAGCAAAGACAACTATTATCTTACTGTTGTTTGGTATATTCGAAGTCTAACATGGGTATCCAGAGAAGGCAATGGCACCCCACTACAGTACTCTTGCCTGGAAAATCCCATGGATGGAGGAGCCTGGTGGGCTGCAGTCCATGGGGTCGCTAAAAGTCAGGCACTACTGAGCGACTTCCCTTTCACTTTTCACTTTCATGCATTGGAGAAGGAAATGGCAACCCACTCCAGTGTTCTTGCCTGGAGAATCCCAGGGACAGGGGAGCCTGGTGGGCTGCTGTCTATGGGGTTGCACAGAATCGGACACGACTGAAGTGACTTAGCAGCAGCAGCAGCAACATGGGTCTCACGGGGCTAAAATCTCAAGACATCAGCTGTGTTTCTTCAGGAGACTCTAGGGGAGAACGCTTTCCCTTGTCTCTTTCAACTTCAGAGGCGCCTGCATTCCTTGCTTAGTGATTCCTTTTGTCTTTATTTTTAATTTTTAAAAACATTTTTATTTATTTTTTCATTTGGCTGCACTGGGTCTTAGTTGCAGCATGTGAACTCTGAGTTGTGGCATGCAGGATCTGGTTCCTTGACCAGGGATTGAACCCAGGCCTCCTGCATTGGGAGCTTGGAGTCTTAGCCACTGGATCATCTGGGAAGTCCCTCCTTCCATCTTTAAAGCCAGCGATGGACTTGAGTCCTTCTCCAGTGGCATTTCTCAGACACTGGCCCTCCTGCCTCCCTCTTCCACTTATAACGACCTTTGAGATGACACTGGGCCTGTTTGGACAGTCCAGAATAATCTCTGCATCTCAAGATCCTGAAATTAATCACATCTGTCAAGTCCTTATACCCTGAGGGCAATATGTTCACAGGTTTTGAGGATTAGGATGTGGCCACCTGGGTTGGGGGTGATAAACATTCTTGTTTATCACGTGAACTTAGATTTTATTCCTGGTGAACTACTCAGAGGCTTTAGTAAGCAAAATGCATGTCATAATCCTTAACAGTGAGAGCATTTAGTGTGTCCATGACCACAGTTTTCAGACACCGTCCTCCTTAACATGTGCTCTCTCATGTCCCATCACCCTCAGAATGCACTGCAGATTCCTTTCCATAGTCTGCCCAACTGGATGAGCCCCCTGCCTCCTATGGCAATATTACCTAGAAACAACTTGCTTGTCCCCTACTAAGTGGCAGAAGGCAATGGCTTTCTGCCCCTTTGTTTTGAGCAAGCCAAGCTGCAAGCAATTTTTGAGGTGGATGATCCCAGCAAGCCTGGTGAGGAAACAGGAGTGAGACGGTAAAAATGTCAAGGTCTGAGGGCTGATCACCTGCTGTATGAACCTGCAGATCACCATGCAGGTGCCTCCCCACAGGGGGCGCTCTGACAGTCTGTGCATAGCTCAGCTTGCATTACCTGACCACTGGTGAGAAGGTTGGGTTTTAATCCACTGATTCTCATCCATTATTGGATGATGGTCAGCTGCAAATTGACCTCTCTGCTATAGATGCTCAGAAAGAGTTTAGGGTGCAAAATATTAGAGACCTGTGAAAGGAAGGAGTTGAGGCAGGATTGGTCAGAGGGAGAAGTTGTTGTGTGATGCAGAATTGAGAGCTTTAGCCATTGACAGAGATTTCTGAATGGGGACTGCTGGTCAGTTTCCAGCATCAGGCCAAAACGGGCCTTTACCATCCCATCTCAGGCATCAGATTTACTGGAGGGTTGGCCTATGGAGGGCGTGGCTTCTGGGGGTGTGGTCTTGGAAGGGTGTGGCTTCTGGAGGGTGTGGCTCCGGAAGGTGCGACCTTGGGGAGGCTCTCAGGTTCTCAGTCCCCCATTCCAGGGGTGGTCTAGCTGGAGGCTGTCTCTTCCTTGCAGGGGCCTAATTCCCCCAGGTTTTTCACTTGAATGCCTAGGTAAGCATACCTAAATGGCAATTGCTATTCTGTACCTATTGTGGAGTCCTATACCAAGGTCACAGGGCTTCCCAGGTGGCACTAGAGGTAAAGAACTCTCTTGCAAATGCAGGAGACATGAGAGACACGGCTTCAATCCTGAGATCCCCTGGAAGGGGACATGACAACGCACTCCAGTATATTTGCCTGAAAAATCCCATGGACAGAGGAGCCTGGCAGGCCATGGTCCATAGGGTTGCAGAGTTGGACATGACTAAAGTGACTTAGCACAGAGCACACAAACCAAGGTCACAGGTGTGGAACCGTTTACCAAGATCACAGGACAAAAATCTCCAGAATGATTGAACCCCATAGCAACTTTGCCATAAGCCCCCCATAACTGTTCCCTAACTCCATATTAAGTAAAATATCCACTCTATAGAATCCTGACCAACCACCTAGTGCCACCTTTCCAGAAGGAATTTTCTTTGTCTTGTGGCTATAAAAATCATCTACTAGTCTGCAAAAGGGGTTGGCTCTCCCTTGAGTCAGCCCTCTGTTCTAACAGCATCTCCCCGCTCTAATAGACTCTATTCTTCCCTCATTCTGCCTCGTGTCTGGAAATTCCTTTCCAACTTATGCACATCCCACGACACTTATGTTAGTGTGAAAAACCCTCCCAAAGAGGAGGGAAGACTTGTTTCAGACCACGTGGCCTCTTAGCAGCAGAGCCAGAGCCCCTAGGTTCCCACCAGCACAACGTCAAGGAATGACATGTGGCATTTGTCTTTGTCATCTTACAAACTGTCTTAAGAAAGCATCTGAGATTCCGGTTTCTCTTCTATATCTTAGAACCTAAAGTAATATATTTCAAAATAAAACCCAATCTTCTCTAAGACAGCTTCTCTAGAGGCTATTGTGTCCCTTCTTCAAGTAATGAGTTTTTATTTCTGACTCATCCTAATGAAATGGGCTTTGTTACGCATCTAAGGGTGATTTGACTGGTCTGCTCCTCAGGCCACAGGCAGCCCAGGGAGAGGTGTGTGTGTTGAGGGTGGGGCAGCCTGGCCACTGGTGAGCTCTCTGGGGAAGGCAGAGGGGTCCTGTCTGGAGCTGTGACCTCCATGGGGACTAGTGCCTGGGAGCAAATATGCTTGGGCTAGTTCCATTTTTTTTTTTTCCCCAAATTTTCAGGATTATTTTTTGTTGTTGTTTAAAATTAAGAAAGAGGATTATAAGAATTAGGGTATCCTTTATTTTTTTTTAATTTTAATTTTATTTTTTTCTCTTTCCCCAGGATCTTAGTTCCCCAACCAGAGATCAACCCTGTGCCTTTGGCACTGGGAGCACAGAATATTAATTCACTGGGCCACCAGGGAAGTCCCAGGGTATCATTTAAATGTTTGGATTTAATAAAGTAACTCTTTTAACACACATGCAAAACAATAGCTCTTGTTAAAAATAATTATGGGTTTTATTAAAATATAGAATTTTCCCAAAGTGTAGGGCTGGTGTTTTGCTTCTCTGAACTGGTGTGTTTATGCCTGACTAGATTGTTCGTTCCCCAAACATGCTGATTGTATTTGGTGATGAGACCCAACCACCAAGCTGTGTCCTGACCGTGCTCTCATCTCGGTTCTATCCAGGCTGTCTCTATAGCTCTGTGTGCACAGCCTGGTTCAGAGATCAAGTACTCAGCCTAAAAGTGATGAGCTTGGAAGGTAAGACCTGGGTCTCCTGGTTCTTTCGAATTTAGCCACCATGCAGAAGTGCGCCAGCTGCGATGGAACACACAGAAGCCTGGCCAAGAGGAGCTAATCCTTGCCCAAGGTCCGGGGTGATGGCCCAGACGAGCTATCCCATGCCCGAGGTCAGGGGCGGTGGCCGAGAGGAGCTACCCCGTGTCCAAGGAGTGGCAGCTGCGCCACCGCAGGAGGGCCAAGAGGAGCTACTCCACATTCAAGGTCAGGAGGGGTGGCCGTGAGGAGATACCCCTCTTCCAGAGTAAGGAGCAATGGCTGCGCTTTGCTGGAGCATCCGTGAAGAGATACCCAACGTCCAAGGTAAGAGAAACCCAAGTAAGACGGTAGGTGTTGTAAGAGGCATCAGAGGGCAGACACACTAAAACCATAATCACAGAAAACTAGCCAATCTGATCACACAGACCACAGCCTTGTCTAAATCAATGACATTAAGCCATGCCATGTGGGGCCACCCAAGACAGACGGGTCATGGTGGAGAGATCTGACAGAATGTGGTCCACTGGAGAAGGGAATGGCAAACCACTTCAGTACTCTTGCCTTGAGAACCCCATGAACAGTATGAAAAGGCAAAATGATAGGTTACTGAAGGGGGAACTCCCCAGGTTGGTAGGTGCCCAATATGCTACTGGAGATCAGTGGAGAAATAACTCCAGAAAGAATGAAGGGATGCAGCCAGAGCAAAAACAATACCCAGTTGTGGATGTGACTGGTGATAGAAGCAAGGCCCGATGCTGTAAAGAGCAATATTGCATAGGAACCTGGAATGTCAGGTCCATGAATCAAGGCAAATTGGAAGTGGTCAAACAGGAGATGGCAAGAGTGAATGTCGACATTCTAGGAATCAGTGAACTAAAATGGACTGGAATGGGTGAATTTAACTCAGACGACCATCACATCTACTACTGTGGGCAGGAATCCCTTAGAAGTGGAGTAGCCATCATGGTCAACAAATGAGTCTGAAATGCAGTACTTGGATGCAATCTCAAAAATGACAGAATGATCTCTGTTCGTTTCCAAGGCAAACCATTCAATATCATGGTAATCCAAGCCTATGCCCCAACCAGTAATGCTGAAGAAACTGAAGGTGAATGGTTTTATGAAGACCTACGAGATCTTTTAGAACTAACACCCAAAAAAGATGTCCTTTTCATTATAGGGGACTGGAATGCAGAAGTAGCAAGTCAAGAAACACCTGGGGTAACAGGCAAATTTGACCTTGGAATATGGAATGAAGCAGGGCAAAGGCTAATAGAGTTTTTCCAAGAGAACACAGTGGTCAAAGCAAACACCCTCTTCCAACAACACAAGAGAAGACTCTACACATGGGCATCACCAGATGGTCAACACCGAAATCAGATTGATTATATTCTTTGCAGCCAAAGATGGAGACGCTCTATGCTGCTGCTGCTAAGTCATTTCACTCCTGTCCAACTCTGTGCGACCCCATAGATGGCAGCCCACCAGGCTCTGCCACCCCTGGGATTTTCCAGGCAAGAACACTGGAGTGGGTTGCCATTTCCTTCTCCAGTGTTTGAAAGTGAAAAGGGAAAGTGAAGTCATTCAGTCATGTCTGACTCTTTGCGACCCCATGGACTGCAGCCCACCAGGCTCCTCCATCCATGGGATTTTCCAGGCAAGAGTACTGGAGTGGGGTGCCATTGCCTTCTCCGGGAGAAGCTCTATACAGTCAGCAAAAACAAGACTGGAAGCTGACTGTGGCTCAGATCATGAACTCCTTATTGCCAAATTCAGACTTAAATTGAAGAAAGTAGGGAAAACCACTAGACCATTCAGGTATGACCTAAATCAAATCCCTTATGATTATACAGTGGAAGTGAGAAATAGATTTAAGGGACTAGATCTGATAGATAGAGTGCCTGATAAACTATGGACTGAGGTTTGTGACATTGTACAGGAGACAGGGATCAAGACCACCCCCATGGAAAAGAAATGCAAAAAAGCAAAATGGCTGTCTGAGGAGGCCTTACAAATAGCTGTGAAAAGAAGAGAAGCGAAAAGCAAAGGAGAAAAGGAAAGATATAAGCATCTGAATGCAGAGTTCCAAAGA